>NW_017618262.1:702500-1272500 GCF_001879475.1 Ipomoea nil | reverse complement strand
ATAATGTAAGATAGTAAAATAAAATTATTTGAAGTATCAATTCAAGTCATTGCTCTTTTTACTATCTCAAATTTGAATGACGCTAACCAGAATAATCAAGACACCAAAGAATGATATCGCAATTGGAAAATACATCTTAATCTACAGAACAACGCTCAATTTTATTTTTTTTTGAGGAAGACAACGCTCAAAGTTTTTCACTAGAAATCTACATTCATGTTTTTTTTTTTACAATTACAAACTTCAATAATTACTAAGCTAAATCTATCACCTATTTAAACATTAACTTTGTAAAAATTCTATGAAAAAGTTCTAAAATACAATTTGAGTTAATCCCCTTAATTACAAAAATTGTATAATAGCTTAGAATTTTAACACTTTTGGTATTTGTAAACTTGATTAGAGCAGCTTCTCGGAATCCTACTCCTTTATTTATGAACCTTGTATGAATTTCCCTTATGTACCTTTCCTATTTGTCTTGTCGGTATAATTAGCTTTGAAACTTCAGATGTAATGATCTTACACAATCCCTTTAAATAGTAATTTGGACAACTTGAATTTAAGTTTTGACCCACACATAATCACACGTTTATTTCTTCACGTTTTGTGATTAACATTTTGCTTCAATATTAGCCACAAGTTTGTTATGAGGTTACAGCTGACTTTGACACCTTATTTGAGAAGGATTATATTCAACCTCTCTATAACTCTGTTCCCCAATTCTAAGAATTTTATTTATACCAAAATGATATGATCCAACATATGCCAATATACAAATTAAAATAGTTTACCAATTGATTAGTTATGAGTAACCTATACTAGTTATTTCATTGTGGTCGTTTGTTGGTTAGAATTACAATATAGAGTTTACCTAGTGTACAATCTCGCATAGTGATTGTGAGTTTCCCCCATTACTCAAAAAAAATTAAAATAATGCATTAATTTACAAATTATCATACTAACACATACAATATTGTAACTTGGAACATTTTAAAATTTTCATAATAATAAATTGTCTCTTAATTATATTTAAAATATGAGTAAAAGTAGTTCATGGATGGAATAACTAATAAGAATATATATAAATAGGATCATATGTGGATATTGTGCCCATGTGAAAGATGTGGTTGAATAATAGTCATTGATCTCACTAAAAAGGACCGTCCAGATTGAACACAGATTAAAAAAATGCGGTGGCAATTTGATATTTTTGTGTTTAGGTCAAACTTGTTGGAAAAAAATAGCTTAAAATGGCATGTTAAGTGGCTATTTCATGGCACAAATATTAGTGGGGTTCATTTCCGATTTGGGTCAGGTCAAAGTGGATTCGGGTTCTTCGTAGTGAGACGAAGAGATTGATATATTGTACGCTCAAAATGGATAATGAGTGAATGAGATATTGATTCTCAAAGTAAACCCATTTGAGTTGGAAAATGAAGGGAAAAAGTGAAGCTTTTGTCCCACATTGATTTGGGAAGTTGATTTGCACCATTATTTATATAAGAGCTCTTTTAAAAATTATTAAATTGTATAGTATAGAGCCTCTTTCCTATGTGCAAGGGGAGAGAGTGCAAATAAAATCTTAAACTAAGATTGAAAAGGTTTGATTCAAGCTTGAACTTGTGTACGCGGACTGTTTTAGGGCCGAAACAGGGGGTTATTGTGCCTTCCTTCTGCATACACACCGTTGGGAGACTAAATTCAATAGTTAATTTCAAATTTTAATATTTGAATTTAAGTTATAGATATTTGAATTTAAGTTATAGATAATGGTCATGTTGTTTCAGGGGTTACAAAAAGTGGCTTTATGTCATTTTTAAATGCCATAATGGAGCTATTTACTCCTTCAACCCTATATAAGAAAGAGTTGGGCAGCTGATTTTTTACACAAGGAAATCATATTATTTTCAGCTCCTAAACTCTCTGCTTCTACTATTTTCTTAGCCTAATTGTGTTCATCCCGTTGCTCTAGTTCGCCGGGTTCTTTGTTTGGGTGCTCAAACATTAAATCGTAGCACATTTTATCCTGGGAAACCTAGGCTACAACGCTCCTAGCACTTGTGGGAGGTAGCAAATAAGGTTTTAAGGAAAGAGTGATTCGCTCAACTTGTGCTAACCCCCTACTATACACCAACCCGAACCATATCTCTTCACCCTTTCCTTCCCAAATTTTCTGTAAATAATAATCCTTATTTTGTAGGATTATCATTGGGCTTTACCAACGAAATATCCAACAAAACTTAAGGTGCGTGGTTTTCCTTCTTAAGGTGCGTCGGTTCTTCAGTTGAGAACTTAAGGTGCGTTTTTGTTAAAACTTAAGGTGCGTCTGTCTAAAGCTTTAGGTGCGTGGTTTTACTTCTTAAGGTGCGTAATTTTCCTTCTTAAGGTGTGTGGTTTGTGTGTTTAAGGTGTGTCAATTGTTGAAACTTAAGGTGCGTTGGTCCAAAGCTTTATGTGTGTGGTTTTCCTTCTTAAGGTGCGTTAGTTATAATACTTAAGGTGCGTCATTTTAAAACTTTAGGTGCGTTGTTTGTGTTCTTAAGGTGCGTGATTTGTGTGCTTAAGGTGCGCGGTTTGTGTATTTAAGGTACAACATTTTAATGCTTAAGGTTAAGGTGCGTGGTTTCCTTTCAGACGCGCGTTTTTTTTTTTTAAAAAATTTCATTGATTTGACCCGTTGATCTAAATTGGATCAACGGTTAAGATTAAATCTAATGTTCGCACCTAAACAAGTTTTCGCACCAGATCTCATCCCAGAATATATAACATCAAATGACAATTATAACACTTACTTAATTGGGGGAAAAGCTAATTAAGAGTGTGTTTCGTTCGCACATGAGTGTCGAAATCAGAATAGGAATCAAATACTTAATAATAGTAATGAATTTTAATTTGATGAAAGTATTTTGCTTGTTTGGTAGTAGGGTGGAACTGAAATGATTATCAATATTGATGTTGGGTTATGTATGACTGAGAATAAAGGTTTTAAAAATACAAAAATTGAAAATCAAGGCAATTGATCTTAATATAATGACATCCAAAACACCGATATTGAAAAAAAAAATCAAAAACAAAAATCTAAAAGCACTAATCCAAACTTATTAAAAATCAGATTACCAATAAGATGGAATGATACTCTCATACTCGTTTTTAATTGAAGAGGTAATCAAATCTCATAATTATGTTTTAAAAAGTTGTCAACCAAATACTAACTATGATTTTTATTCTCATTCTTAATATGTAAACCTATGAACAGGGACGGAGCTAGGAATTCCATTGAGGGGGCGCGAAATAGCAACGACGAATCCAGAAATTTTTTCCAGTGAAGGCGAAACGTTAAAACAAAAGAGATAGTTTGAAAAAAAAATATCTAAGAAATATAGATATAAATATTGTTGGATATGAGCAAAAAATAAAGCTTATCGAAACTTTATAAAAATATTCATAACAAAATATGAAACATAATTAATTTGATAAAATAATTTGAATAAAAAACACATTATAAATTACACATCTCATTATTAATATAAAAGAATGTTATGTGTGTGTATTAAATATTAAAAAAAACTATTAAAAACATGATTGTGTTGAAGCCAAGATTTGAATCCATAATCTTCATTATAACCAAACATATGTTTTGCTAACTAATATAACTCACTTCTTGGTAACATTAATCTGTTTTTTATACTAATACTAAAAATTGTATTATATATACATATATACATACAAAAGTTATATATGTGATGGGGTGGGAGTGGGGTGAGGGCAGCTGCCCCAGCCCCTTTGGCTCCGTCCATGCCTATGAACCAAACAGACCTAAAATATATAACTTCAAGCGATAATAGTCACATCACATATTACTAATCATTTTCCTTCCAAACGCAGCTAGTGTGGAGCAAAACTGATTGGAGAGAGTGAGTTAGAGATGAGGATGCAAAGTGGGCAAATTGCAATAATGTCAGTCCAATATTTTTGAGAGAAAATTTATTGTTACAGACAAAAAATATTCTAAGGTTAACATCCAAATTATTCCACTCTAAGCAAAAATGACGTGCAATAGTTGTATGTTAACACGTAATTCAGTTGAACTAGACACTTCAATACTACACATAATATAACATCAATATCATTGATAAGTAATTACTCACAACAATTAGATAGGTATTCATGTCTAGGAGAAAATTAGTTTTATAATTCAGTGTGAAATTAATTCGTATCATCTTTTGAGTTATTTAATTTCAAAATATATAATCTTTTGAATGTTATTTAATTTATAATCTTTCTTTAAAAAAAAATAAAATTGGGCCATAAAAGTTGAAAATACTGAAAATTATTGATGAGGCCCAGCCCAGTATAGAAAGCAAAATTGTTTTCTGTTCCGCAGCCCGTCTCGCCGACTCGGACCGGTTTTCATCTTTTTCTTTCTTCCTTGTCCCGGTCAGCCGTTGTTTCCCCTCGTCTCGAAGGCGTTCCCAATTTCTCTACCGCCACTACTCGGAAAGATTGAAAATCAGAAAAAACACAAACACATTGAGAGAGGTATAGAGATAGACAGAGAGCTCTATAGAGGCATTTCTGGTATAGGATAATGGGGAAGGGGGAGAAGACGGGGTTAGGGCGGGCTCTGGTGAAGCACCACAACCAGATGATCCAGCAGACCAAAGAGAAAGGTCGGTTTTACCGGAACCAGCACAAAAAGGTTCTCGAGTCCGTCACCGAGGTCAACGACATCGACGCCGTCATCGATCAGGCCGATGAGGCACAGCGCCTCTTCTCCGACCGCCATCCTCCCGTTAACCTTCTCATCAATTTGTAAACAATTTTCACTATCTTTTATTTATTTATTTATTTTTGTTATTTTCAGTACCTCTGTTAATTCTGGTTGTGAAGTCTGAACAAAGTTTATTGCACTGAGATGATAGAAACGAGTAAATGTATCATATTAAAATTCTTGTTGTTGCTTTAAGCTGAATAGAAGTTCATTTTCAGCTCACCTTAGCTAACTTTAACTAAACATTGTGTTTGCAAAGTAAGGATTTAGTCTTTATCAGCTCATGAGCTCAACCCTCCTTCTGAGTACTATAAAGTCAGAAAGGAGTAAACAATTGAACATATATTATTTTAGTTTATTGTCAGCCAATTCTATTATTTTACTGAAAGGTGCTTAGTGTTGATGTTAATGTAGGATGAGGTTTCTATTCAATTTACTTTTATGGTATTGATAGGAGAGCTAGAGGAATAGACATAGCTATTTTTGCTTTAAACTGCTACAGAAATAGAATGGAATGAAGGAACACACACCCACACAAATCATTTAATGGACTTGTCTTGGCATTGTCATGATAGGGACTCTGGCTCCAGCAATAGTGAGGTTACACCTGAGCAAAGGAGGGAGATGCAAAAGAGAGAGGAGGAATTGCATGCTAGCAGTCTTCATGTTCCACGGAGGCAAGTATTTTCATCTCTCTGAATCTACTGAGTTATATGTCGTTTGGTATTGGTTTTGATCGTATTACTTTTTTTACAGGCCACCATGGAATTCTAGAATGTCTGTTGAAGAGCTTGATACCAATGAAAGGCAAGCTTTTCTAATTTGGCGGAGGAGCCTTGCGAGGTTAGTTTGCAGATATTAAATGCGTACTGGCACATTTCTGGATCTATCTTTACTTCATGTAATATCACTACATTTCTATGGTGTATGTGTGTGCTTAGAGATGATTTATTCTACAATGCTTGTTACTCTGCTGCCAACTCCACCAGTATGCCAATACTTGTATGGTTAATTTTTCCTGGGTTTTTGCAGTCTCTTCCCGCAATGAATCCAATGCCGTATAATTATTCTTTTTTTTTTTGGGATACCATAGGCCAAACTAGATTTCCATTATCTATTTTCTATTGCCGTGCCAAATCTAATGACATTTATTTTGCATTTTTAGTCATGCCTACCTTATAGATATGCTTCAAGGGATGCACCTTGAAGCAATATTCCAAGCAATGTATTATTTTACATGTGTATTAGTGAAAGGATTTGCTATACCCTTTTTTGCTGATGATTCTAGGCACAAGAAAGCTCACATTATCCTCTGTCTATGATTAACATTCAATGTCACCTATTAGATCTTTGGTGTATTACCATATTAAAAGGTATTTAAAACCATGATATTTTTATTTCTGCAGACTTGAGGAGAATGAGAATCTTGTCCTAACTCCATTTGAGAAAAACCTTGATATTTGGAGACAGCTTTGGAGAGTGGTTGAACGTTGTGATTTGGTGAGATAATGGTTTTTCCTTTCTCTTTTGTGTTTCTCTCTATCTCTCTTCATACATTTGCTGATTTGCCTACTCTGCATACTGGTGTGATTGTTGTTGTTGGGCATTTAAGTAATTAAGATGTTGCATTTTATCTGTTGGATCTTGAAATCACCTAATATTATCTGCTTACTATTCGATATTGTTGTATGCTTTATTGATCCCTTGTTTGACATTGGAAGTAGTTGTTTGGGGAGGGGGTGAGTGTTAGATTACATTTAAAGTGCGCACATATATCTTCATTCCCTTATCCTGCTGAATAGGTGTCTTGTCCACCAGGTTCATCCTTCTTTGGTTGGATGAAAAAGCTCTGGTGGTCAATAAAAGGACTTCATGGCACAACTTCATTTTAAATTTTGTTTTCAAGGATATAATTTGCCTCAGACAAAACATTTGACTACTCAGGGTATTTATCTTGAATATGTGGAAATCTCATTTTGACACATATATATGAGAACTCAGTAGATAGTCTTAAGCAGTATGTTTATTGGTTCATAATGTTGAGATCACCCATTAACTTTCTTTTCCTTGCCCCAGCTTGTGATGGTGGTTGATGCTCGGGACCCCCTCTTTTACCGCTGTCCCGACCTTGAGGTAATTTCTAAGTTTTCTGTCTAGAAAAGCTTTTTGAGTTTTTATGTTTAATGTTTCTGACCAAGTATCAGGTGGAATTAGCTTTACTGCGTTTTGTCTTTTCACTTATTCCACCAAATTCTTTGCCACTTGAGAGCATGATATCTATAAGGGAGAAAAACAAAAGAGTTAATATTTTAAAAAGGATTGTTTACTTTAATGGCAAGTTCCTTGCTTTATTGTTTTGTTATTGAAGCTGACTGCTGTGTGGATTTGATGTTTACTTCATCAATTTGCAGGCATATGCACAAGAAGTGGATGAACACAAAAAAACAATGCTTCTAGTAAATAAAGCAGATCTTTTACCTTTATCCATCAGGTAATTTTCACATCGATATCTATACTATTAGCAGCCAGCTAGTTTTCTCGTTTTTATGTGTATGGTTTGCTTTAATTACCCCCCTCCCCCTCTTGCAGAAAGAAATGGGCTGAATACTTTCGCCTTCATGGCATTCTCTTTGTATTTTGGTCTGCAAAGGCTGCTACTGCAGCTCTTGAAGGAAAAAAAATTAGTGTCTTGAAGATTCAAGATGATTTGCAAGAGTCAGATGATGCCGAGACAAGAATATATGGCAGAGAGGAGCTATTGGCTCGATTACTTTCTGAAGCAGAGAATATAGTCCTTACTAGGAATGGTTTAAGGTCCAGTCTTCCTGTCCCCTTGGATGGTCACCTTGCTGATGAGAACTTGGCAGGAAATGCACAACCTAAGAGTGTAATGGTTGGATTTGTAGGGTATCCCAATGTTGGTAAAAGTTCAACCATTAATGCTTTGGTAGGGGAGAAGCGGGCTGGTGTAACTTCCACTCCTGGAAAGACAAAGCATTTCCAGACATTGATAATATCTGACAGACTTACACTGTGTGATTGCCCTGGTCTAGTGTTTCCATCCTTCACAAGCTCAAGATTTGAGATGATTGCTTCTGGGGTTTTGCCAATTGATCGCATGACTGAGCACCGGGAGGCTATTCAGGTTGTGGCAAACCGAGTTCCTAGAAAAGTTATAGAGGATGTCTATAAAATTTCTTTGCCCAAGCCAAAGCCATATGAACCACAATCACGTCCACCTTTGGCATCAGAACTTTTGAGAGCCTATTGTGCATCCCGGGGATATGTTGCTGCAAGTGGACTGCCTGATGAAACTAGAGCCGCCCGCCAAATTTTGAAGGACTATGTTGACGGGAAGCTTCCCCACTTTGAAATGCCACCTGGAATGCCGAACGAGGAAGAAGATGGTGAAGAGGACGCTGCTGATACAGATGACGACGTTGATGATGCTGGACCCAGCCTGTCAGACCATGATTCCTCTGATGTTGAAGACCCTTCAGTAAGTGAACTAGAAGATGCACCAAGCCTTGACCACATTCTGAATGATCTAAACACATTCGACATCACTAATGGGCTAGCTGCTTCTAGTAAAGCAACTGTTAAAAAGAAGCCAACAAGGGCACCCCATAAACAGCATAAGAAGCCACAGAAGAAGAAAGACCGCAGCTGGAGAGTCCAGAACGACGGCGGTGATGGCATGCCAGCTGTAAGGGTTCTCCAAAAGCCAGTTAATACAGGCCCGTTAAACATCTGAACCTATTATCAAGAGATATTTCTTGTTGATTGAATCGAAACAAAAGAAAAACCACGTAGACCTGCTGCCGCCTGTAGCAGTTGACTTCACCTGGTAGTTGACAGTTTTGTTGTAGGTCGTTTGTTTGTCATCATATTTATGATTTGTTAAGTGAAATGAATAGATAATACAATGCTTTTCAGAGCAATCTTTACATTTGGTATGGAAGTCTGTTAGTTCTCTCTTTCCCCCTGGACTCCTGGAGGGAGGGATTTTGAAGCCTTAAATAGTTAAAGATATATATATATATATATATATATATATATATATATATATATATATATATATATATATATATATATATAATATCTGTGAGTTTGCTTGCCAGTTGCCAAAGATGAGAAATTAGTTATCCTGAAGTGGCAAGACAGGATCGGGTATTATTTTTCCAAGCATAAAGTGCTACTTGTACCAAATGTTAAATTATTTTTTGTGATCTAATATGAGTGATTAATTTGTGAGTTTGATAAATTCACAAATCAAAATTACTAATTACATAATATGATAGTGTATTAATAGTATTTGATAGCTTATGTGGTAAAGCAGGTAGATACCTTATCCTAATGTACTGCTTTAACCCTACTGGCCTACTGGGTACGCACCAACTGATGTTTTTTGTTTAAAAAAAAAAATGATCTGAGTTGTGTCACTTTTGTGTGATGTAACGCTTTATTTATTTTTTTTTTTCAGAAACATTTCCCGACTTGTTCATAATGTTTGGGCCGGGAACATTCTCTGATATTTTGATCCTGCCGTCAGGCCACGTGTCCAATTTGAAAGACAATTTTTTTTAGTAAAGGCAGAAATATTGTTTGAATTCTGCTTATACACTCCAACTAATTAAAAAAAATACTGCCGGAAAATTTCTTGTTCACCCAAACATGTTCAGAATTTTTGACTTTTGGTCACAAACAGCTATTCCAAGCACTTCAGAGTGGCGCAAAATCCCTTACAACCTTTTTTTTTGAAAGCAAAAAACCCAGCATGGATTAGTATAATAAAGCAGATATAGAGTCAAAAGAAACAGAGTCCCAGTATAAAGTGCAAGTCTAAGCGAATGTTGCAAATGCAAGAGTATGAGCAATTAAATTAGTCGATCTAGGCACTAAACTAACAAAGCATTGATTAAACATAGACATAAAAGCCCTGCAATCGTCAATGGTTAAACCAACATAAGAAAAGATAGCAACTTGAGCGAATGATAAACAGCTTCGGAGCTCGGAACAGTCAGTGAGAAGCTCTACAGATTACACACCTCGATCTTTAAGCCAAGACAACACCTCCTTGCAAGTCAAAGACTCCGCCATAAGCGACGAGAAGCAACCCGGGAGCAGCCCACTATATGCTGCCGTGAAGCCTCCGTCCAACGAGAACAAGACTGTACCAAATGAGGGCCTCTTCGTTGAATGGTGATAAGCGGCCTCGAAGTAGCATTTGGGCAGAAGAGGGATCGACTGAGCAGGAGCAGTCAGCGCATGACAGTGATGAACCTGTTTCCATGCATGTAAGGTATAACTTGTTGCCGACCAAACCCTTCTTGGCAACAGTAAGCAGCCCTCTCACACCGTTGAATTTCTTGCTCTCCAAACGTGATACAACACTGCCACAATCAAACCAATATTTTCTTCATACAAACAATCCATTACATTTCTAAACCACATAGGAAAAGTGTTGCCAGTTATACTAGAGATAGGTATGGTGGATTCATTCAAAACAAGTTGATAATAGTCACACAAGAGGAGTGATTGATGATCAAGGCCACACATTGGACATGATGGGTCCACTTCAACCCTCTTTAAAAGCAAGTTCGTAGTAGTGGGAAAGATATCATTTGAGCGCTCTCCATAAGAAAGTCCTCCACTTGGGGGTAACTTTAATTTTCCAAAGGGAATCCATTTATCAAAGTTTTCGGGTCGATCATCAAAATCACCAATAATGTGTCTATAACACTCTTTACAGCAACCCATCGGGTCTCCCTGCCAATACCAAGAATCCTCATAGTTAGGGCTAATGGGGATCCTAGAGATACGATTCACATCATCAAGGATGAAAATATCAACCAAGATAAAAAGGTCTCACGTATTAGTCTCCTGGTCAATTAAACCAGAAACCATAGAACCACTCAACTCATAGAGCATAGTGGTTTGAATCATAGGACTAGGATCATCAGGAAACCAAGGATGTCCCCAAATTAAAGTAGACTTACCAACTGATAAGCATCAATAAAAGAGGAACATTATTGTTTCGTACACAATATTCTTACGGTTTCCAATTCTTCGCCTCACCCCCTACAGACCAGATCATGAGCAACCATAATACTACACCAACTTAGAAGTTACCCACATAAGCATCAATAAAAGAGGATTTAGGGAAATACCTTGCCTTATAAACTCTTGCTACCTTGAGGCTTTGTTAGGAAACACCTAGACTTGTTTACCTAACATAGTCAAATTGAAAGCATGTAGGTCCTTGAAACCCAAACCACCAAAGATGATTTAGGAAAATACCTTGCCTTACAACCTATTTGGTTGACATGAATTACATTGCAATTCCACCACAATTCTTTGGCCACTTCAATTACAGTGTTTGGTTTGAGCGAGTTGCAATTCCCTCCCATGGTTGAATTGCAATTTGGTGGTGTGGGAAAGAAAAGAGGGAGGAAATAACACTATTATCCTTTGTTGTTGTTGTTGTTATTATTATTACACAATGACATTTTAGTCTTTATCTCACTTCTTCCTTTCTCATCCTCAATAATTATATTCCTCCTACCAAATAATTCAGTTCCTCCATAATTCATTCCTCCCAACCAAACGCCATGTTAAGGGTAATATCAAAATTTGTGGCCTGGTTGCACAATGTACAAACATAAATTCTAATTTTTCGATCACTAATAGTCAAACAGTTTAGGGATAAGGGTCAAATTACTCAAATAGGTCATTCAACTATAAGTCAAAGATGGAGTGGCAATTATGGGTGATGTGTGCTGAATAAGCTGAATGAGAACATACTTGGCTATGCAGATTGGGAAGTTGTGTACAATGGAACTGAAGGATATGAGGTGAAAAATATAAGATTTCAATTCAAGGTGAATTTAGAGTTGAAAACTTGTTCTTGTAGACTTTGGCAGCTGAGTGGTATGCCCTGTTCTCATTCCATTTGTGCCATACTTCACAAGGGTTATCAGCCAGATCAGTACATCCATGAATGGTACAGTAAGGAGATGTACTTGAAGACCTATGATGAAGTAATACAGCCAATGAATGGAGAGCAATTTTGGCCAAGAACTGAAGATGAAGAAATACAGGCTCCAGTTCCAAGGAAGATGACTGGCAGGCCCAAGAAAAAAAAACTTGAAGATAATGAGAAGATCAAGGACAAAACCAAATTGAGTTCATAGGTCAGTAAGTTGTCAAGGAAAGAGAGGATAATGACATGTCAAATATACAAGGGAAAATGGCACAACAAAAGATTTTACCCTACTTTGACAAGCTAAGTAAAATGTGGTACTTCTACTGTTGTTACATGAAGAGGGAGAGGAAGGGGAAGAGCTGGTACTTATGAAACAAGAAGAGGAAGGGTTGGTCTTGCTGTTAGAGGAAGATGAAGGGTCTAATTTTATCTCAAGAAAGCACTATTGGAATGTCAGGTACTTCACTTAAACTACAATTTATATATGTTCTGTGATTGTTGGAATATGATAATAATTTGTGTTTATGTTTGTAGATTGCACACAACATTGAAGATTAGGAAGCTTCTTGGACTTTTGGGTATTTTTTTGCAGCACTGTACACAACAATGATGATAGTTTTGTAGTGAACAAATTGTAAATGTATTGAATGTAGTTTGCAGTGACTAATTATGGCTAATGCATGTCTAATGTATGCATGCAGTGAATGATTTTGGCTGATTAGTTTGCATAGTGATATTAAGTGACTGATTAGTTTGCACTGTGTGATTAAGTCATGTAGGTATTGAATGTATTGCAACTGGTTTTTAGGCAAATGAATGTATTTGATGTTAGTATTGAAAGTATTGGATTGGCAGTGACCATTTTCACAGTTGGCATTCAATGTATTGCAAATCATTTACGCTTTAGGCAATGAGCATACACTACATGATTAAGGCAAAATGTGAACATGGCAAACTGTGACCATTTTGGCAAACTATTGATAGTGAACATACTCTGACCATTTTGGCATTTTGGCATACTATAATCCTTCCATGATTAAGGCAAAATGGCAATTGTATAACAAATCCCAAACTCAAAATACAAAATCAATGGCAATTTCATTACAATGTAAAACAATTACAATTCCCAACTACAAAGTTTGGCTATAAGCACCCCAATTACAATTAAGAGAAGAAAACAATTTTTCCTCAACACTTGATTTTTTTTTTTTTTCTTCATAACACTACACTCATTAATAATTAGTTCTCTCACACCCTCTAGTTCACATCTCAAAGATAACACAAGCTTCTTGAGGTCTTCATGCTCACCTTCACCCCTCCTAGCACTCTAATCCTTCCAAAGGAAGAAGCCACAACTATTTCCATCCTATTCAAAACGGGGCAAAACCCTACCTTTAATTGAAAACAATTGAAAACACAAAATTGATTCCAAAATTCAATAAATCCCTACCTTCCATCTTTGGCTGCCAAAGAATTGCTTTCCCGATTCTCTACTTGTGCAAATAGGAGCTTTCAACCCACAATTACAAAAAAACACTAGGCTCATAGTCCATGTTTACTTCACCCGTGATGATGTCGAGGAAGATGACATCTTGTACCCTGACTATAGTCGAAGACCAGTGCTTCGTCCGAGACCAGTGAATCGTCGGAGAACATCGGACAAAGTGGTCTGATTATGCATCATCGCCGGAGAGCAGTGAGGAGTTGTCGACAAATACAAGAGAAAATGAACAGGGGAATTGTCGACTAAGTTTTAACAATTTAAATGAGGAATTTTTTTTTTTTAAAAATGGCTCCACATAAGATTTTAACCGGCTCTATGTTAGCACTTCAACTGGGAAACCTTCTAAAAAGGCTAGGCGACAAAAAAAAAAAATAGTTTGTGCATCGAATCAGCACTTATGAAAGGTAAGAGTGCGGCATAAAGAATCGCTTATGATTCATGATGCGGGATGACACTTTAGCAAAAAAAAAAATAATAATAACAACTCTATATGAATCAGAGTAGCCGCCAGCTGGCGGCCACTCTGAAACGCCCTAACGCACGTGTAACACATGCGCCCACTAGACCGCAGGGTAAGACGCACTTGCGTGTCTCACCTATTATATATATGTATATTTAAAAAAAAATTGACAAAAATTGGAGGTGTTACAGGAGAAAGAGTTCTCCAAAAATCAACACCCTCATTTGTGAAAAATTCAACATGAGAAATTTTACTATTCTAAAATCTGAGAACAAATTTCTAATGGGGATGCTCTAATAAATCAATTTCGTGTAAGTGAAAATACTTGTTTAATAATATGATGATAAAGATAATAGTCCGTATTAAAGAATTTTATACGGAGTAATTTTTAAGAGTTCTACTACATGTACCCCCAAACTCTACTCCCTCACTTGTACTCCATGACATGACAAACAAAGATTTGATATTTTCATCATGTGGGTTCCAGAGAATATGTCTACATCAAGAATTTGTGAGAGGAAGTAAAAATTGGGAGTAAGAAATGGAAGTACATGTAGTATTTTCCAATTTTTAAACATAAAAAATAATTGTGCAGTGATGCATGGTAACCAGTGACGGAGCAAAGGCATGCTATGGGGGGCCTTGGCCCCCCTCCAATTTTTTTTTTTTTTAGTATTATATATAATATTATATAGAATATCAAAATTTTGTTGTTCCTTCAAAATATTTGGCCCCCCTCCTACTTAAATTAATGCTACAAGCTAAGTTATAAACTTCTTCATCTTCTCCAATTCTCTCCCATTTCAAATTATGTATTCCCTATATTATTGACTCACATTCAAATTAAACCTCATTTAACCTATCTACTAGTTTTTCTCTCTAGAACCATACTTATATGCGGTATATACGCTATAACAAGACAATTCGTCATTAAAATCTATGCATATTTTTCAAGTTAATTTTTGTTTTTTCTTTTTGTTTATAACTACATGTTTGGTTCATTTTTGTTTCATATTCTATTGTTTATTTTAAATAGTGATTTTGTTTGATTCTAAATATTAGATATCAAGGTGCATTTGTTTGGTTAATTATGCAAATTTGTGGTTATGTGATAAATTTTGTATTTAATTTAACATACATAATAATGTAAAAATTGTGTAGTATATGTATTTGAGAAAACAATTGCTATTATGTTATGTTGCGAAGATGGTAGTTTTCAAGAAATAATCAATAGTCTTTTAAAACACGCGTGAATGTTTTCATTCTTTCAACCGTACAAAGCAATGTGCATTGAAAAACACATTACAAAATAATTTAATATAGATTCAATTATAAATGATTTATTCTAAACTTTATTAAATTTGTAATATAATAATGATTATTTTAAAATATGTTAACTGGATATCAATGTATTAGATTTAGTATTTTAATCATAATTGGCCCCGCACTAAGCAATTTTGGCTCCGTCCCTGATGGTAAGTCTTTTTGGGAAATTAACCATACCAATATTCTCCGTAGTTTTCGGAGGAATAATCAATAAAAAGTCGGGAGCTTCGGACAGTCCTCCGACCCGACCCTTCAATCTAGTATAGAGAGAGATAGATAGATATGCTACGGAGTATTATTTGTACATAGAAAGAAGAGTACGTACATTCGTGTATAGGTGTAGAGAGAGAGAGAGAGAGGGAATGGGCCCGTGGAAAGAGATGGATATGAAATGTTTTTAGAGAGAGAGAAAGTTTTGGATTGGCGGAGAGAGAAAGAGGAGATTGGAAACACTGGTGCTGGTGGTGTTTTTGGCCTCCTTGTCCCTGTGTGTATACCTTCGACCGCCTTTAGAATTGAAAAGCTTTTCGGAGAGAGAAACGACTAACGAAAAGAAAAAAAAGATTTTGTTTTCTCTCTTCTAGGGTTTTAATTTTCTTGGAGAATTCAGGGAGAAATTAATTATTATTATTGGCGTATATTTATGTATGTACTCTTTCCTGTGTTTGGAATCAGAGGATCTGAGCTAGGGTTTGGGAATTTTAAATTTGTGCGCTGTTGGAGCTTGAATTGGATTGGAAATGTTGTTCGGAAATGCGAATTGATAAGAATTGGAGCACCGATCTTATAAGGAAGTTTTGGATATTACGGGTTCAGGTTGAGAAAGATGGACGTTGATTCGACCATGACGTCGGAGTCCGATCAGGATCAGAAGAATAACGGGCCGAGTTCCGAGCAGTCAAGCGTCGAGCCATCGGCTGGAGAATCTCCGGAGCAGAGTTCTCCGGCTCTACAGCAGCAGCAGTCGCCACCTTCGACTCAGCCTCAGCAGCAGAACAGTATTGGTCCGGTTGTGGGGCCAAGGTGCGCTCCAACGTACTCGGTGGTGCACCCTATTCTGGAGAAGAAGGACGATGGCCCAGGACCAAGGTGTGGCCACACACTAACGGCTGTCCCGGCTGTCGGAGAGGAAGGCACTCCTGGATACATTGGTCCTCGGCTAATTCTATTTGGTGGTGCCACTGCACTTGAGGGAAATTCTGCAGCCACAGGGACTCCTTCATCTGCCGGAAGTGCTGGAATTCGTATGCCTCCTTATTGTTTTCCTTTTTTAATTTGAAATTGGGATCACTTTTTTTTTTTCCCCCTCTTGGCATATGGTAATGTAAAACTTGAATTGGATACTTCATATAAGTTTCTTATCAGAGTAGTGGTACCTGTATACATGTTTAAACACGCATTCTGCACCTGTCATGGAGTACACCATTTTATAAGTAAATAAAGGTAGCATTTCCACTTGGAATTCAACTAACTTCAGTAGCATTTATTGGACACCCTCAAATATCAATAAATCATCCTCTGGGGTGTAGAGTGAACATTGTAGGGGCTGGGAAAATACCATTTTGTTGTCTGAACATGGTAAATGATGAACTTTAGTTCATGTGGAATTCATCAGTCTCTAAATAAGAAATTTGTCCATCTTTAATGAGGCACATTTTTCTCCTTGTACTAACCCTGTAGTCCATGTAATGCATGCTTGATACATTAACAGGGTGATGAATTTATTTTATTTTCCTGTTTAGTTGATCTTGAAGGCTCTATCTGTTTACAGGGTTGGCTGGGGCTACGGCTGATATCCACTGTTACGATGTATTGACTAATAAATGGACTAGGTAACCCTTTTGATTGATAGTAGTACTTCTATGTCAAATCAATTCTGTGGCTTCCCATGTGATTGTTTTTTCTCATAGCTGAGAATGTTTTTTTTTTCCCCCACTAATTATCTCCTTAGAATTGCTCCAATCGGAGAGCCACCCACGCCAAGGGCAGCCCATGTAGCTACTGCTGTTGGTACAATGGTGGTTATTCAGGTTGGTATTTACTGTTAGCATAGAGGTGGCATGATATCTGAAATGTGTTTTGGATAGTGGTGATGGTCTTTCCTTATTATTACAGGGTGGAATTGGTCCTGCTGGTTTGTCCGCTGAGGATCTTCATGTCCTAGACCTTACACAACAACGGCCACGATGGCATAGGTTTGATTTTTTAATGTGCATGTTAATCTCATACAAATACCTGTGCCTATTACTCTCATAAACATGCACAAGTCTGTGTCAAGATTGACACACATGTGCAGACAAGTTGTGTTTTAACTCACTAAAATTGTGACATCATTTTTTAGAGTTGTTGTCCAAGGCCCTGGGCCAGGCCCTCGTTATGGACATGTCATGGCTTTGGTAGGGCAAAGATATCTAATGGCAATTGGTGGAAATGATGGTAGGTTTATTAAAATGTTTCTCTGTTGCCTTGAACTTACACATAACTTTGTGATCTGATAGTATGGTGCATGCAACTTTTCAGGGAAACGACCTTTAGCAGATGTTTGGGCCTTGGATACAGCAGCCAAGCCATATGAGTGGCGTAAATTGGAACCTGAGGGTGAAGGTCCACCTCCATGCATGTAATTCTCTTCATTTTCACCATTCAGATTTGTAATTCTAAGCATACTTCTCTTTGTACATTGTGTAATTTTCTTAGTCATTAATAACGTGCTTAATGGGATTTGTATGCATATTTTGTGTGCAATATGTGTTAAATAATGCAATTTCAGCTTTAGTAGCATATAAGGAAAGAAGGGCTTTTTTTTTTTTTTCTTTTTTTTTTTCTCTCAATCTTCACAATTAAAAATTGCATTTGAATTTAACAAAACCGAAATGAACATGAAAAAGAGAGATGAAATTCAGCCTTAGATCTGACTATGGATGACTGAGTATAATAGTTCCATGCCAGAAAAAAATCTCTTCTAATCCTTTTGGCCATATAAGGTGGTATCTCTTTCTAATTCTTTCCTTTTTAACATAGTTTCCTTTGACTATGGATGACTGAGTATAATAGTTCCGGCGCTGAAATTCTTGTTTTTAGCACCACCATACATAATATGCCACACCTTATGCCTCTGATTTTAAAAATAATTCACATGATTTCATAAAAATGTTCGTTTCCATAGTCAAACTGAGTTATGCAAGTTTTGATATCCACATCAATTTTAATATCTCCCTTCAAAATATTCTGCTGGTTGCCTGGTTGTGCAAAGCTTTAATGAAAACTGAGCAGGCTTTGTTTATTTCTTCCCTCATCTATCCATTGATCTCTGCCCAGGTATGCAACTGCAAGTGCACGCTCTGATGGTCTTCTACTACTTTGTGGAGGGAGGGATGCTAATAGTGTGGTAAGTATTTTTTTCTTACTTTCCTTCCCCATATGCATGCTAATAATTTCACGGGCAATGCTTTGTGTGTTTCTCTTCTATGTGATCATATTGATGGTTTGCAGCCACTAGCAAGTGCATATGGACTTGCTAAACATAGAGATGGTCGGTGGGAGTGGGCTATTGCTCCGGGTGTGTCACCATCTCCTAGATATCAACATGCTGCAGTAAGTTATTTGAGTGTTAAATCTGTACTATATGTGTGATTTTTTATTCCGTCTGGAAGTTTAAGTTATATGTTTGAATTGTAGGTCTTTGTTAATGCAAGGCTCCATGTATCTGGAGGAGCACTGGGCGGTGGACGTATGGTGGAAGACTCCTCCAGTGTGGCTGGTATTGTCTCTACTTACTTTCTACCACAGATTTCTTTAAGAAAGACTTCTTTTAAGTTTTAACCAGATTAATGTTACCTATTGAAAACATATGTATTTCCTTTTTCCAGTTTTGGATACTGCAGCTGGGGTGTGGTGTGATACAAAGTCTGTTGTTACAAGCCCAAGAACTGGTAAATTCAGCGCTGATGCAGCAGGTGGAGATGCAGCTGTTGAGTTGACAAGGCGTTGTAGGCATGCTGCTGCTGCTGTGGGTGATTTGATCTTTATTTATGGTGGTCTACGTGGTGGTAAGAATAATGGGTGCATAGTCAAACAGACTTATTTTAATATATACTCCGTATCTCATTTGTGGGGGGACCACTCTCTTAGACTGATAACTTCTATCTATGCAGAAGAACAGTGGATCTATTCATTAAGAATCTTAAATTAAAGAAATCAATTGAAATTGATTAAAAGTACCGACTTCAGTTTGTAATAGAGTCCGGAAAAGCCGTCTACCCTAGATTGATTGATATAGGTTTTGGGGCAGATGCTTCAGAATTGTCCCAAAAATAGGCTGTACTTAAAAAATGAAATAACAAGGGAGCACTTTTTAAATATCCTGAATGATTTGTTAAATTCATGAAACCATCAGTTTGACAGGTGTGTTAGTGGCAATATTTTAGGCTTCTCATATAGCCATATGAAGTTGGAACAAAATGTTCTGCATGGATATTTGTGGGAAGTTGTTAGTTTTGAGGAAGCTTTTATGATATTTGTAGATGAAAGAAATCAATTTTGTTCTGAAGTTCAGTTAGTTCTTGTTAGGCTTTGCACACATGTAATTTGGTAGTGATTTATGCCTGCAAATTTGAAATTTTGTCATTGATATGGTAAACATATTTCTTAAGATGGTTTTTTTTTTTTTTTTTTTTTTTTTTTTTTTTTTTTTTTTTTTTTTTTTTTTCCCTGTGTGAAGTGATGCAATTTTCTCAAGAGTTGTGAAATTACTTAATTGCATTCTGATGTTAACTAAGACAATAATCTGACCCAGTGAATATCTTTCAGGTGTATTGCTGGATGACTTGCTTGTTGCTGAAGATTTGGCTGCTGCTGAAACAACAAGTGCTGCTTCTCATGCAGCTGCTGCAGCTGCAAATGTACCACAAGGGAGAATGCAAGGGAGGTATGGATTTGTTGATGAAAGAATGAGACAAGCAGTTTCTGAAACAGTTAATGATGGGGCAGTTGTTCTTGGAAATCCTGTTGCTCCCCCAGTAAATGGTGATATGTATACTGATATAAGCACTGAAAATGCTATGCTTCAAGGAAATCGGTGAGCTAAGCTAAATGTGTGGTTTTCCTTGAGTTTATTCTGAATTTGTTTTTTGGTTCCTCTTAAACCTAAATTTGTATTTCTGCACAGGAGATTGAGCAAAGGTGTTGAGTATTTAGTTGAAGCCTCTGCCGCAGAAGCAGAGGCTATTAGTGCCACATTAGCTGCAGCAAAAGCTCGACAAGTTAATGGAGAAGTTGAACTGCCTGATAGGGATCGTGGAGCAGATGCAACTCCTAGTGGAAAACAGGCATCAAGTTTAGTCAAGCTTGAACCTTCCTTGGCAAGCAATTCTGCTCCACCTGGAGTTCGACTACATCACCGTGCTGTGTGTTTGCCAGTTTCCTGAAACTATTATTTAGTTTTGTTGGTTTCATGACTCAGTTCTGACATCATATTGACAGGTGTTATACCTTCAATGCAACAGGTAGTTATTGCTGCAGAGACCGGTGGAGCTCTAGGAGGTATGGTTAGACAGCTCTCTATTGATCAATTCGAAAATGAAGGCAGACGAGTCAGTTATGGTACTCCAGAAAATGCAACAGCAGCAAGAAAACTTTTAGATAGACAAATGTCTATCAACAGTATTCCCAAAAAGGTATGACAATTGCCTTCATGCGTGCAGGATGGTAAATGAATGTGGTTTAGGTTGTAGATTCTTCAGGTGTGGCTGATGAGGTTGAGCTTGAGCTGGGTTAATTGAAAAGTTTTCCTTTTTATCTTGTAGGTGGTTGGCTTATTAGATGCTATTATGTAGTTGTTGCTTGTGACGTACATGATTTATCTAAGAATGCCTAGTTCGGATGAAAATAACTAGTTTCTATTAGGATTTTGAATATTTTTGATATACCAAAAAGTTACAATTTTGGATATATACAATTGTGTTTGCGGCTTTTTATTGTGTTTTCTTATTTCATTTCCACAGTTTGTTTCAATTCAACATTTCTTTGCTTATTTTGTATTTCTTCTCATGAATTATCCTTGCTGTTAAATGTACTAGCTCTGTCAATTTTATTTGTCCTACTTTCCTTATTATATCATCCCAAAACAATGGCCACTTTCAATTTAAACACCACTAACTTTTTTCTTTTTCCATTTTACCCTTAGCACCTTTTAACTTTTTAAATTGTTTTGACTAGGTGGTTATATTTTGAAGGGTAAATTTGGAAATAATATCACATCTTATTTGTTTCTTTAAAAACTGTGTCAAGCATAACTGCCCTTTACAAAATGGGACGGATGGAGTATTTAGTTTAATGTTTACCTTTGAAAGATTGTTTTGAGATGTTTCTTTGCTTAATTGGTAATTTCATAAATGGATTATCTTTTGCTCCTGTATGCAGTGGTCATGTTCCCTCTTTATAAATGATGCTTTAAATGTTAAACAGTTGCTTATTTACTTGCTTACATTGTCTCAGGTCATTGCCCATCTTCTAAAACCTCGTGGATGGAAGCCACCTGTGCGACGGCAATTTTTCTTGGACTGCAACGAGATAGCTGATCTTTGTGACACTGCAGAAAGAATATTTTCAAGTGAACCTACTGTTCTTCAACTCAAGGCTCCTATTAAGATATTTGGTGACTTGCATGGGCAATTTGGGGATCTCATGCGTCTCTTTGATGAGTATGGATCCCCTTCAACTGCTGGAGATATATCGTATGTGCCCTTTTTTTTTTTTCTATTTTTCTATTTTTATGTACTATAATGCTGAGAAGGTTCTTGAACTGCTCAGTTTGATGATTTCACAATTCTTTATTATTGTTGTTAATTAGTCTTTTATAGCATCAGTGAGCTTTAGTTTTCAATTTCATGTATTGCAATTGTATGAATTTAGTATATTAGTTTGCAAAGTTTCAGATTCATTATACTGTGTTTCTGTTTTATACTGGTTTAATACAACTGTGTAGTAGCCTCTTAATCTCTCTCTATGCAAGGAGGTTAACCAAGGGAAAATTTCTGGAGCTAATTTTTATAAAATTACCATCAGATATATCGATTATCTCTTCCTAGGAGATTATGTTGATCGTGGCCAGCATAGTTTGGAGACCATAACTCTTCTAATGGCTTTGAAGGTACCTGTCCTTGTGTGCAATTCCTATGTTTCACCCCCATCACTAATTGATTCTAATTCAAAAACTTCATTTCTTTTTTAGGTGGAGTATCCGCACAATGTTCACTTAATTCGTGGGAACCATGAAGCTGCAGATATTAATGCACTTTTTGGCTTTCGAATTGAGTGCATTGAACGAATGGTATGCTATCATTTTGAGTTTAGACTTGTATTTTCTGCTGTCCAAGACACTGATTGTGATTAGGACTATGAAACAGGGTGAGAGAGATGGAATCTGGGCTTGGCATCGTATTAACAGACTGTTTAACTGGCTTCCGTTGGCGGCATTGATTGAGAATAAAATTATCTGTATGCATGGCGGTATTGGAAGATCAATCAATCATCTTGAACAAATTGAGAATATTCAGCGCCCTATTACCATGGAAGCAGGTTCAATTGTGCTCATGGACCTGTTGTGGTTAGTGTGTTTGTCTTTGTCCAATTATCATTCTATTTTTTTTTTCCTATAAAACCCATATGTAAATACATGCATTCAGGTCTCTTATCCAAAAGAAAATGATATCTACATATGTAAATCTATGCTTTCAGGTCTGACCCAACAGAAAATGATAGTGTTGAAGGTTTGCGTCCTAATGCTAGAGGTCCTGGATTGGTTACTTTTGGGGTGAGTGTTCCTTTTATTCATCCTCAGTACCTTCAGACATGATTGGGTTAAATAGAAAACTGAAAATGCCTGTGATGGAGTTATTGAATCTGCTCGCTTCTTCTTCCTTTTAATTTTTTTAAAAAAGATATTAATTTGATGATTGTCATGTGAGAGAAGATCAAAGGAAAATGGAGAGGAGGGAATGTGTTGATGGTTGAATGCATTATACAAAAATGATGAATAGTGAATCAGTGATGAGAAAATGAGCGCGGAGTGGGTTGGAGCGGATTTGGGCTGAATTCATATCCAATCCGCTAAAGGCGGATTTTAAAAATTCCATCCGCATCCACATCCGCTAGGGGTGTGGATCTAGTTCAATATGATCCGTTTATAGTGGATTGGAGTGAATTCACATCCAATCCGCTAAAGGTGGATTTTAAAAATTCCATCCGCATCCACATCCACTAGGGGTGCAGATCCAATCCAATTTGATCCGTTAATAGTGGATTTGACGGATGGGTTGGCGAATTTTAAGTTTATAAAAAATAAATTATAATACAAGATTTCTAGCATTAAAAAATCAAAATCACAAACTTTCAAGCATCCCATTTGAAAAAAAAAAAAAAACAAATATCCAATTTTAAAATATAAATAATTAATTTAAAATAAAAAAAATATATATAAATTGCAAATCTCCTTCATTTCCAAATCTTCATTCATCTTCAACGCAGTGCTTAATTTGTGATTGTGACTCCATGAAGAATAACAATTTGACTTGAAGAATGAAGGTGGAACGTCGGAAGTTACAGTTGAGAAAGAGAAACCTAAAACCCCATGCTAAGCATAGAAAAGTTAAAATTTATAATTGAATTATAATTATACTTTTATATTTGAAATACACCTGCAATAGGGATACTCAATAGTGGACTACTAGGCTTAGGTACATATATATATACACGGAGTATATGGCAGATTAGTGGAGCGGATTGGATATACTGGATTTTGAGAAGTCACATCCACATCCAATCCACTAGTAGCAGATTTCCATTAAATGGATTTGCATCTAGGGGTGAGCCTGGAACATATTGGGGTGGATTTGAAAAATTCCATCCGCATCCACATCCGCTAGGGGTGCTATTCCGATCCAATCCGATCAGCTAATATAGCGGATTTGACGGATTGGATGCGGATAGGAGGGCATTTTTTAAGCTTAAACAATAAAATAAATTACAATACAAGATTTCAAGCATTCAAAATTTAAAATTAAATATCGAATTTTAAAATACAAATAATTTATTTAAAATACAAAAAAGTCTATATTACTAATCTTCATTCATCTTTGACGTAGTGTTGAACTTGTGATTGTAATGCCGTGAAGAAAGACAAATCTAACCTGAAGAATGAAGAGGCGGAAAGTCGAAAATGACAATTGAGAAAGAGAGACGTAAAACCTTATGCTAAGTGTAGAAAAGTTAAAAAATTAAAATTGAATTATAATTTTAGATTTGGGCTACACCTGTCATAGGATACTCAACAATGGACTACCCGCTGGGCTTTAGGTATATATATAGGGAGCGGTTCAAGTGCGGAGATACTCCCAGGTAAAAAATGGGGTGAGATATGAACCGTTGATCTAATCTAGATCAACGGCTCAAATTAACGAAAATTTGAAAAGAAAAAAAAACGTGCGTCCTTAGTTAAAGAAGAAACAAAGCACCTTAAGAAGGAAAACAAAGCACCTTAAGAAGGAAAACAAAGCACCTAAAGCTTTAGGCTGACGCACCTTGAGTTTCAGTAACTGGCACACCTTAAGCACACAAACCACGCACCTTAAGAAGGAAAACCATGCACCTAAAGCTTTAGACCGACGCACCTTAAGCACAGAACACAAATCATGCACCTTAAGCACACAAACCACGCATCTTAAGAAGGAAAACCACGCACCTTAAATCTGACCTTGATGCAAAATGACCAAATTGCCACCGCGTTATCTGTGTTCAATATGGGCTGTTGATTTTGATTAGATCAATAGCTAAGATTAAACCCCATCTCTGCACCTGAAGCCTAAGTGGAGCAGATTTGATATAGTGGATTTTGAAAAGTCACATCCACATCCAATCCACTAGTGGTAGACTTTCATTAAATGGATCCGTATCCCATCCACTTTGAGTGGATGGGTGCGCCTTAGGCAGATTGGAGCATATCCTTGCTCACCCCTAGCAAGCACTCCATGGAATTTTACAAATGTGGTGCATAAATTTCTAGGAAGAAGAGTCAATTAGCTATTGAACTACATATAGAAATGCAATTAGGCCACAAAATTGAAAAAAAGTACCATTAACCCCCGAACAAACTAAAATTATTCAATTGCACCTAAATGACCTGTTTTGCCAGTTACTCTATGTGACATTTTAAAAATAAATAATCTATATATATATATATATATATATATATATATATATATATATATATATATATATATATATATATATATATTGGTCTTGGCTCTTATGAGAACCACTCACTGGGTGAGAAGTGTTGACAAATCTAGGTTGTCCATCTAGTAGATGTAATAGTTGAAAAATGAAGAAAAAACATGTAGCGAGTTTCATAAATATTAAAAACTTTAAAGTGTGTGTGTGTGTATTCCTCCCTCTCATTTTACCTATCTTACTTTCCTTTTTTGTCCGTCCCAAAATATTGTCCACTTTCCAAGAATAAACATCATTATATTTTTATTTCACCACTTCACCCTTTCAATTACCACAATTGCTCCATACTCATTAATACCTAATAGTTGTCATCCACTCAAACCAAATTTGCTACTAATATCCTCAAGAACCGTGTCTAGTTGGAAGAACAAATATGGTGTACATTTTTCTTCCCTCTGGCTCTTCATTTCCAAATCTAAGAAACAACTATGGGCAACATGGGGCCTCAACAACCATTCCTACTCTTCCTTTCACATCTCTTAAATCTGTTTGCCACCATCCCAATCTCCAATCAATTTCGTGACACGTCATAATTTTATATCTCTCTGAAATACCCATCCATCTATTCTGCAACTAGTGGCTTCCAATGTAACGCCGCCGCCGCCTACATATGCTCCCATGATTGTGGCGGTAACCCTCGTTGCTGTCGACATTTGCAGCTCAACAGCAGCAATCCTCTCCATCCTTCAGATTTGTAAACATCATTAGTCTCTGTTTTTCTATCTCTTCTTATAACCAAGGAAAATGTAGAGATGATTTTTAGAAGTATTAAGTTCTTTATTTTTGTATAATTACTGAGTGTATAAAGAATAGAAGACAAAGAAGTTATGGAGTATTTGTTGAAGAAATGCCTACAGATGAGATGAAGAAAGATGAAGAAACGTAGCAAAATTGTCAGAAAGTACAAGGGCATAAATGGAAAGTGAGTTAACTTTTTTTAACTATCTTAAAATGCATTCTAAAAGCAAGTGAGACAGATATTTCGGGACATAGGGAGTGTGTGTGTGTGTGTATATATATATATATATATATATATATATAGAGAGAGAGAGGATTTGGATCAAATAAAAACACTGCCGTAGGAGAGAACTAGGAACGATTAGCCATCAATTTGGGAAGATCTAATGGCTTTAAAGTAAGGGGGAAGGAAAAAAATGCGGTGGCATTTTTGCAAATAACTTGAACTTTAAAGTGCAATTAATAACACTATAGAGTGCAACTAACAACACCATAGAGGGAACCCGTCATATATTTAAGTGCATTGAACAAATACAATCTGTAACTTTGCTTAGTTGCACTCTATTGTGTTGATAGTTGCATTGTAAATTGAGTTATTTACAAAAATGCCACTATGTTTTTTTTTCTCTCTCTAATTGCTAAAGATTCATTAACTCTACACTTGCAATTTGTTTTAGTAATTTGTTTAGCAACTGTCCATGTCAGCAACATCAGCACTGTCAACTTGAGAGTAGAAATTGTGCTCGTCTCCCAGATCTTTGAGATGGACTTGGAGACGGAGCATGTTGCCCAGATTGGAGAAAAAAGCTCGTCTCCCAAATTTGGTTGGAGATGAAGCTCGTCTCCCAGATCTGGGAGATGGAGCTTGGGCAAACCACTGTATTTTTTTTCTTTAAATTTCATTTTCGTTTGATTTTCATATTAGTTGGTTAGAAAGAATTTTTTTTTGGATTCTATTTCAAATTAAAAATATTGTTTTAAACACCACTTTTGTTAATAGAAAATAGAGAAGAGTTGACATGGACCATTAATTTGTTAAAAACTAATATAAAATTGTTAAAAAAAAAATCCACATAAGCAGGTGACCTTCTATTTAATCGAGAGAACAGGTCATCTAGGTATAATTGCACAAGTTTAGCTTGTTCGGGGGATAATTGCACTTTTTTAATTCCAGTGATTTCTGTGTGTAGTTTGATGGCTACTTTGACCTTTTTCCTAAATTTCTATATTTTCTCTCTTCAAAGTGTGTTGTAGAGCACTTGGGCACCAATATCTACCTTACAGTAAGTTGGTCAATTGTGGATTATGTTGTCTGTCAGTTTGTCTTTTCTGTATTTTAGACCTGTTCATGGATAAAGTTCAGGCAATTGACTTTTTGACAAATTTTGACCAAGAATATCACTATTTGCACATTTGTAGCCTCATTATGAGACAGGCTTGCTGCTGGTGTTTGACAGGCACCAAAGTATACTTTGTGGATCTGGTTTGTTTGTTTGTTAAATAATGGAACATATCTGCTGCATTTGGTGTCTTTTTCTCTAGCAGTCATGTTATAACTCATTTTAACTATTATTTTTTCATTTGCAGCCTGATCGTGTGATGGAATTTTGCAACAACAATGATCTTCAATTGATAGTTAGAGCGCATGAATGCGTGATGGATGGCTTTGAACGATTTGCACAGGGGCATTTAATTACTCTATTCTCGGCCACCAATTATTGTGGTATGTCCTCTCCCCACACTTAGGTTGTTGGTGGGCTCAATGCTGTTTTGACTTGGTCTTTACCTGGCGCAGAACTCTTATTTTTTATGAGTAAAATCATCTTACTGCAGGTACTGCTAATAATGCCGGTGCAATCTTGGTATTGGGTAGAGATCTTGTTGTTGTTCCAAAACTAATTCATCCACTGCCTCCCGCCATTTCATCTCCAGAAACATCACCTGAGCGGCATATTGAAGACACATGGATGCAGGTGTCATTATGGGCCTAAAATTTAATTGATCTTTAAGTTGCATCTCTTCTCAATGTATAGCTTATCTTGTTTTTTTGTCATTTTGCTATGGGAATAGGAGCTTAATGCTAACCGGCCACCTACACCAACTAGAGGTCGTCCTCAAGTCACTAATGATCGAGGTTCTCTTGCTTGGATTTAGATTATTTAGTCCCAGATTGTTTTGCTATACTTCTTCCAGGCCGATGCTGATGCTAACACTGGGGATTTCTAGCGATCTGTACTTAGCATGATGTCATTGGGAGAATGCCTTGGGGATGTGCACCTTCTATGAGATTCTAAAGGCTTTGAGGCACTTGATGTCATTCGTGGATTAGACAGGCCTTCCGAGTTCCAACCAGAAATATTCTGGTCACAACGATTAGCCAGATTGTGTATTCATCATGATGGAAGCAATTGAGGGTTCTCGGGGACGGTTTCCCCTTGTACATTTGTCACAGGCAGATTAGAAGTGTTAAAAGTGTGGTCATTCTCTAATTTGGTGCTTAGTGCCAGTTTTTGAGTTTTGTTTTTTTTTTTGTTATTTTTTTCTCTTTTGGTTTTGGTTTTGGCCCTCTAGTCTCAAAATTTTCATATTCCCAGTTTAGGTGTATTATTTTTGTTTCTGCTGAAAGGAGAATTTAAGGTCCTTACATACAATGTAGAGCGAGTCTCGGTGGGCATCATTTGTATCATAGAGGGGGTTCCTTAGTGTAATTTGTTTTTTACCTTTTGTACAAACATCAGTGTGAAGATAACAATAGCTTTCTTTCTTTTTTAAGATAATGCGAGAAAGGATGAATGATGAGTTTATTTGTGTTTGTTGCCCGCGATTAATTTCATTTGCTATAAATTCAAGTACAACACGTGGAAAATTGGCAATCACCGAGGGTGAGATTATGATTATGATTGTGATTGGTTAATACTTTTTTAAGTGTAATTAAAGGCCAAAAGCAAGCAGTGTACATATTCGTATACTGACACAAATATATCAAAGTCATCAACTCTAGCTAGAGCTTTCTCAAACTCGGATGAAAGAGTTTTCTCAGTTATAATCATCATAGTACATCCAATTAATTGGTACATGAACCTTTAACCTCGCTTCACTGGTCGTTGAACGTAGGATTTGTTGGGATCTTCAGTTTTGAGCTTTGGAGGCCGGATCTCCCCTTTCTTCACCTGCCAAATACAAAAACAAACAACTCAAATATAGACATTTTCATCATCTTGCTTAGTAAAACATGGGTGCAACAAACCTACACACATCCCATATAACTCAAATGATACAACACCGCTATCTATCAAATTCATCTTACCTTCTTCCCACCTTTCATAAAATCTCTCCAACTGGACACCTGGTGACAAAGAAACAGTCAGAGGACAACCCATCTTTCACTGGACTATTATTTTAAAATAATAATAATAATAATAATAATAATAATAATAATAATATATACTGCTGTCAAGAGTTCATCAGAGCCAATATGCAAATAAAATAAACCTAGTAAGAGTCTTTTCAAATTGTATGATCTTTATACCTAACCTAAGATGTAAATGCAATATCAACCACAACCTTTGGGAATGGAAATATGGATGCAGCACAAATGTGCTCAGAATATAAAAAGCCACAGGCAGTGAACTGAAAACCATAACATCGAATCTACATGGCATCTAATTCCTGAGATGATTTACTGTGTCTCACTAATGTTCTTCAAAGGTCTCCTCCAGTCTTGAAATACTTGGGATACATACTATATTATGTTGTCTTACCTAAGATGAACCTTTGGGTTTAAAAAAAAAAAAATCAGAAATCAGATTATGGAAAACAATAATTACAAGAGAAATAAAGGTGAAGGTGCTATTTCGTGAGGACAAAGTGTCCTCTGGAAACTAGAAAGACAGTGAAGAAAGGAAACAAATAGTGTCCTCTGGAAACTGGAAAGACAGTGAAGAAAGGAAACAAATTTTAGCTTAGATGAGCCTTTCAACCCCTTTGCAAAGCTGAAGATCCAAACCTTCAAAGCCTTAGCAGATTTAAGCTCATTGACAAGCACCTAGAGAGTTGCCCTGTTCGATAGAAAGAAAGACCACAAACTTCTTGTCCTCGAAAGATTCTAAAATTAAACTTAAACGAAGACACCTAAGTGATTTAAAACATTTACAAGACACACTTCCTTCAAAACTTTCCCAAATCCTTGAATTAAGATTCTATAATTCATATTACCCTACTAATTCCTAGTTTTTGTGCAGAAATATGGGATAAATTTGAAAAGTTTCTTGGAAAGGTATCCACCCCTTGGGCTTCCAACAGCAAGTGAAGAGTCATGAAACTTGTTTTCTATTTTCTATTTGATATGTCAGTATCTCCATGTTAAATCAGAACATAAAAGAAATTTCCTTTAAAGGCTAATAATATTAGGTGGAAAGACAATAATCCATTATTCCCTTAATAAATTTGTCAATAACTAAAACAATAAAATTAATAAATAATATATGGCAGACTAACCCTCTTCTCCCTTGTCCCTTCCCACTGTTCCTCATGCTCACGCTTCCTTTTCCACATCTCTTTCTGTTCTTCCTCATCCTTCTTCAAACGACCTTCCTCCTCAGAAATCTACAAAGTAGTCACAAGAAAGAATATTCAGGTGAAAGTATAAAGATCAAATATGAACAGCTAGATAGCAGATTAGTAATATACCCTCATCTGCATTTTCCTTCTCCGCCATTCTTGTTCGGTTAATATTTCTCGAACCTTCAACTTTAGCTGTTGCTGGAATTCTTCTGATTGTTCATATTCTTGTTCAAACTTTCCCTAGCATGTTTGACAAGTAATTGAACTTATATTCAGAGCTGAATATCCATATAAGCATTCCAAATTACATCATGGTCTTAAACCCAATTTCTTTACAGGGGTCTTTCATAGGATAATTATAAGTAGCAGATAGAAGAGCAATCTGTAAGCATTAAGAGAGCATATGATGATTAAATAATACATACAAGCATGCAAAGCATCTCAAGTTGTGGTACCACATGCTCATTATAGGAAAAGGAAAATATAAATGGAATACAATATATACAAATTGCCTTGGAGTTGTGTTTCAATGATGTTCTTAGTAATTTAAGTTCCCAATAGCTCCATCCTCACTTTGTGTTTGCCAGAGGAGCAAGAACACAAGTAGCTACAATAAGAGCTATATAATCCTATTACCTACAGTTTATTAGAGAATTAATACAATGCTACTGGAATTTGTAATAACATGACCTTTTCCACAGAATATGAATTCTAGTGATTCACTCAGGAGAGTAGCTACATCAACCATCCTGAAGCTCTGCCAGATACCAAGCTTAACTTAAACCATTTTCAAGCTCTAATTTGAGCCACAAACAGCCTGAATAACCCACTAATTTACTCATACAAGACTAGAATGGTATAGCCAAAAAATTTCCAAGAAACTAGAATGATTATGTTTTTTATATTTATTTAAAAAAAAAAAAAAATTCTCTAAACTCCTAAAAAGCTTGCCAGCCATGGAGAGAATTTGAGCAGTAACAAGTAAAACAGAGGAAAGTCACCAAGGGCACCCAACCGCTTCATAGACCACTGTTCCAACTCAGTTAATACTTCATAACAAATAAAAAAGAAGGATATACCAAATAGCCAACAGCAGGCAGGGGGGTGATTAAATATAACTGTTACCTCAGAAACTAATGACTTCAACTTAGAAGCTGTATCTTTCTTAACCTGCTTCTTCCACTTTGATTTTAGTTCCTCTGCACTCATACGAAAGGCAGTATTTTCAGTAAGAAGATTTGGCACAAAATAGAAGTAGGAAGATTTATAAGAAAACCAAGTAGGACACCCAACACCCCTCTCCTCTCCTCATCACAGAAAATACAATAAGTAGAAAATACATCAGTTTCTTTGACACCCATCTTAAATGAGGCAAAAAAGAAGGCTAAAAGAAATAAAGATGAAAGAAAAATAAGTATTGCAATCAACATGTAAGGAACATGGGGTGCAACAAACCTTTTGCAGCATTAACCTGGTTCAGAACATAATCCCTCTCTTGTGGATCAAGTAATAATTGTTGGGCTTTTGCTAAAGCTGCAAAGTACACAACAAAAGAACAATTGAGGACTTGTGCTAGTCCACTTAAGCACCATAGTAGTGAGCCAAATATTAAACAAAAGATCACCTGTGCTTTTTACTAATTCCTCAGGCTCCTTTTATTTATTTTGACGAGTTCTAATTTCTCAGACTATATCACATTAAAAATGGTACTCAGAATATAGCAAGTTTGCATGCTATATGATACTAGAAGTGTTATACTCCGTAATGAAATACTTATAATCCATAGGACCATAACCTTCCACAAACATCAAATGATGACACCCGGAAAGTCAACCATTTCTCCACTTCCATTTTGGTTCATTAGCACAGATTTAATAAATATGCCTCAATAATATTATGTACTACAAGTCAAGGAATTTAATCCTTTAGATGTAAGTTACCCCTGTTATAACTCAAGAGGTTGCAAAAGAAAAAACTGTGGACAAGGCTTTCACATTTCATGCAATAACTAACATGACAGTAGCTGAAGATACATGATCCAAATTGAATATTTTTATGGAGGTAAGGAAGTCTATGAATGACATACAAGGAAACACAAGTTCCAAAATGTCAATATGCTCATTACCCATCAAAAAAATAGAATGAAATCACATGATCACAAGGTGAGTAAATTGAAGAGCTCCTTGCACTAAAAAAAGACTCACAATTACAATTTTATGAAATGAGTGGGAAAAAACACATTTCTTACCACCAAAAGCTTCCTTTGCTTGTGGATGCTTGCATTTATCCGGGTGAACAAGCAAAGATAACTACACATATAAGTTACATAAGTACATTAGGTCAATTATAAATGAATTAGACAAATATTACTTTGAGTTCCTCAAGGTACAAACCTTGCGGTATTGTCTTTTTACTTCTTCTAGGGATGAATCAAATGATAGGTTAAGATATTCAAATGGATTTAATTTAAAGCATGAAAGTATCCTGCAAAATGATAGTAACATAGATAGTCAATGATTCAATGCAGAATTGTATTTTAAAATCAACAGACAAAAAAGAGATATATATGCATGAATGGTCAAAGGAGTTGGTATTCTGTATAAATGGATAAGCAAAACCCTGCCCTTATTCTAATTGAAATAGGTAAATGGAAAAGAAAGATGAAATTCATGTAGATCATTCTACTGAAAGAAACAAGCAGGCAGCAAATAACCATGACTATGAGAACATAACTTTTGAAGAGAACTCATTAACTTCAAAGTATTATGTATTAATGGTAATTGTTTTTGGGTACAGCACCCTTAATATTTTAATATGCCTGATCTAAAATTGGGCGACTGACAATTAACAGAGCCAAGATTTTGAAAGTCCCAAGTAGTTTTCCATTTCTAGAGTAGAGAGAATGTGTTCTTTAACTTTGGCACAATTATCAAGGTACAAACAATGACTTGGTATCAGGGTTATCAAGGCGTCGCCTAGGCGTCTGGGCGGTCACGGCCTTGCGCCTAGTCCGCTCGCCTCGCCTAAGTGCAAAATACAACCCAAAACCCCACAAGACATACATGGGCAGAACCTACACACTAAGGCGAGTTGACCGGTGTAATTTTTAGCCGGAGAAGACGCCGGAATCTGCCTCACACGCCGGCGCGTGGCGTCGGAGCAGCGGCGCATGGAGGCTCCGATGGCGGCACGGTTCGAGCTCCGGCGTCGTCCTCCTGTTCCGAGCAAAGCCCACTACCTCACCCTGACATGTTATCAATAAATACTAGACTTCTCACTACTCTAGGAAAAACTATTCATCTTCTCAAAGATGACTTGAAGTAAATAGGGTTCAAAAAGGCTTCCCAAGACAAGATATTTCCAATATACAATAAATACTAAACTTCTCATTATTCTAGGAAAAACTATTCATCTACTAAAGGCAACTTGAAGTAAATAGGTTGCCCAAGACAAGATATTTTCAATATATATGTATATATTTTATTTATTTAATACTCATCGCCTAGGCGGTCGCCTAGTTGACTAGGCAAGTTGGTTGTATCTCGCCTAGAAAGTCCGCCTTGATAACTTTGCTTAGTATAGTTAATGACATAGAATTTTATACCAGAGATATATCTAATTTGTTAAAATTTAGAAGAAAAAAAAAAAAAAAGTACATTGACTATAAAATTAGGATAAGCATTAATTATTACTATTATTTGTTGGATTTTCCAGTATATCTTATATATAAGGTTCTGAGTCAAGTATGAGACAAAACGGCTAACGTTATACCGTTCAAGAGGTAACACAACAAGAAGACATCAACTATGGCTGGAGTATTGTGATCTCTAATACTACTTCCGCTACAAGGTCAGGTTTCTCGTAGACTTTATATTCAATTGAATGTTAGACTATGTTTATATCTAACATCATTATTATTATTATTATTATTATTATTATTATTATTATTTAGGAAAATGAACAATGATTTTGAATTACTCAATATGAAAATATACATTTAGCATTATTTAAATTATGGGAGAATATGGTTTTTTTTTTTTTTTTGAACATTGGTTATGTTTATTTGATTGCCAGCCAGCAGCAGGGTAAGATACCTCTCTAACCCTATTATGGCTGTAGTTAAAACTTCATTCATCAGACAAAAGCATCCATAAATTTGTAGAAACTACTTAAACAAGAGTAGTGAAATTACAGAATAACGCAATTTTCACTAACCTAATATCAATTTATCAACCTTTTCCTCTTCAATTTCATAAATTAATTACTCCGTAAAACACTGTTTTCTTTTTCAGCATCTAGAAGAAATCTGTTTCAGGCTCTAAACATGTGTGTTTATCAATTCATTTCATTGGCGTACAATTGTAACACACTCCAATACATATCCGAACATGAGCTTACCAAACAGAGGTAGAAGCAATAATTTGCAGAGACGCGAGCAAGAAATTAATACGATATGTACGTGAAAAGAAGAAAGGAACCTATTGACTTCGTTGTCGCGCTCAACCTCACTGACTTCGGCGAAGAATTGCTTGAGAAGCGCATCTTCGTCGGTGGAGGTGGTTGGCCGTGGAGTTGCGGTGGTGGCAGCGCCGTTGTCTCCCATCCCGTCGGGATTTTGGGTTCAGCTCTCTAGCCCCTGTACGTCAGCTGTCTGGCAAACCACCCCGAAAACGAAAAGTATTTTGTATAGGCCCAATTTCTGGGCCTTCAGGAAGGTATAAGTAACAGGCAAGGCCCAATTAACTGGACCAAAATCTGTCCAATAGAAGGCCTTCATATTATTTAGAGAGTTGTTATACATGGACCATGTCCACCTTGCAAGGTGGACCCTGACGACGTATAAATTGTGTATTTTCAATATTGGAATTATGCAATTGTAAAATATAAATTGTGTTTCTAATTCAAAACACATAATAACTGTAGAAGAGAATGTATGAATACAATACATGGTCATCAAATCCTGATCTGTTAATATTGTGTAACTGCAGTATTTGAAAGGAACTTGTGAATACAAAACAAGGTAATCAATTACATATATGTTAACATTGTGTGTTCGTAGTACACAAATTTTAAATTTTTAAAAGCAAAATTATAAACATTTAGTATGTAAATTGTGAACATTTAGATCCAAGTCCACATTGCAAGGTGAATCCAAGTTCACAGAATAATTTGCGTTATTTAAAAGGTGATTTAGTTATGTAAATGTATTATAGATTTTTTATTATATTATTAATAATTCATTATATTTCCATACATGTTATTTTTAGTATATTGTAAGCTTATTTTTAGTTAGTATTTTTAGTGCACTACTTGAAAGTATGTAGTATACTAAAAATGAATATATATATATATATATATATATATATATATATATATATTAGTGATTCACCATGTAATGTAAATCATAGTTCACGGAATCACGGTATAATTTTTCTTAGTTATGTTGTCAAGGAAAATGATTTGGATAATTCTAAATAAATGTAACTTAAAATAAATTATAAACTCTAAAATAAATTACGCCAAACAGAGCCTCAAGTAACTTATAAAGGGCTTGGCAATTTTTCTTTTCTCATTTTGTTGACTCGATGTGACCAAAATTTATGTAATTATCTTTCATTTTCAAAAACTTAAAACTCAATATATAGAGACAATTAATAAGCAATTGCTAATTGACCATGTTTAAAAAAAAAAATTCGGATTAGTTTCACACAACTTCAGCAAAATATAAAATGAAAGAGGAGCTCGGGCCTTAATGTAGTTGGTTCATAGTTTGACTTAAAGGTCATGACGGGAGGCAGCAATGTGGAGGTTCGATTCGAATTCCACTGAGAACATGTATATGGAGAAAATGCTCAATTGACTTGCAATTTACCTCTCTAGGTGAAAGGTCTTGTGGAGTTAGGATTAGTGTAGTGCAGAGTATTAGTTTGGTGTAAAACATTTCAATAACAAATAAATCAAATTGTATTGAAAATGTTTGATTGATAAATAAAGTGGCTGAAAATAAATGCTATTCAAGTCTTAGAACATCACTTCTGAATAACTACTAGTACTCAGCCAATGGCATTTGAACCTGAAAACTGGATCTGAGTTTTGTTATTCTTGTTGTACCTCAGACCATTCTGGCAAGAATTTTGATAATATCATCCATGGAAGGCCTATGCCTGGGGTCATCCTCAATACAAGCTTTAGCTAAAACAGCTAAACACAAAGCCTCTGCAAGAGGATAATCTTCCTTCAAGTTTGGATCCATGAAATTCCTAAGCTGCTCAAAACACCCCCCTTCACTACCTCCTCCTCCTCCCACAAACATAATGGAATCTCTCACCAACCTCCCATCCCCATCATCTTTGCCTGACAAAAGCTCAAGCAAAACCACCCCGAAGGCGAAAATATCACCCTTATCCAACTCCTCAGACCCATAAACAAGATGTTCCGGCAAAACCCACCCCCCTAGGCTCCCCATACTCCCCCCTGATGAAGGTGATGGCACGGCTGCAAAAACGGTCAGCTTAGCCCTCCAGTTCTGAGTCAAGAAAATGTTCTTGGTGTTAACATTCATGTGAGTATAAGGAGGGATTGTGCAGAAGTGCAGGTAATGAAGCCCGGTGGCTATATCGAAGGCGATCTGAGTCCTCCCGTGCCACCTGAGGGAAGCCGGGGGGTTCGACAAGCACTCTCTCAGGCTCCCATTTGCAGGGAATTCAAACACGAGGAAACACGAGGAGAAATCGTTTTCGCCATAGCACACCCCCTGCAGCCTCACAATGTTAACATGGTTGATCCTTGAATGGACATCAATGATTTGCCTTGTGCCCTCAAATCTCATCTGCTTTATTAGCACTTGTGAGTTATCAACCCACCCTCTATACACGCTCTCGCTCACCTTAGCATCTTCGTCGAAGCCTCTCGTGGCGTTCTTCAGCTCTTCTGCTGTGTAGTTGCACAGAGAGTATTTCAGCCCCGCTAGAAGATCAGGCGACAGGCATGAATTCGTCGAGCTTCTCGCCATTGGCCCCGATTTCGGGGAGCTTCTCGGGGTCGAAAATGATGTAGTTCTCCGGATTGAAGATTGAGCCCTGGCAGCCCTGAATTTCCTTAAAGTCCTCAGGTATAAAGAACACGAAACTAGCGTGGCGACGAGGAGACAAAAACCTATGACTGACCCTGAAATGTATAGTTTCTTAAGTCTCAGGTTTCTGCCTGGTTTTTCCACTGGTGATGTCTGGAGAAACCCTGGAGAGGGAGGTTCAGAATTGGAAACGCTGAAATTAATGGACGGTTCAGATTTGAGAGGTAGGAGAATGGTTGTGTTTGGATAGATTGTATCCTTGAAACTTAAACTGTTAATGTCCCATATTTCTTTGATAGGAATTCTGAACTTTTTGCTCAATAAATCTGCATCGTCCCCTGAAACTATAGGGTACGTGACAAGATACTTAAGCCCCCAAGACTTATAAGGACATGCACATTTTAATGGCACGACAACCTTAGTCCCCGACCCTAGTGAATCTTTGTCCCAAGAAACCTTGGACGGGTTTTCCTCAGCAAGCGTCACGGGTTTCACTAAACCTTCAAAAACCTCGCAAGCAATGCTCCCGAATGTAGTGTTTTCCAGGGGTGTGTAGCTAAAATTTGCACTAAAGAATCCGCCCGAGCAAGAACACTGAACCGGGATAAGGACTTCTCTGCCCGGTTCAAGGATCTCGGAACCTGACGTGACGTTGTTCCTGGGAGACAGGAGCTCTGCAGGGGGGATATTAAACAAGGAAGAGATAGTGGATATGGTTCGAACATCATGGCTAGCTCTGTAAACCAAGAATGTCGGGCACGAAAACCCCCGGCTAGAATTGCAGGTATACCTCGTACCTGGATAGACTGAGGTGTCAGAACATAGTGTTGAATCATAGTATTGCTGGGCATAGCTTGAGTACACGCTGAACATCCAAACTAACAGCCATCCAAACATCATGGTTCGTTCGCGAATTCAGGTTTCGCGCATCCTGGTAAAAAAAAAAAATGCAATGCCTGTTGGTTCTTCTTCAACTTTGCTTTGCTGGGATAATGGTGTGCTTAGAGGACTTGGTTTGGGATAATAGTCAAAGGCCGGCCGGGGTGATGTAAGGGGTGAGTGTCTTATTTTGGTGTTTTTGTGGGCACAAATGTATGGTTTGGTAGCAAAGGGACAGAGTTTGTTTGGTGTAACGATGTAGAGACAGCGTTAGTGTCCAAAGCCGGCCGGTTTAGTTTTGTTTCCAAGTGTTGGCTGTATTAAGGCAAGCAAAGAGATTGGATTTTTTTTATATTGGCCAGGTTTAGTAACATAATTAGTTTAGTAGTCAATTTTGACTTATTTGATCATTATTAATTGTTTGATTTGGTTAAACAATCAATATGAGTATTTGATTAATTAATTTTTCGTAACAGTTTATTGCTCTAAAATACTAAAATTTAAAAAATTGTTCAAAGTAACGTATTCAATCAGCCTTTTGAAAATGTCATTTTTCATGTAATCAGCTATTAGTTAATGACTAATTTACCAAATACCTTTTTTACAATTAACTAATGTTATCAACTAATAAGCGTACTAACCCAATCAACTAACAATATTTAATTTACCAAACACCTTCATTAACTTTCTATCATTAAATACTTTCTCATAAGCTCCCAACAACATCAAAATATTCTGAGGTCAAAATTAGCACATTTTCTATGAGTATCACAATTTTCTAATGTAGTGTCTATATTTTAAAACTTGCACCATTTGATTAGGATTTTATTTTATTTTACAAGTATTACCCCCTCCCCCCTTAAGCTTATTGTTTGTTCATGAATTAAGCAACCTTATTACTATATGGTGCAAAACCGTTTGGTTTAAGGAATAAATCAGTTAATGCACAATATAGTCATCGACTATAGTGATTTTATTTAATTTCGTCCTAAATTATTTTTTGTGCTCAATTTAGTCATCAACTTTGATGGTTTTACACAATTTAGTCTTTTGTTAAAAATTATGTTAATTGACTGATATAAATAGGGTCATAATGGTAATTTCTCATCCTTCATCCCATTTGGGATGATTCCTTCTCCTTTCTCTTATTAAGACCCACACAGAGATAAATGGAGATCTCCATCTCTAAACCAACTTCAACCCTAAATAAATAAATAAGGGGAAGAAGAAGGAATCATTTATATTTGTGTGTGGATCTTAATAAAGGGGAGAAGAAGGAATCATCCCAAATGGATGAAGGATGAGAAATTACCTTTAGGATCTTATTTCTAACAGTCAACTAACATAATTTTTAACAAAGGACTAAATTGTGTAAAACCATCAAAGTCGATAACTAAATTGAACACAAAAAGTCATTTAGGACTAAATTGAGTAAACCCACTATAGTCGAGCACTATATTAAGTATTAACTCTGGAGTAAATTAATTTACTTTTAATGAAATGATTGTTGTAAAATTGTCATCTTTACTCTTCAACTTTTAATTTAATCACATATATTACTATGATTTTAGTGACATTGTCACATTAGATTTTATGTTACACTTTCCATTTATTGAATGTCAAACCCCAAGATAATTAGGTAATTTCGTAAATGAAACTTCCTCTTCTAGCTAATAAGCATTTTAAATGGCATTTTGATGGCATTTTAAGTGTTGGCACTTAGCATTGTCACATTAGCTTCTTCTTCTTCTTCTTTTTTTTTTTTTTTTTTTTTTTTTTTTTTTTTTTTTTGAAAAACTGGTTTGTTGTTGTTGTTGTTATGTTGTGTCCTATGAGTATGCTTTTCTATAGGGACATTACGTTGTTTATAAATATTTTAGGAATTAATACTTATTGTGTACCAAAATGTTTAGTGTAAATAGTATATTCCTAACTAAACTCAAATATTTCTAATTAACCTTATTGTAATATACTTATGAGTTAATACCCAAAATGGTCCCTCAACTATGCCATAATTACTAATTTGGTCCTCAACTACCATTCTTACTCAATTAAGTCCTCAACTATGTAACTTTTACTCAATTAAGTCTTCAACTATACAATTCTTACCCAATTTAGTCCTCAACTATACAATTATTACCCAATTTAGTCCTCAACTATACAATTCTTACCCAATTTAGTCCTCTGTATTAATTTGACTGTTTGTTGACTGTCAAACGTCGGGATAAAATTATAATTTTACAAGATTTCTCCTTCCTCTCCATTTAGCAGCGCCAAACCATACAGCAATACACTCCGATCAGATTTCGATCGTCAAAAAATCGTTGGAAATCAAATTCATGGGCTATCCGATGCATAACCACTACTTCGATACTGACAGGTTTAGAACCCAACCGGAGCTTATTGCTGCATGGTTTGGCGCTGCTAAATGAGGAGGAAGGAGAAAACTTGTAAAATTACAACTTTATTTCCACTTTTGACAGTCAACAAACAGTCAAATTGACAAAGGACTAAATTGGGTAAAAATTGTATAGTTGAGGACTTAATTGGGTAAGAATGATAGTCGAGGACTAAATTGGTAATTACGACATAGTCGAGGGACTATTTTGAGTATTAACTCTATACTTATTATACTTAAGAGATATATTTTTTAATAGGCAAAAACTTTGACCGTGAGGTACGGTATTCACTCATGTGTTGAGAGAAGGGAACAAGTGTGCTAATTATTTAGTCATTCTTGGGTAAACGGCTACTTGGGGGACTAAGATTTTGAAATACATCTTGAAGGGATGAGCTAAACCATCCAGGCAGATGCAAGAGGAGCTAGATTTAGAAGGATTAGATAGTTGATGGGTCAGGTCAAAATGATAATGTAATACTTATATTAGAAAATGTAATACTAATCAAGAATAAAGTGTTTGTTACTTATAAGGAAATTGTAATACTTTTACATGCATTTTGATTTAAAAGTATTACTTTTTTTTTTTTTTAATTATAAGCATGGTTGAAAAAATCGCTAAGCGTTACTTGGGCGCGCTGGGGCCGCCTAGGTGTCGATTAATCGGCGCCTAGGCCCCCGTGTATTTTTTTTTAATTTGTTTGGAATTTTTTTATTTTTTAAGACTTGATAATTATAAACTACTTAATATTTTAATAGTTAATACTAAAATATTGAATATTAATTTAAAAAACATCTAGAGTATGGGTGGACAATTCAGTTTGATTTTATCGAATCGAACTGAACTATACGGTTCGGTAATATATCAAACAACTGAACGGTAATAGATTATTGTATATCGAACAATTTGGTAAAAAATTGAACGAAATATCGTTTGTTTTTTAATAATAATAATAATAATAATAATAATAATAATAAAAAAAGTAACTCCAAGTCATTTGCTGCATGCTTCGCCGTTCAGCTCATACTCTCATTGTATTTGTCTTAATTTTTTATTTGATTTCTTTATGACTTGTTCTCTACTTTGCATTTTTTTTTGCCGCAAGAGTTAATTCTATTTTTGGTCCTATATTTATATGTGACAGTCCACTTTTAATTCTTTTTTATTAGAACATCCTCATTTAGTCATAGTATTATTGTGGCATGACTATTTTTAGTCGTCCTTCAAAAAAATCGTTGAAATGTCATTAAATACAAAGACATGTTAATCTTTTTTTTTTTTTTTATATATATACAAAGTAAGTTGAACCATTATATTTTTTATGCTTGTTTTCTTTTTTTTTTTTAAATCTATAATTGAATACCAAAGTGTCCTTGTATTTAACAATATTTAAACTGTTTTGTTGATAAAGGACCAAAAATGCTCATGCCACAATAATACTATGACCAAAAGTAGATGTTATAATAAAAAAAAAAAGACTTAGAGTAGATTGCCACCGATAAATCTAAGACAAAAAAAATAGAATTAACTCATTGCCGCAATTATTATTTGCCTCACAATTATCTCTAACTTGAGTTATTCTTACAATATTCAGTATTTTCCTTAGTTTTATATTTCTATGAAATTAATGTGCTTTGACATCATTTTAATTTTGATTTTCAGTGCACTGGAAATATATTTTGCTAAGCAATAATGAATTGTGTCCAAAAATTAATTGTACAATATTTGACACTAGTTCTCCAAATATTAACGATACATGTAATACACTGAAATTTCTACTAGTATTACCTTCATAAAAATATCCATACAAATGAAAAATTTTTTGACACCTAATATCCAAATATTTATGATTTCAAAATGAATTATTCTACCACCAAAATCCAAACCAAAACTATTTTTAGGATTTTACTAACTCTACTTTATATTATTACTAGTCATGGACATGCGCTTTGCGCGAAACGCCATGCCCAACGATCAATTAATATGTTCTAATTTTTAAATGATAAATATATAAATTTAATAATTGTTATATGAAAAACTAAAACATACATAACTACATTATTATTTAGTAAGCAACATGATACAAGTTATAAGTTTAGATTTTATCATTTCATTGTTCTCTAGTACACCGATCGAGCCTGCCACCACTTCAAAGAAACTCCTATGAGCCATGTTAGGTTCATATTATAGCTATGCGGCGTTATACACGTCAAAGTAATGAAATAAAGTGATTCTACCGTCCCAAGTTCTCAAATGACATCCTATAAAGAAGCAATTTCTAATGACTTTTATTTTGTTGTCTTAGTCTGTTTGAATATCAAAAGTCCAAATCAAAATTTTTACTCATTGCTTACTTGTGATTGTTGGAAGTCCTAACCTAACATTAACTTTTCTAACACTTGCAATTTCATTACTAATAAATATAATGATATGAGATTTATACATTTGTGATTAATCAAACCTCTTCACCAACGACCATACCTACAAAAAATAATTAAAAATTATTTTAGATTAACATCTGGACTGATATTCTATTTATTAGTTGATTAATTAACACAAATTAAGTTCACTGGACCAGCTACCTTGTTAAACGGTGTGACACTCCCAAATGAGAAGTCACAAGTTCAAAAATTAAGTATATGTCAGCAATACTTCATTGAATATCCAAACATCCATTAAATACAATATACCGAAATTGAAACTAACATATAAAAATAACTCAAATAAATATAGCATAACTCAAATAAATATAACATAGCATTAATTAATCTTTAGAAACAGCTAAAATTCACTCAAAAGGATCTCAATCCGTAACACGAGTAGACCATATCATATTATAATAATACTCAAGGCCGTCTCCTTTACTCCTGCCTAACGGGTTCATGCTCTTCACCGATAGATGGCAAAAGAAAACTTTACCTTGAGAGGAATCGCGAGAAGACCAAAAAGATGGCTGAAAGGAAATGGGGGAGCTAAACCGGAAAGGGCTCTTATAACGAAACATATTAAGCAAATGAATTTTCGATCCCCTTTGTTGTGAAAGATTGGGTCCAGTAGGCTACTCCCATACTTGTGTGAGTATGGGTCCATGGTCCCTTTCTATTGAAGTCCAATAAAAACAAATATATCTAGATCTCTAAATACTTTTTGGGTGTATATCTAAAATAATAAATATAGATATAGGTATAAGAGCAACACAGGATATATTACCAATCTATGAAGTCAAGCCCCAGGAAAAGGACAAAATCAGAGGGGATCTTGGAAGAGTACCCCTTTGGATAAGCTTCAACAACTAAGAATCCACATAGATCCGGGCACTCCGAACAATCAATGGCACTCACCATCCTAGTCTTTTTTCAACCTTCAAAGTCCTCACCCTTATACTTTTCCTTCACAGTATGACTTCAACAGAGAATTACCCAGTCTTACACTCCTCCAATTCAACAACTTTTGTCAAAGAGAACCAAATGCCCACACGCACACATCTGACACGGGATGGGAAATCAAGAAAACAGGGGAGAGCAAGAGAACCAACCTGTACATCACGCTTTTTCCTCCCGTGCTCTTCAATGGCTTTGTGTTCCAAGAAAATGCGTATGGAATGAAGATGATGGAAAACCAGGCAGAGAGTGTAGAGAAGAAAGAGAGAGATGAGTTGACGAAATTGTTCTAAAAAAGTCAAAAACTTAGTTTGGGAAAACGTGCTCTACCACTAAAAGTGGACAAATATAATATTATATAGCAAACTTGTAATTTGATTACAAATTGATGGCAATTGAAAAAAAAAAAATTAATCAAAATGTTATATCAAAAAATCTAAGCCACATGATTTCAGATCAATGGCTGATAGGGGTGTCATTTTTGAGGGATAATTGGCAAACTCACAAATATAAGTATAGGAGGATTTGTGCCCAACAATTTATTAATGATAATACTATTTTTGTTATTATTTAAACTCAAACCCATATCATTTTTAAATCATAAGCCTTATATTGGTTCAACATAAGATTCAATATTTAATCCAATGTTTTCAACCCAACCTTTCTAACCTATGTTCTTCCTATTCATCTAGAATATTCCCTACAATCTAGAGATTAAATCCCTATCATTCATTTTAACCTAGAGTTAATCTCTATCATTCATTTTAACCTAGAGATCTAAACCCTAAGGGGGCGTTTGGTTCACGGAATGTTAGATTACCTTAGGGAATGTCAGATTGCTGGGAATGTTAGATTACTGGGAATGTTAGATTCATGTGTTTGGTTTAAAACTAAGATATGTAAATAAGACAACGATAATAAGATAAATTGATTAAAAAATACAAAGCCCAACATTAGTAATAAGACAAGGGAATGTGAGATTACCTAAGAAATTGGAGGGTATCTCACATTCCCTTCCAATAGCTAAAAACTTAATGCCGAGGTTATCTGACATTCATTGGGAAAGTTATATAACCCGAACCAAACACAAGAATCTTATATTACCAAGTAAATATAACCTTGGTTATCTTATATAACCTGAACCAAATGCCCCCTAAGTATTCATATCCCCTATTCACAACCTTTTGTCTCAATCCCCTCTTGTTGTCTTCTCCCCACACTTCCCTCTTAGAGAGGTGGAAGACCAAAATCTCTTTAGCTTCAACCTTCAAAATTGTAAGTCTTCTCTTTCCTTTCATTCTTTACTGTCTTCTCTCTCCTTTCATTCTTTACTCTTCATCCCCAAATTTCTTAACTTCTTCTCCATTTTTGTTTACATATGTTGTTTGTGTCTGTGTTAATATATTGTGTATGTGGTTCTATTTGGGTGTAAGGTGGAGGAGATACTAGAGGCCAAGCCTAAGTGTTAGGAGGGGATTCTTGCTTGAGGATAATATCCTTGGAGGTAAAGTTTCATAGATGTCTAAATCTATTTTGCCATAGTTTTGATTATTGTGTTTATTGTGATAAATATACTGTTTTATTACTAAAAATTTATGGGTTGATATCAAATATTGTGCTATTTAGCTTTTAAAATGAGTCTCTATCTATGCTTAAAATGTTGGAGGAATTGTTGTTTTTTAAGTTGGGTTTGTGGCTTTGGAGTATGTGAATTGTTGTGGCGCAAGGGAAATGTGTGCCCAAATGCTCACTGTTTTTGGTTTTGGCAGAATTCGGGGACCCGTGACCTTTTTTTTTTTTTTTTTTTTTTTTTTTTTTTTAAATAGTATATATATATATATATATATATATATATATATATATATATATATATATAAAGTTAGGTTCAGGTGCGGTGGTGTCCTTAGGTGCGACGGTGCGGCGTCACCAATAGTTCAACAAATATACACCATCAACGTTAGGAAGATACACCATAAAAATGCACACAAGTGAAGTACGCATCACCAAAAACACACCATTAGGCGTGAGTAAAAACACAATAAAAGTGTTCGAAAATACACCATTGGAGTATGGTGAGTTATGTGGTGTATTTTTTGGGTCTGTTGTGTATTCTGTGATATTTTGCATTTCATTGTGATGCGTCTCCCTTACACTGTTGGTGCATGTTGATAACACTGTTGGTGTATTCTGTAACACCGCCGCACGGGAACTTTTTCCTATACATACATATATATATATACATACATATATATATATACATACATATATATATATATATATATATATATATATATATATATATATATATATATATATATATATATATATATATATATATGTAAATGTTTTTCTTCTATATTAAAACTTACATAAGGTGTGTTATGAGGTTTATATTATATTTGGTTAAGGAATGTTCTACTTGAGATTGAATTGTGTATATGTACACTTACACTTTTAGATTATATATACAGCCTATGTTATAACTATGGAGTTGTGAATCATATTTTGAGAGTATGTATGATAATGGGATATGTACCCTATGATTTTTTGAAATTCATTTTGGATAGTCTAAAGGCAAACAATATTGAGTATTATATTTGTATACTATTTGAAAGGATAAATTATACAAATATACGTATTTTTGGAGGATATGTGGATTATGGACTCCGGTCCTAGTTTGGGCTCTGACCCTATTTTGGAGGTGTATCCGGTAGAAAATATCCCGGATACTTATTTGATGGGTAACCTGGTTGAAAACATCCTGGGTTGCTAGCACTAGTTTACTACTCGTTTGGGCTTGGAATCCCAAATTGGGGGTGGGCACACTTAAGGTAGCGAGTCCTGTTTCCATTTGGAAAAATGGGGGTTTTGGTGTGTGTTCAGTGGAGGATTACTATTCACTAAGGATTCATTGAGATGATGTCCCTGCCCCACTATTGTAATATTGAGTTCTTCTATGATTGTGATTGTGATACTTGGAATTGTGATGAGAATTGTTTATAAGATCCTCCATATCTATAACTATATTTACGTTTTAAACAATATTGTGGGTAATATCTTATACTTCGTTATGTATATGTATGAATACCATTATGAAAAGATTTTAGTTGTTAATGATTGTATATATAGATATCTATATGGACAAAGATATGTATAGTCCTTTACAATGTGAGTTCCTTACTCTCATGAGGATATGTATATGTATAACCTTACTAAGTCTTCTTCTTCTTTAGCTTATGCTAATGCTTATGTGTGTGAGTTAGTGTTTTATTACCTATGTGAATGTTTGTTTTCTATATGTTTTCTATGCTAATTTTCTGTTTTCTATATGTTTTGAACTTACCTTTTTTTCAGGTCCAGAATTTTGATTGCTTTTGAGAGCGCGCCGTAGTTGTGATAGGTTTCATACTTTCCTCGGTGTAGATTTGACTTGTTATGCTTGTAGTTAGGTGTTTTGTTGGGTTGTTGATGAACCCTTTAAATACTTTAACTTTCTTTTCTTTTAGACTTTTAATTTTGAGAAGATTGTAAGGTTAACTTATGTTGGGTCTTGTAGAATCCCTTTACTTTCGGTAAACTTATTTTGGTTGTAGCTTTACTTTTACCTGAGATGGGTAGCCGGTAGACTGTTGAGAAGAATTAATCTCTATTAGGGTTGAATGTTCATCTACTGTTGATGGGGAATATACCCCGGGTTCAGGCTCCCCGTACGCTCCGTACTCCTATTTGGGTCGGGTCAAACGGTTTGGGTCAAGGTGGTTCGGGTCAAGGTCAAACCCGACTTGGGTTGACCTATATAAGGGCTTTTAACCCTTCATTTATGGGGGGGGGGGGGGGGGGGGGGGTCCTCCCTTTCACTTCCACTACACACTCTCTCTCTAGCTAAGGCTCTCCCTTCTCTCTAAACATGCAAGAAGAACACATATGAATAAAATACCACTTTGAGCTATATCTCCCTTGTTCATACACATTACTTACATACATACATCCTACGTACACGGGTATTAACAGTATCATTTTGGCGCCGTCTGTGGGGACCGTGACAAAGAGTTACGTTTTTACCAACAAGCAAAGAGCAAGAGCTACAAAAAATTCTGGGAATTGGGAGAAAATCTGGAATATCTGGAATTTGCAAGAAATTACTCCAAAATTCTGGGAATTGGGAGAAAATCTGGAATATCTAGAATTTGCAAGAAATTACTAGAAATTACTACAAATTTTGGAAATGGAGTGGGGTTCGAACCCAGGTGCTCGAATTACCAGACAGGAGCCCCAACCACTCCATCACTCACTCTGTTTTTACCATGTCTGAGATTTAGTAGAACTCATATTTGTCTTTTGGCTTCCAGATTCCTCTCAACATGCAGCCTGAGTTGTCATCTTCATTCAGCTGCATCATCGCCTTTCTTACAGGCTTTTCCGCCGTTGATAAACGTCCAGCGGGCAATTTGTTATTTCTTTTATTTTGTAGTAGATGTATATAGGTTTTATCATCTGTAATTGCATCCAATGTAAACACCTAGTTCAGCCTCTGTATCAGATGCGAACTCGACATCATCATCATCATAATTCGTGACCTCAGTTTCGGACCCCTCCCTAAACGCTCTCTGACTGGAATTCCGGCGTGGTGATCGCCGTCGAGTTAAGTGAATGGCATGGGGTAGAGGGTAGTTCCGGCTTGAAGGAAATGCAGCGAATGCATGCAACCACCGTGACCGCCCCCAGCTTCTTCATCGTCATCACCTTCATTATGCACCACCGACACCCTCCGCCGCGATGCCGGCGCTGTCGTCGTCATCCGCTTATCAGCGTGCAGGGAAAGGCAAAAGTTGAAGTCGCGTCCCGAAATGACAAGAATCAACTCAAATCAAGAGTCAGAGATGAAGCCGAGATCAGCAGAGCTTGTCATTGTCGCCGTTCGTTGCTGCCCAGGAAACTCGTTGCAATAAAGCTATAATAGCGCAGGCTGCATGTCGATGATCCAGAAGAACTCCATTCATAATAATCCTATGCTTTTTCCTGTGTTTTCTTCTTGTTGTTCATACAGAAAACACAAGGAGAAGGTGGGGTAGAGGGGGCAAGATGGTGGTCTTGAATTTGGAAAAAGCTGAAGTTGAGCATTTTGCATGTAATCCCGTTGGTAGTTGATGACGGTGAAATGCAAAGTTCAAGATAGTGGCAGGAGAGAGAAGAAATATAAAGGAGAAAGAAAAATGCATGCAAATTATTAAATGAGTCTCCCAGTGTGCCGTGCGCATCCCCGGTTACTGATTCCTTACCGATCGCCCGAGCGTGCTAATCAGCTTGTTGGGTTAAGCAAGTCGGAAATAAAAAGACATTTCAGGCCATGATGAAGCTTAGAGGCGTTTCCTAACGACGTTCAAATCAGACAAATAGTACCTCCCGACCGCGCCTGGTCGTTGATGCCCGGTCGTGCACCGTAGTCGTTCCCAAGTTTGCTCGGGCTTGATCTTCGAGCGCTCGTGCCGTAGGAAGCTGTGGTTCTCATTACTTGCACTGATCGCTCTCATGGACCGGTCGTCGTGGGCTCTGGTGTTGCAGTCCCTCCCGAGCCAGCGGTCGAAACCAAGCTCCGGACGGCTTATCAACCAAGCGTAGTGGCGAACCGTCATACGGTCGACTTTCCCGAACACACCATATGCCGGACATTGATCCCGACCGGCCTCCGCAAGCTGTAGCCATGTACCTAGTTTTATCTGCTAGTGTTGATGATGGGTGGGTTTTGCAGATTGCAAGAAGCAGTGATTACCGTAGAGTTCCCGATTAGCGTGAAAGTCCTTGATCCTAGCGTAGATTTCCCGAGCACCACCAAGAAACATTGTCGAGCGCAAATCCCTTCCGGTCGTTTACAGGTCAGCAGGGGAAATATTAGTGAGATCATGGAGCATGCTGATCGACACCCGCGTGTCAAGGTCTTTCCCGATCGCCCCGCTCGCGTCTACCGCCGAACCGATCGCCATTCGAGCACCATAATTTCTCCCGACCGCCGTGTCTTGAGCGACCCCGGAGCAGATTGATCGACATCCGGGCGTCACGATCTCTCCCGACCGCCACCGTTCGCGTCTATCGTCGAGAAATCCGTGCCCCGAGCAGATAGTAAGCAAAATCCTGATTGTGGCTGAGACTCCGTTCCATTCGCATCCCAATTCTAATTTGGATCGGTGAAATAAAGGCAAGACTGCAAGAGTTGAATTTTATAAATTTGTACTCTAATTTTATAATGTAATTTTCAAATTACAGAATTTATATAGGCTAAGTTTTAGTTCGTGCAAGTTATAGGCCCAACCTTAGAAAATTGTATTAGACTATAAGTGGTAAGGGCCATAGCTTTATATTTAGAAATTTGTAATAATTAGAATATAATTGTAATAAGTCCGGTTAGGTCGGTATTCCCACCACCGGCACTTAGAGCCCGGTCAGGTCGGCCCCGCTACCGTCGGCATAGTAAAGTCAGGAAAATTGTCCCGGCCTCAAGTCCTACTAAGTAGGCAATTCTGGTCTACCGACCGCAAAGTCGCTTAAACTTGTACCGACCGCAAAGTCGTTTAAACTTCCGGCCTTGTTGCCCGAACAACCACAATGTCGTCTTCTTCTCTTTTAGTCCGACCGGCAATTGACCGACCGTCATAGCCGCTCGGACTCGGGGGGTTATACGCATTCTTTCGCGTTCCCCTTTCCTCTTTTAGTCCGACTGGCAATTGACCGACCGTCATAGCCGCTCGGACCCGGGGGGCTACAGGCGTTCCTTTCGCGTTTCCCCTCTTCTCTTTTAGTCCGACCGGCAATTGACCGACCGTCATAGCCGCTCGGACTCGGGGGGTTATACGCGTTCTTTCGCGTTCCCCTTTCCTCTTTTAGTCCGACCGTCATAGCCGCTCGGACTCGGGGGGTTATACGCGTTCTTTCGCGTTCCCCTTTCCTCTTTTAGTCCGACCGGCAATTGACCGACCGTCATAGCCGCTCGGACTCGGGGGGCTACACGCGTTCTTTCGCGTTCCCCTCTTCTCTTTTAGTCCGACCGGCAATCGAACGACCGTCATAGCCGCTCGGACTCGGGGGGCTACACGCGTCTTTTCGCGTTCCCCCCTTCTTCTTGTAGTCCGACCGACCGTCATAGTCGCTCGGACTCGGGGGGCTATACACGCGTTCCTTTCGCGTTTCCCCTTTTCTCTTTTAGTCCGACCGGCAATTGACCGACCGTCATAGCCGCTCGGACTCGGGGGGTTATACGCGTTCTTTCGCGTTCCCCTTTCCTCTTTTAGTCCGACCGGCAATTGACCGACCGTCATAGCCGCTCGGACTCGGGGGGCTAGGTATAGCCACCACCGTCGCTCTACGTCTGGTCGGCATCATTGCCACCGCCGGCGCTCTACGCTCGGTTAGGCTGGCATAGCCACCATCGGCGCTCTAGGCATAGCCACCACCGGCGCTCTACGCCCGGTTAGCTGGCGCTCTACGCCCGGTTGGTATCATTGCCACCGCCAGCGTTCTACGCCCGGTTAGGTCGGCATAGCTGCCACCGGTGCTTTAAGTGCGGTCCGGTCAGCATCATTGCCACCACCGGCGCTCTACGCCTGGTTAGGTTGGCATAGCCACCACCGGCGCTCTATGCTCGGTTTGGTTGGCATAGCCACCACCGGCGCTCTACGCCCGTTCGGCGTCATTGCCACCGCCGGCGCTCTACGCCCGGTTAGGTTGGCATAGCCACCGCCGGCGCTCTACGCCCAGTCGGCCGAAGTATAGTTTGATGCATCGGCATCGTGAGTTCAGTCGATTCATTTACAGATTGCGATTAAAGTTGTAAAGCAAACTCGGAAATCTATCATATCTACTATCTTATGTTGACGATTCTCGCAACTAAGGGAGTGAAGGGCTACATCGGTAGTAGCTCGTCGCTCTCCCGCGTAGATCGACCTTCCCGGTCTCCTAGTGTTAAGTCATAGAAAGTTTGATCCCCAAATCGTAAATAAATCCGACCTCCCGGTCGGCAGACCGGTAAAGTAGACCTCTAGATCGCAGCTAACCCGATCTCCAGATCTTAGCTAGCTTCCCGGTCGTTCGTCCCGTAAAGGTTCGACCTCTCGAATCATGTTGCAAAACCGACCCCTAGGTCGGGCAACTCCCTTTTTTAGTCCACCAGACTGTGTTTAGCGTTGTGCTCTTTTTTCCTTAGCTAAAGTTTTTCCCATTGGGTTTTTTATTAGCCTAAGGTTTTTAACGAGGCAACCGGCGCAAGTCACGGACCGTGTGATCAGTTTTCCAGCCCGAATCCTTCCTCGCTAACTCATCGTCAGGGCACGGACTGGGGGGGCTTCATGATGGGGAATATACCCCGGGTTCAGGCTCCCCGTACGCTCCGTACTCCTATTTGGGTCGGGTCAAACGGTTCGGGTCAAGGTGGTTCGGGTCAAGGTCAAACCCGACTTGGGTTGACCTATATAAGGGCTTTTAACCCTTCATTTATGGGGGGGGGGGGGGGGGGGGGGGGGGGGTCCTCCCTTTCACTTCCACTACACACTCTCTCTCTAGCTAAGGCTCTCCCTTCTCTCTAAACATGCAAGAAGAACACATATGAATAAAATACCACTTTGAGCTATATCTCCCTTGTTCATACACATTACTTACATACATACATCCTACGTACACGGGTATTAACAGTATCATTTTGGCGCCGTCTGTGGGGACCGTGACAAAGAGTTACGTTTTTACCAACAAGCAAAGAGCAAGAGCTACAAAAAAAGAGTTACGTTTTTACCAACAAGCAAAGAGCAAGAGCTACAAAAAATTCTGGGAATTGGGAGAAAATCTGGAATATCTGGAATTTGCAAGAAATTACTACAAATTACTACAAATTTTGGAAATGGAGTGGGGTTCGAACCCAGACGCTCGGATTACCAGACAAGAGCCCCAACCACTCCATCACTCACTCTGTTTTTGCCATGTCTGAGATTTAGTAGAACTCATATTTGTCTTTTGGCTTCCAGATTCCTCTCAACATGCAGCCTGAGTTGTCATCTTCATTCAGCTGCATCATCGCCTTTCTTACAGGCTTTTCCGCCGTTGATAAACGTCCAGCGGGCAATTTGTTATTTCTTTTATTTTGTAGTAGATGTATATAGGTTTTATCATCTGTAATTGCATCCAATGTAAACACCTAGTTCAGCCTCTGTATCAGATGCGATCTCGACATCATCATCATCATAATTCGTGACCTCAGTTTCGGACCCCTCCCTAAACGCTCTCTGACTGGAATTCCGGCGTGGTGATCGCCGTCGAGTTAAGTGAATGGCATGGGGGTAGAGGGTAGTTCCGGCTTGAAGGAAATGCAGCGAATGCATGCAACCACCGTGACCGCCCCCAGCTTCTTCATCGTCATCACCTTCGTTATGCACCACCGACACCCTCCGCCGCGATGCCGGCGCTGTCGTCGTCATCCGCTTATCAAAGATATAATATCCATATAATCTGAAATATGACTATTAATCAAATAAGGTAATATTATATTTCACAATTCAAACCTCAAACCAAACACATGATAATTTTATATATTCTCAAAATTTTACATTGGTCGTGTTTGGTAAAAAATTGGCCTATAGGCCAATTTTGGCTTTTTGATCATTATTAATTGTTTGATTTAGTTAAAATATCAATATAAATGTTTGGTTAATTAGCTTTTTGTAACACTTCAAAAGGCTAAAATTCAAAAAGTTACTCCAAACAACTTTTTTAATTAGTTTTTTGAGAAAAGAAATTATACCAAACAGCTATCAGCTAACAGCTAATTTACCAATCACTTTTCTACAATCAGCCAATGTTATCAACTTACAATCAGCCAATGTTATCAACTATTTATACTTTCTAATTAACACAATCAGCTAACATCAAACAGTTATCAGCTAACAGTCATTTTACTAAACATGGCCATTACCTTTTTTGTGGTGATTCAATTAATCCAAGATTTCGTGAACCAAACACCTTTTTAGAAGTATATGACATTTGTAATTCTGCATTGTAAAATTTTCCATAAAACTTATATTTTACTAACAGAAGCATAGGTTACCGATAATTTGAACCTTAACGATTATTCTCTAGCCTAGTAACAGGAGAATATGGGTCATTGAACAATGAGATTTTACTTAGCTTTTGAGTTTTTCTTTCCAGTCCCAAGGGTTCTTTAGAGAAAAAGTTGGGAAATGGAACCAGGATATGAAATCATCAGCGTATCAAACAGGGATATAGTGTTCCCATAAATAACATCAAATGGACCAGACACGAGTACAACATCCAACCCGCCATAGGTTGGAATGAGAAAAGCCGAAGAAAAAAGAAAAAGAAAAAAAGGTAGAATATAATGTTGAGCATGTAATATAAAAATATAAATGTGTAATTTAACTATAAGCTTAGATTTTTAATTGAGATAGAATACATGCTTCAATTTATCATTCATGTTATAATGCTGAAGACAGGAAGAGATAACCCCATCAACTCAAAGATGACTCCTCAAAATTTGTCTAGCTGACCACCATTTACTACAAATAATTCCCTAGACCACCACCTATTCCTCTGAATATCATGTACTAATTTTAGGACTGCAAAGTACAAACCAGCCCAAGACATGATGAGTGGATTAATGAAGTTGTGGTGGTACGAAGGGCAAATTATACCATACACCAGGGTTCACTATGCATTACGGACTATAGTTCAAAATGACATTTAGATTATGTGTCTGCAGTTAACAAATTATGGAGTATGTATCTATAAATAAATTAAGGATATATAATATGTTAACTATAGGTACATAATTTATTAATTATATGCACATAATATAGTAACTGCAGGTACATAATATGTTAATTGTAATAGACACATAGTTTATTAAATGGAAGTACATAATAGCAAATACATAATTTGAATGCCGTTTTGATCAAGGGTCTACAATGCAAGGTGAACTTTGATACATGATATAACAATTGGTTACGAAGAATTGTGCAACAATTATACTATGGACCGCGGTCCACAAAGCTTTGTGGACTATGGTCCAAAATGGCAGACACTATAGTGTATCTAAACTGATACTGTCTCACGTATTATTTTTATTTTATATTATCAAATGAAACTGCAATTGAATTGAAATGAAACTGTAGTTGTGTTGAAATGAAACTGAATAACAATTTCACATATTTGAGTGTATATTGTTGAGCGAAACTGTAGTTATATCAAAATGATACTGTAGTTGTGTTGAAATGAAACTGCACTGCATATTTGATGACCGGAGCACAATATAATTTGTCAGAATTGTTGGCTTGGCCTAGGGTGGGGAGATTTGGCCCAAAGGAGTTGAATGGCCATGTGAAAAATGGAGAATAAGGAAATAGATCTAATAAGGAATTTACTTGTGTACTTGGAGTCAAAACTATGATAGTTTAAAGTGTAAATGTGTAATATAAAGAGCAAAAGTCAAATAACTCATTGACTATTAATAACTTCAAATATGAGAGAAAAAAAAAATGGTCATTTGAGGATCATATGAGATATATGACCATAGAATTTTATGGTGCTCTGATCTGAATCATAGTATAGCTTATGTTTATTTTGGGTACACAAGCAAACACAACTCCCTTGGTGGACCAAGAGAGAAAAAAACTAATGACCTTAATTTTGGAGGAAATTAAAATACATATATATATGTTAAATAAGCTATTAATTAATGGAGAAATGATGATCCATCAAGTTGTGGCAATGCAGTAAGGCTCCCATGGTAGCAATGACCTCCTGGATTCTTTGCATCCTCTCAAAATGTTATTCGCCGCCATGCTTCCTCTCAAGAGCACCCCTCTGTGTTTCTGCTCATATCCTGCAACTTTTGGACTTTCAACAACGTTGTTGTTGCTGTTGATGATGTTCTTGAGGTTGTTTGTTGCGCCACCGCCGCCGCCGCCTTTGCATTGTTCAGTGTCGATTATCACGCTTGCAACTGTGGGTTTCTTCCTCCAGAAGTAGTCGTAGGTGTTGACGAAGCCGGCGGCCGGGATTAGCCCTGCAACTCCCGCCGGCGGCGGTGGTGGAAGTGGAGTAATGATGAGATCCTCCTTCTCCTCCTCCATCAAATCCACTGTCTTGTTGTTAACCCAGAATGTGTTTTTCTTGAATTCCTTCATAAATGGTGGAGCTGACATAATTGGCAAATTTGAATTTAATCCCATTTCTTTAGTCAATTCTTGCTCATCATCATCTTCTTCTTCATCATCATCGTCAGTAAGAACAGAATCATCGGTTTCTCCGAAACTGTCAAACACTTGTGTGGGTTCATCTCTGTCCCCTGTCTCTTCTGAGGCGGAGCCGGCGTTGACAAGGGTGAGGAGAAGGCGGCCGTCGTGTCGTTGGGCGTGGAGATAGTCTTGCGGGGGGACAGAAACGGCTTCAAGAATCAGGCGACCATTCTGCCGGCGAGAGAGCACTTGAAGGGACGCCTTATTCTTAGCCAGAGAAGGCAGAGGAGGAGGGAAAGATCTGGGCGGCGATCGCTTGCTATAGCTATGCTTCACAGTTAATTCAGCTTCAAAAGAGTGATGAGAGGTTATTTCTTGGTCTTCTTTCTCCTCTTCTTCTTCATCGCCGGATTCCGGCGGAGAGTTGGAGGAGGAGAAGCCGTCGGAGCCGGTCTCAGAGCCGAGGCTTTCAGTGCAAATCTCCAGGCTTTTCTCGCTCAAAGAGCTAGCCGTTCTTCTCTTCACGAGCGGATGAACATAAGGGGGAGGAAGATTGGAAGAATCTTCATCAGTTTTTTGTGACACCAGAATCGAGCTCCAAGATTCGCATGACCTTAATGCCGGCTTTAGAGGAATCGGAAGCTGCTTCTGAGCGGCTTGGATTGCTCTCCAAACCTCATCTTGCCCGGGCCTGCTCAGCTCATCCTCTTCATGCCCGTCGGCGGCGAACTCGCCGGAGGAACCCACCTTCTTCACGCCCGCCGCCGGGAACCCCGAGAACCCATTCTGCGACAGCCATTTCTTCGACGACATATCAGCTGAGAGAGTTCTTCTTATGGAGGCTGCCGCAGATGCTTCTGACCCCAGAATCGACCCTATGCCTTGTTTAGCCTTCTTCGCCGGCGGCGGCGGCGGCGGCAGCGCCGCCGCCGCCGCCACTCCCTCCGCCCCATCTAAGTTGAAGTTCTTGATCACACCAGACATCTTAGCTTCTTCAAAATTCCAAACAATATTTGCTAACTGTATTGTATCTTAATGTTCCTCTGCAAAAAGTTTAATCGATAATAATGAGAAAAAAGATTATATATATATATATATATATATATATATATATATATATATATATATATATAGATCTGACCGATTGCATACACAGCTAACAAAGTTTCAAGTTACGATGCCAAAATGCTAACACTTGCAAAGATGATCATGCAAGTAGTGACAAAGGTGACAGTGGATGGATGTGATGCTTCAAATCTATACTTATAAGAATAATAATAAAAAAAAAAATTGTTACCTCAAGCCAAGAAAAGCATCCAAGAGAGATCGAAACGAATTTAAGATTGAGTCGAGGTTACTGGTAAACGAAATAAATGTTGGTTTGGTTGGAGGCTTATGGTATGGAATGGAATGCCTCTATGGGTTGATGGCAAGTATGAAGGTTCGGGGGGTGTGTGTTGGGGTATTTGTAGGAGCAAAGAATGCTTGTTGCAATGGAACCTTTCTCAAGGGACCCCCTCAAACGCCACTATGAAAAGACATTTTTTTTTTTTCTTCCCCTTTTTCATTTCTCATTGTTTTATTTTTTGCCCTTTTTTTTGGTACACAAAATTTCAATTGAGAAGATGCTTCCAATGAGAATCAAATGTATTACTTCTTTTAAGCATAGTAAAATGGTTCATACCAATTAGATGTGACTGGAAAATCAAGTCAACAGATCAAAATTTGGTAAAAATATTGTTTTGATATTGGTTTCCCGCGAAAACCATAGGTCTGGTATCTGGCGAAAACCAGCATTATATTTACTGCAACACTTGTTTTGGAGTAATGTTACAAAAAGAAAAGGGAATGGGGTATGGGGTAGAAGATTACAAGCGTTACATAGATAAGAGGGCATGCAACACTTGTTTTCACCTGCCGCTTTGTGTGTCTGAACTTTCTCTTTCAATGATGGTTTAATTTGCAGTATGACATTTGTAGTGCTATATATAATATATGCTTTCTAAGAAATTTCTTTGTCGTTGTTTTTTTTGGCAAGTTACCAAGTTTACGTGTGTTTCTTTCCCAAAGCTGCATGCTATTTCTTATCTCTTAACTATATCAATTAATGTTGTTGGTGTAAAATTGACTAGAGCCATCATGTACCAACATGATGACGAGATATATAATAATCTTTTTTGTTTTTAATTAATTAAGTGAAGTTGTAATTACATTATTATTGATGTCTTAATAAATGTACAAATGGTTGAAGAGACTAAGGAGTGAAGATTGAAAGATGGTCGTTGATTCACACTAATTTACCTATATATATATCTTATACGAGTGAAAGTCATTTATAAGAGTTAATACCTAATATAGTCATCGACTATTGTAATTTTATTCAATTTAGTCCTAAATGACTTTTTGTGCTTAATTTAGTCATCGACTTTGATGATTTTACACAATTTAAACCTTTGTTAAAAATTCTGTTAGTAGACGTTTAAAAATAGGACCCTAATGGTAATTTCTCATCCTTTATCCCATTTGAGATGATTCTTTTTCTTCCCCTTATTAAGATTCACGCAAATATATAAATCTTCATACCCAAATATTTATTTACTCTATATTTATTTATTTAGGGTTGAAGTTGATTTGGGTAGAAGATTTGCATTTTTGCGTAGATCTTAATAAGGGGAAGAAGAAGGAATCATACCAAATGGGATGAAGAATGATAAATTACTATTAGGACCCTATTTATAACAGTTAACTAATAAAATTTTTAACAAATGACTAAATTGTGTAAAATCATCAAAGTTGAAGACTAAATTTAACACAAAAAGTCATTTAAAACTAAATTGAGTAAAACCACTATAGTTGAAGACTATATTGGATATTAACTCCATTTATAATGTTTTGAGACTTTTTATTTATTTATAGTAAAAGAAAGGTCGTTAGTCAAACCTTACAACTTGCTACAACAAACTAACATCGTGGGAGGTTATTGACCGGATTAGATAGTATGGTATGCTAGTTTGTTAGCTAGATATAATGATGCCGTGCATATTTTGACACTGCACAATTGATATACCTCGGACCAGGGTATACTTTATATTCTGAATTCTGATATAAAAATTGTTATGTATTAACATATTATATGTCTTCAGTTAATAAATTATGTGCATGTAAATAAATTAAAGACACATAATATGTTTAATCGTAGATAGATAATCTGCAGTTAATTTATTATGTGCATGTAGTTAGAATTTATGTGCCTTTAATTTATTTATACGCATATAATTTGTTAACTAAAGACATATAATATATTAAGTGTAGATACATTATCTGAATGTCATTTTAGACCAAGGTCCACAAAACAAGGTGAATCCAGTCCATGGTATAATTTGCCATTTTGACATCACTAACCTATTCGAGATTGAGATGTGGAGCTTGGAAATCACATTTGGAAAATCCTTTTAATTATTATTATAAAGTTAAATAAGAGTGAAAAGCACTTTCAAAGTTGACTTCTCATAATTTTTCCTTTAATAAATTTTAGTTAAGTCAAACAACACTATAGTTCGTGTGAAGAATGAAAAATGAGAGAAAAGAAAATAGATCAGAGCAAAAAGCTTCAATTTTCCATTTTTCCTTGCTTGAATAAGAAGCAAAGTAAAGATGAAAAACCTTTTATTGAATATTTTCTACTTAATAAAATGGAAAGGAAATCAAAAGAAAAAAAAAATAAATAAACACTCTAAAGTAAAATAAAAAATAATAATATAATTCATACAACCATACTCTTCTCACTTGAAACAATATTTTTGGTTATTATGTATGTATATAAAAATTTTAATTGAGATGAAACAATTATTTCCTCTGAATATATAATAGTTTTAATTTGGCGCAAATATGGCAGGATTCTGAGAAGATATGTAGGAATTAGGAAGTTGTTTTATGGAGCAAAATGAAAGTTAGTTGTAAGGCAGAAATTCTTCTTTTATGTATTTAAACAATGGGGATGGGAGAATATTGATGCACTGGCACTAGCTTGCAATTAAGGATAGACCTAAGAACATGCAATTCCATCTCTCACTCTCTCAGACCAAACATGGCTTTTCATCTGACAAGATTAATATTAGTAACATTAATACATGCAACGTAATTATTGATTTTTTTTTTGTTTTATTTATTTATTTATTTTTTATTTTGTGAGGATAGGAATTTGTGGGTACTAGCTATATAAAAACATGAGATCAGAGGTAAATTTCACTAGGAAGATCATGTGAAATTAGTTTGACCAAAAAATATATTGATAAGAATCAAACTCTTAATCATCTTGTACAAAAATCATGCTCCTCCAACTTGACTACTGCAAATTATAAAGTGGACCATGATCAACATTGTAAGGTAAACCACTAATGTATGTTTGTTTTTAATATACTCGAGGTTCATTTTTACTATATTAAATATTCATTTTTAGATAATACACTAAAAATGAACTTGCAAAAAAGAACATTTAGTACACTAAAAATGAATAACCAGTTTGGTTGGCGTGCACTCTTGTCCCTTAAGAGAGGTCGGGAGTTCGAACCCCTTTGGTATGGAAAAACCAATCTGGCCAGCACTTTGCCCCTTAGTTGGACGGGCCCGGTGTGAACGGGGATTAGTCTAAGTAAAAAAAAAAAACACTAAAAATGAATATGTATGTTCAATCCTTATATCGTGCGCCCCACCCACCCTACACATAATGGGGTTTTGGCTGTTTGGACAGATGGAGTGACGTCAGCAATTGAAACGCGCGCGTTTTGTGCTTGGGCGCACATTGCTATGTATGTCGTGGTGCACAATATAAATTGCCATGTATGTTAATGGATTACCTTATAATGTAGATCATGGTCCATAGTATAATGATTGCTTAGTTAGGCAAATTATGTTGTAGAAACGTGTCTACCTTGCAAGGTGGGAACGGTTGTAGATTCATAATTTCTATATTGTAGATTCATAATTTCTATGCTGTAAATTCATAATTTCTATACTGTAGATTCATGAAATCTATATTGTAGATTCATAATTAATGTACTGTAGATTCATAATTTCTAAACTGTATAGTTATCAAATTATGAACATATAGTTTGTTTTTCTCTCTTTGCAATCAAATTATGAACATATAGATTCATAATTATCTCTCTTTGCAATCACACAGTTTAGAAATTATGAATATACTGTATTTAAATTATGAATCTACAATATAGAAATTATGAATCTACAATAATAAATTATGAATCTACAGTATTAGGTTTGTGAACATGTGAAAGAGCTATATGTTCTTAATTTTATAAATATATGTTCATAATTATAGAGCTATATGTTCATAATTTTTTATGTTCATATATTCAATTGTTGAACTTTGTATTCATAAATCACAAAACTATATGTTCAATAATTATTTTTCAGATTTTCTCGTGTTTGAGTATGTAACGAAAATCAAATCAAAGGAAAATACACATTATGATCAATGGAAGAAAGCATAATTTTGTGGAAAATGCCTTTCTATATTATTACTTATTAGTTGAAAGACATTTTACAAATTCTTTATTTTTCCGTCTCACTTCACTCTCATGTTTATCTCATATTATTAGTTTCTGAAACCAAAAGTTTTTGTTTCTGGAACCAATATTTTGATTTTGGAAATCAAAATTTGATTTACGAAATTAAAATTTGGTTTAGGAAATTAGCTCAATTTATAATCGAGTTTACTCCAACTCTATTTTTTATTGTTTCAATCTTATAAACAAGAAAAACTCTATCTGGTTCATTAGATCAGATACATTAGTTTTGAATAGTTTTCATAAATTTCATTGTATAACATCAAAAGAAGTATTCTTTCTTTCAATATTCTTGTAAAATTTTGGGTTAAAGTGGATATTGGTGATAAGTCTAAAGCATGATCAATTTTACTTATTTGGGGTCGAATGTTCATTTCATTGTTACTTAGTGTACATGCATATGTATATAAATTTATGTATGCAAAGAATGTGGTGTGATGGATTTTGATTTATTTGGATTCTATTCTATGTTGTTGATTGATGATTCTATTTTATTACTATCACTACTAAAATAATAAATATTTCATAACAAATAATTTTATAATATATTTATGTTTATTTTCAAGAAAATAAACTAAACAGGAAAAAAAAAAAAAGACAAAAAAAAGAAGAAGAAGAAGTAAACTCTTAACTTTCAACTAAATAGGAAAAAGATATTTTTTTTTTTTTATCTTGAGTCAAACACCAAATATTTAAAATATTTTTTGAAAAATATGTAATTTTTAAAAAAAATTATTTTTCAAAAAAAAAAAAAGATTTTTCAGATTTATAAACATACAGACCCTAAATGTCCATAATATTATAAAAAGATTCTAAATATGTAAACTATAGTAATTGTTAAATAGGTCTATCGATATTTTAATTACATTAGCCTTTTGAAAGATTCTAAATATTATTTTAATCTGTAAGTAACCAATCCATACATGCATACAACATATTCCCCTCTTAAGTTTACATTACTATTTTTTCCATACTATAATTGCTATGTATTATTTAAATTACTATTTGACATGGAGTTATCTTTTTTTTTTTTTTCTAAAAAAAATATCTATTTATTTTCATTGATTATCTGTAAATGAGTCGACTCCATTACCAGCCATGTAATATAATAATTAATCACTATATAGATGGATTGAATACGAAGAAAAGATTTTTGTAAGAGAATGTAATATTACTCTATTGCCTTATTGATTCATTTTAGTATTTAGAATTCGTAATTAATGGGCAACCAATGGATTAACCCAAAAAAAAAAAAAAAAACAAAAAACAAAAAAAAAAAAACATGTGAAGCACCAAATAAGTATGGAGTACAGATAGCAACAATTCCCTTATCACTATGGACATATTATTCGTGAAAGTGAGAGGTTATGGGAAAAAGCGATGGTTATACATAATTCTTACTCGTTAAGTGCTTGCCTTAATTGGGTTTCAATCTTTCACAATACAATTGCTTCATTGGTGATTTTTTTTTTTTTAATAAGTTGTAATAATTATGATTATTTTTTTAAAGTTTGATAACGTAATACTGAAATTTGAAATATTGGTGTAATCTGAATCATTTTATTTGAATTAGTTTATAATTTTATAAATATTAATCAAATTCATTAAGAACACAACTTGTTTTTTAGGTGAGCTGGTCAAATCACGCTAGCTAATGAATAAAAAGAATTTTATTATTGTGTTAAGATGTGAAAAGTTGTGAACATAAAATCATAAGAGAAAAGATCATATTTTGTAATATAGTTAGTTTATCAGATAATTTTAACTTATTTGACCAACTGTTTGACTTGGTCAAATAATCAATGAGTGTTTGAATAATTATTATTATTATTATTATTATTTTGGGTAACGATTTATTGCTTAAAATGTTAAAATTCAAAAAGCTGCTCAAAGTAACATTTTCGATAAGTTTTTTGATAAAGTCATTTTACATGTAATCAGCTATCAACTAATTTACCAAACATTTTTCTACAATCAAATAATACTATCAACTAGTCAAACCTACTAACGCAATCAGCTAACAACTATTTACCAAACACCCCTAAAAGTAACATTATTCCAACCAAAAGTATTCCTTTGAAAATGAAGTTTGAAACTATCCTTATATAATAAATATTTATACTTATCTTGAATTGGTTGGGAAAGAACTTGTTTAGTAACATTTTATGTTTTCTATTTTCCAAAATTTTTCATGAACAAGGAGAAGTTAGAAGGAAGCAGTAAAAGAAAAAGATGATAAGAAAAAAGTGATTCTGTGAAAAGAGAGAGAGAAAGATTTGAGAACAGTAAAACAAAGTATTTACCGGTATTTTTCATTTGTTTTCATATTTTCTTAAAATTAAAATATTTTCTCTTTTAAGAAAAAAGCAAATTAAACATATTATATTATTTGAATTAACGTGACTCCCATTCATCAGGTACTCATGAATTGACCAACCGTGCACATAATAAAATAAAAAATAAAATAAAAAATAAACTAGTTAATAATCAAATATTAAAAAAATTCAAAGAGGAAGCGTCAGGCCAACTCAAAAAGATGTTAAACAAAATTAATTTCTATTTTGGTTTTTAGATTTATAAGTGCCATTTTATTTTAGTTTTTTTTTTTTAATTTCCTATTGGTCCTAGTATTATTATGACATGATCATTTTTGATCATCTATTCAATCATGTTTAAATAACTTTAAATACGAAGAAATTTCTGTCTGTTTTATATACAAAATGGGTTGACTTGCTCTCTCTCTCTCTCTCTCTCTCTCTCTATATATATATATATATATATATATATATATATATATATATAATTTTATTTTTATTTTGAAAAAATTCTTAATTCACAACTAGAGTCCCATGTCTTCTTCAATTGTAACCCACACCTCCGCAGCAAAGCCTCCACAATCTGAGTCCCCGCAGTAGTAGAATGACACATATAAACCTATGACCAAAAAAAAAATTAACACTTAGAATTGAATAGTCTGAAATGTCCACATGTTTTAAATAGATTTATTGATGGAGGACAAAAAAACGCTAGAACCAATAGAGGATGTTCTGAAATGTCACATATAAATTTAAGAAAAAAAATAGAATTAATTCTAAAAAAATATTTAAAAATCCAAAAGGTAATGCACGTCAAAATTGCATATGAGATATAGAAAGGATATGCAGCATTACTCTGTCTATTTTTCTATTATATTATAATTTTTTGTTTTCTAAATTAAAGAGCCAATAGAAAATTTCTATGAATATAATATTTGTCCTGAAAACGAATTATCACAAATTTGGTAAAAGCTAGAAAGAGATGGATATTATCGACTCTCGAGTGATGATTCGATTAAAAAATGGCTTAAGAAGGAAGCATAGGAATCAACTGTCGACTACCACTACTATGGTTTGGGCGGCAAAAGACCACTCCATTACCATAATATATTATACGAAAACAATTATTTAAATTTAAAATTTGTATTAAATATTTTATTAAGTAATATGAAATGTACAAGCTAAGCTTAGTCAAATTAAATTTAAAACTTCGAGTTATAATAATCGTTAATGTCGAGCAATCATCAAGAAGCTTGGTTTTAGGAAATTAATTTGAGGATGAAGACTAGGTTAGGGATTTCCTCACTTAATTTGAGAATTTTGTAAATTTTGGTTAAAATAGCTTTTGCCTCCATGTAAATTATTTTGAATTAAACACAAATAAATATCACCTGCTACATAATGTTAACTGGTCTTAAAAGAATAATTTATTTACCTTTTTAGTTTGAACCGATTAATTATGAACAATTTAAATTAATTAGGTTTATCTCCTAAGCCCCTTGAGTTTAATTACTGTAAATAAATCCATGGGTTCAAAGAACGAGCCAAAGCCACTTGAAGGGTATCGTTTATATATAGCCACAAACGCAGTGGCAAAAGGAACCACGGGTGCACCTTGAATTGTCTGCCTATATGCCTATATGAAGCAATACCACTCACTCAATAAATAAGTTATTATCTTAAAAATTTAAAAATTTTACATTATTATAACATTCTTTGTATAACTATATTATATACTGAGAAAAATAGTTAAAGCACTATCAGTCTATAAGTGTAATATATCGGTGGTGAATTACCAACACCTTATTAAAAAAGAAATGTAAATTAATTGAGTTTTTCTTTTATGTAAAATGTAATAATACTTTTAATTATAAATTTATAATTATACCCGTCATCTTTATTTCCATGGGGTTGCCACATAATACTTCAAGAGCAGCTTCATTCATATATAATCTCCCATGGAGATCAATCTTCAATAATGCCGGTGTGAGGAGAAAAATCTGCATTCACTGTCTGGAAGTGTGTATAGAGTAAATTTTGTATTATGACCACAAAAAGGTAAATCAGCCTAAATTTTGTATTATGACCACAAAAAGGTAAACCAGCCTAAGTTGTCTCGGTTCAAACCAAGAATGTCAATAAACTGCTCCTACCAAGACTCGAACTTATAACCTTGTGGTTCAAGTCAACAGTTTAACTAACTTGGCTGGGGTTTGTTGCCCCTATTTCGGAGTGTGCACTGGGTGAACATCGCCTTGTGACCCTAGCCAACAATGGACCACAACTCCACAAGGAAGTAAACCAACTTAGGTTGTCCATAGCTAAACGGCTCAAACAAAGAAAGTCAATAGACAGCTCTCATTGAGAGTTAAACTTGTAACTTTGTGTTTACTATTTCATACGGAGTATTAATTAGGCTTAGCGTTTTTCTATCATTTGGGTCATTTTTTTCTTTTTTTTTTTTTTCTAAATATTATTATTGTTAAGATACACCAGATACTAATCTTTTGAATAGAAATTTAATACATATTATATTATATTTGTGTCCTTATATTTATATTAAATAAGAATTTTAGACAATCTATATTAACGTGAGTATTATTGACCTTCTAATTCCCCACTAGATGACGATTTGATGATTTTGATTTCTTGAATTGTAAACAGATATTTCAATAATTTAAAATACAGATTACAATTTTGTTCATATTATCATATAATGACTAATAGACTCCATGCAATGTAAATGTAACAAATTTTAATTGTTTTCATTTATAGGCTAAGGGACCTAACTTACCTATTTCTGAAAATTAAAAAGTCAATACTACTTACCATTAACAATTGAGAAATCGACTCATGAAAGTATAGATGAGATAAGTCTTTCAAATTCATTAAAAATATTAGTGTATAGAGTCCTAATTTACTTTAATTGATAAAATATATATGACCAGACTGAAAAAAAAAATTAATAATAATAATAATAATAATAATAATAATAAATAATAATAATAATAATAATAATAATAATAATAATAATAATAATAATAATAATAATAATAATAATAATAATAATAATAATAATAATAATAATAATAATAATAATAATAATAATAATAATAATAATAATAATAATAATAATAATAATAATAATAATAATAATAATAATAATAATAATAATAATAATAATAATAATAATAATAATAATAATAATAATAATAATAATAATAATAATAATAATAATAATAATAATAATAATAATAATAATAATAATAATAATAATAATAATAATAATAATAATAATAATAATAATAATAATAATAATAATAATAATAATAATAATAATAATAATAATAATAATAATAATAATAATAATAATAATAATAATAATAATAATAATAATAATAATAATAATAATAATAATAATATAATAATAATAATAATAATAATAATAATAATAATAATAATAATAATAATAATAATAATAATAATAATAATAATAATAAATAATAATAATAATAATAATAATAATAATAATAATAATAATAATAATAATAATAATAATAATAATAATAATAATAATAATAATAATAATAATAATAATAATAATAATAATAATAATAATAATAATAATAATAATAATAATAATAATAATAATAATAAATAATAATAATAATAATAATAATAATAATAATAATAATAATAATAATAATAATAATAATAATAATAATAATAATAATAATAATAATAATAATAATAATAATAATAATAATAATAATAATAATAATAATAATAATAATAATAATAATAATAATAATAATAATATAATAATAATAATAATAATAATAATAATAATAATAATAATAATAATAATAATAATAATAATAATAATAATAATAATAATAATAATAATAATAATAATAATAATAATAATAATAATAATAATAATAATAATAATAATAATAATAATAATAATAATAATAATAATAATAATAATAATAATAATAATAATAATAATAATAATAAATAATAATAATAATAATAATAATAATAATAATAATAATAATAATAATAATAATAATAATAATAATAATAATAATATAATAATAATAATAATAATAATAATAATAATAATAATAATAATAATAATAATAATAATAATAATAATAATAATAATAATAATAATAATAATAATAATAATAATAATAATAATAATAATAATAATAAAATAATAATAATAATAATAAATAATAATAATAATAATAATAATAATAATAATAATAAAAAAAAAAAATAATAATAATAATAATAATAATAATAATAATAATAATAATAATAATAAATAATAATAATAATAATAATAATAATAATAATAATAATAATAATAATAATAATAATAATAATAATAATAATAAATAATAATAATAATAATAATAATAATAATAATAATAATAATAATAATAATAATAATAATAATAATAATAATAATAATAATAAAATAATAATAATAATAATAATAATAATAATAATAATAATAATAATAATAATAATAGAGAAATTGAAATCAAGATTCCGTATAAATATAGGAGTTATATTTCTAAAAATGAAGGTTGCAGTCTATTAATTAATGAGGCCCTTGTCTGGTCTTTCTGCCTTTACTTATATATGACGCATTTGATCTAGCTATAAATTACCATTTAAAATAGTATTTTCCATGGCTTCAAAAAATTCCGTTTTGAATTTAATAATAATAATAATTGGATTTATATATATACTTGAATACATTTTTAATGGGCGGTGGAGCTCCAAAGAATATTTATCTTAATTAATAATTAATTAGAAATTAAACCCTAATAAAGGTTGTGCCTAGCTATTGTCTCTCCTACTAAAGAGATTGTCCCTTTTGTCTGCTTAAGTCAACGCATTATTATACGTAGATTAATGAATTTTCTATATTAAAATTATCGGGATCAAGAATAATTAATTGATTAATCAATTAATTAAAAAAATTTAAAATTTGCTGGAAAGCAAATATTCCTTACTTTTTGTTTTTTTTTTTTTTCAAGAAAAGAGGATGTACGTCTGCTGAAAAAAATAATAATAATTTAAAATTGATTTTTTTTTCCGGGTTAATTACACTTTAGTTCTTAAGATAATCAAAATTAATTTCTTAATTATAAAGGTGAGTCAATGTCACTTAAAAAAATAAATAAATAAAAATAAAACCTACCAAACCTAATAGCTACCTCATGTAATAGATTTCGTCAAAGGTCAAGTTACATATGTATTTAGTGTATTTCAATTTAAAATTTTTTATTAACTTTTTAAATAAAATTTTAATAAAATTATTAAAAAAATGTATTACAAATTAAATTATTTTTATGAAAATAAATAATAAAAATAAATACTTATTATATTACAAATGTGAATAAATTATTATTTTTATTTGATAAAATTTTAAATATGAAAAATTATTAATATAAAATTTTTTATTTAGATATTTAATACAAATGTTCATAATTGTTATGTTTTTTATTTTGAATTTAAAATTTGAGATTTGAATTATTCATTAAATGAATTTTTAATTGAAAAGGAATTTTTTTAAAGAAAAATGCCAAGTCATCGTCTATGTCAACATGCAACATGCTAGATGGGGTGTTAACCTGCTATCAGGTGAAATTGCATACATTAGGAATGTTGAGTGACCTAATTGCACTTTTTTTTTCTTCATTCAGTGACCAAATTACACTTTCACGTTTCATTCAGTGACCAATTTAAACCTAGCTTAATCCTCATTATTGTTATTATTATTATTATTATTATTATTATTATTATTATTATTATTATTATTATTATTATTATTAAAATAGACTGACACATATAAATCTAGAAAAAAAAAAGGAATTAACTCCCACAAATATTAAGACTATCATTTATTTCCCATTCACTTGACACTAACTAACAAACCACTAGCTGTCAATTCGCACCTAAATGCAAAAGCTAGTTATGAATGTTTCCATTACACAATAGAATAGTTTAGAGTTAATTTCACCAGAGGTTCCTTGTTTTTTGTGTTAATTATAAATTTAGTCTCAAATTATCATTTTTGTCATTTTACATTTCAAACTATTATTTTTTGGACACTTTTAGTTATTCTTATGACTTTTTCTATTTTTAGTAATTACATTTTTGTCTCTTCATATTTTTTGAGTTGCAACCGGTTTAATTGATTTAAGACTTTACTAAAAATCGATTGAAAAATATAGTTACTAAAAATCAGAGGTTACCTAAATAAATCGATTGAAGTTATATATATATATATATATATATATATATATATATATATAGAGAGAGAGAGAGAGAGAGAGAGAGACTTGGTATTGGAATGGAATATTCTAGCAATAGGGTTATTGAATGATGGTTGGGAGTTTTGACCGGGTGGAGGAAAGTGACAAATTATATCATCAACCAGAGTCTATTTTGTATTGTAGATCTTGGTCCAAAAATAATTTTCAAATTCTGTATTTATAATTAACACATTCTGTATTTGCAGTTGATAATTTCTGTACCTGTAGGCTGTCGCTATCATATTATGTGTCATCAATTATCAAGCCAGATTTTGTATCTATAGTTGACACATTCTGTACATGCAGTTGATAGTTTCTATATCTGTAGCTATCATATTATGTGTCAGCAATTATCTAAGTTATTTATTTACATGTACAGAAACTGTTAACGGTAAATACAGAATGTATTAATTGAAGGTACAGAATTTTTGTATCAATGTTTATAACAATTGCAGAAAGTGACTGTTGCGTAGGCTACACTCAATCTTGGCCTTATATCCCATAAAAAATTGTAGTGAAAAAACGAGACCAGAGATTATGGAAGAAGAGCATATATGGGCGTGTCCACTAAAACACTGCCTTTTTTTAAATTTGTACCCATTATAGTTGCTATTTGCTTCCACTCTCCAACAAAATTCTTTGGGTTTTCGATTCCCTTTTGCACTCAGTCTTTGAAATCGACACTAAGAGCCTATATGCCTATCCATTGCTAATAATAGAGGACCCAAAAAAAAAAAAAAAAAAAAAACTTCATCCTATAGTTTTGAGTCACCATCCTTCTTGATTGCCTCATCTCATCCATTTATTTATTGGCATCTATGGCACCAAATGTAATTCCTATTGCATCCCCTGAGACACGTTAATCATAGTTTGATGACAAGTATTTTAATAAAAATATTCTAGTCATGATGATTGAAGAATAATTTATAATAACATCGATACATTTATTTGCGTCTAGCATATATAAGGAATTTTTTTTTTTTTTTTTGGGATACTAAGAAAAAGAAAATAAATGATTATAAATATCATAACGTGGTCATACCAACACAATTAACTAACAAAAACTGCATTGAAATTCTTTTCAACGCATTTAGACAATAAGATAATGATTTAAACAAAAACTGCATTGAAATTCTTTTCAACGCATTTAGACAATAAGATAATGATTTGGGTTTTAAACGTAGTGCATGAATTTAAATGTCAGAAAAAAATTAGTGATTAACAAATATTAATTTTAACGATTTTGTTGTGGATTAGATACTAATTTGTTGATGACTAAATAAAATAGAATAAAGCTTTTGTGAGACTATCTTACGTGAGATGTGAAAATATATAATACTTTTTAACTAAAATATATGGAATAATAATTTTTTATAGATCTAATAAAGTATTACATTTTAGCTAGGTTAAGCATATTAGAGGCTTCAACATTTTTACACAAAGTTTATTCAATAAAATACTATTATTACAGTCAACAATTAAATCCTAAATTAACTCTAATTCGAAGATAGGATATATATATATATATATATATATATATATATATATATATATATATATATATATATATGCTGCAAATCCTGCAGTGGCATGCACACAATAATTGTGCACTAATCCTTCAGTACAAAGAGACCACTCAATCCTTGAACATAAAACTGGACTTGAGTGTGTAGGTTTTTCAACTTCAAGAGTTTACTCCGTCTCTTTCTACTTCTACCGAGTAGAGTTACAAAGGTTGAAGATAAAATGATCTTCGTTCTCCAACTAGAAGATTTGGCTTTGGATAACTTGATCTTCTTTGAACAGCACAGTTAAGCTTCTAAAAATCTAGATATAACTTTGTAGCTAGCTTTTATCTCTTCTCTCATTGGTCTCTAGATGTGGAAGTCTTTGAATGCTTGTATACTTAGAAAATTTTCAGATTGACCAGCACATTCTTCAGTCTTGGAAGAGGGTATTTATAGGCGTTTTAGAAATGTGTCTGTTGGAGGGAAACCCATTTCAAACTTCTATTCACCAGCATGTAGAGACCATTGGTTTTTCCGAAAAGTACCTTTCTGCATGTGTCAGACTCTCCAATCGTTAGACCATTTAATTTGCGTTGAACATATCTTTTTGCTCTGCACAAAATCTATAGGATTTTTGGAAAAATCTTCCTTGGAATGTGTACATAGGACTCTCTTTGTCTTGGTCACATTCTACCATAAAGCACTAGTGTCTTGAGCAGTTCTTTTCGAATGGTTAACTGGCACTATTCGAGTCGAACCTTAACACTTTGCTACTTCTCGGTTACGAATGGTTGTCCTTAGCATTCGTTACATACTACACTTCGAAAGGCAGGCCCTTCCACCATTCGGCTTTTGCAACCTTTCGGTCTTGCAATCTTCTACTCTTCGACTCTTCATCTTAATTCAGTCTTCAACTCTTCGAGGTCTTCATCTTCAAGCTACTCGAAAGGTAACTATTCGAGTTACCATTCGCTTGTTTTTTTTTTTTTTTAGACTGACCGAAACGTAACCTTTCGAGTTATCATTAGGATTGTTTTGTCTATCCAAATCGTGACTTCTCGAGTTACTATTCTTACTAATCGAATCTGAGCAGAAATAACCTATGTCTAAAAGACAAAAATAAATAGGGGACTAAAATTCCTAACATTTGGTATCATCAAAATCTAAAATACAAATGTTCCTAACACATAGTTGGTTGACCCACTATATTTATATTTATATTTATATTTTTATTTTTATTAAATAAAATTCCTAATTCACGACTAGAGTCCCCTATTTTTTTTCAATTACAACCCATGCCTCCGCAACCTGAGCTCCGTAGATATGGAATGACACATATAAATCTAGGACTAGAAAATTATTTAGCTCTTAGAACTTATGAATAGATTGAAATACTCTCATATTTAACGTCATTTAAACATCATTATTGCCAGAGGACCAAAATGGTCATGTCCAAACAATAATACTAGGACCAACATAGTATATTCGATATATATATATATATATATATATATATATATATATATATATATATATATATATATATAAGTAAAATGTTATCTATAAATCAATGACCACAAATGAAATTAACTCCCATAAGTAAACATATTCTAACTAATATCTTTTTTAATTCACTCGAAATTTAAATTCGATTTGAATTTTAGGCGTTGGTTTAGTTTATCTGAATTACACTCACCCCTAGTCACATCAAACATTTTTGGGACAATAATTTTCAGGGAAAGAATATGTCATGTAAAGTTTAAATTTTTGAGGTAGTTGCATGCATGCTTGCTAGGTGGTTTTTTTTTTTTTTTTTTTTTTTTTTTTTAGAATAAGCTTGCTAGGTTGCTAGGTGTTAAAACTTAAAATCGCATTCTTGGAGAGATGAATGTTTTTGCGACACCTATGAATGTAGTGAATAATAATTTTTGAATTTTTTTTCTTTGTGTAGAGAATAAAACCTTTTCATGGCTCATATATATCCTCCAAAATATATGCTCGATCACCCACAAGATCACCGATGATATAGGCTTTTCATGTAGCCTGTATAGTGTTAGTTGGCAAATTATATCGTGTGCGCCCTAGTCAAAACGACGTCATTTTGGTTATGTTTTTTTTTTTTTTTTTTTTTTAGAAATTCAGTTTCCCATTTCTACTGTTAACTTCAAAAAAAAAAAAAAAAATTATTTCGAATCTACATAAACTCATAACAAAATACATATAAACTTATCGTTTTGGTTATGTTTTTATTTTTTTTTTTTAGAAATTCAGTTTCTCATTTCTACTGTTAACTTCAAAAAAAAAAAAATTATTTCAAATGTACATAAACTCATAACAAAATACATATAAACTTATAACAGAATACACATAGTCTAACATAATAAATAATACATAATGCACATAAACTCTTAATATAATATACATAGAATCTGAAGATAAAAAACAATGTCGTTTTAGTTAAGGCACACAATGTATTGTGCGCCTTGGTGCACGATGTAACGATTGGTGCTAGCTAGGTGAGTGAAGTACTGTTTAGTCTTTTCCATAAATGTGTTTTTCCCTTGGTACAATAACCTGTTTCGCTACCATTGGTTCCAATATCAATTTTCTCTCTTACTTGCCACTTATGGATCGAATCTCAATCTCCAATTTGTACTGATCACAGCTTTAACACTAGCGTCAGCAAACTCCTTTCTTTTTGAGACTCTACGACCACATGTTTATCTGGAAAAGATTACGATGTCGATCAATATTATACCTCTTATACAAATTCAAAGTCTGAAAATGTGGAGACAAAATTGATTTTGCGTCTTGTACAAACTCAAAGCTTTTATTACTGTTTATTTTATAATGATACTAAACATAAGTGTAAGAGTGCAGATTGACACTTTAACTTAAATTAATAAACTAAAGATTGGTAATTAATTATGTAGTATAAGAGATTTGAAAGTAATAGAGATTACACACTCTCAAGGAAATCAATAGAGCTTTGAGAGTCCTTTCAAAAAAAAAAAAGAAAAAAAAAAAGATCAGAGCTTTGAGAGCTTGACTTTCTCATGAACAAAAGTAAAAATTTACCAACGTGACTTGAATCAAATCTCGATCAGTCTGACATTGGTGAGAATATATCGGATGTTGTATGAAAAAGAGTTAATTTCATTTTTTGTTCTAGATTTATAGGTGGCAGTTCACTTTTAATTCTTTTTATCAGAAAATACACATTTGGTCCTAGTATTATTGTGGCATGTCTATTTTGGTCCTCTGTCAACAAAATCGTTAAAATTTCGTTAAATATAAGGATATTTCATTCTTTTTTTTTTTTTTAATACAAAGTAGGTTAACCCGCTATATTTTTTATGTTTATTTAAAAAATATATAATTGAAGACCAAAATGTGTTTGTATTGAACAAAATTTAAACTGTTTAATTGATAGAGGACCAAAAATGATCATAACACAATAATATTATGACTAAATGAGAATTTTCTAATTAAAAAAAATACTAAAACTTAACTGACACCTATAAATCTAGAACTAAAAATTGAATTCACTCTATGAAAAAATAAAGAAATTAATATCTCATACTCATAATTAGATTGCGTGTGAAATACGTACTTGAGACAAAAAGGAATATATAGATGGAAAGTGATGGAATATACAATTGACAAAAGTTTTTTTTTTTGGTTACATTTAACTAAGTGTAAATTCTGTTTTAAGCAGTTTAACTTTTAGTTTTAAGTTTTGTGACAGAAATGACATAATGTGAAATTTGCACTATATTGAATGCGCACAATTAAGCAAGTAATATTCATAGTATAGTAATTAATAAACTAATTATATTAAAAACCTGTAACTACAAGAATAATAGTTTCAATGTTTTATCTTCATATTTTAATCGAAAGACTTGAACTGAAAGACATCATATATTGGAATGGTATACTTTGTATTCACAAAAATTATATATATCTTTGAAAAGTATATCAAATAATACAAGTTAGTAAGGTAAAGTAATCGGTTTAAAATATAAGAATTAAAGTGTCGTTTTGTATTGTGTAAAGATGTCTTAGTAGTGTTTTAATTAGTATTATTTGTGCGTATTATAGTTTATGTTACTTAAAAAATTGTTGTAATTATATACGGAGTACTATGTAAGTTTAAGTTTGATTGAATATATTTATCTTTCTATTAGTTACTATATTTTTATTTATTAATTTAAGTAATTTTAAATTTGACAGCTAAGAAATTTATCAGAAGAATATATTATATATAGCATTGTTAAGTATATTATCACATCCAAGAAAATATCTGGATTTCAAGTTCCTAGAAACTGAGGGGGAATATTGGAATAACTTTGCACGCTTATTATTGGATCTGACAATTCAATTATTATTTCTTCAGAGAAATGTATAGTATATAATGCTTTGAAATATTTAAAAAAAAAATGAATTCAATAAAATACTGTGACCTATATTTTTCCTTGAAATTTGGGCATAAAGGATTTGTTGCCTTGCTATCTTGTTTCAATCCTTAACTGTTGTATCTTCTTTACTGTTTTTTTTTTTTTTTTTTTTTTTTTTTTTACTATCTCTGTTATCTATTTATAATTATTTTGTCAACCTATTAAGTATAAAAAGTCAATTTCTCACAAGAAAAAGTAACTAGGTGCTACTAGACCATAAGGTCTTAACTCCTTTACTATTATTACGTATTGAAAATGTGAGTTAATTTTGATCAATTTAGAAACTAATTAAGATTAGTTATAATTTATCTAATAATTAACTTTGTAGCAACAAATATATTTTGATTAAATTGACAATTATGAGAGTTATGAATTTTAAATTTAATTTTTAAACGTCATGATTGCTAATAATTAATTCTTTAATTTCTATAAATACCTTGTTCTATACATGTAAAAGAACTTTTTGACACTTCAATTCTTTTCTCTTTTTTTTTTTTTTTTCTTCTTATTCTCAAAATTTTATTCCAACACTTCATGCAAAATTTGAAGTATTCTTCTTTATTCTACTTTACCAAGAATATATTTGAGTACTCAAATATTTACGTCCAGGATCGTCCCTGGGCAAGTCTGCCCAGGGCCGGCATTTTGGGGCCCCTTATTTAAAAAAAATAAAATAGTATATATATATATATATATATATATATATATATATATATATATATATATATATATATATATATCAACGATTCCTCATTCCAGCGAATTAGCGATCATCATTAATTCAAACAAAGCTAAGCCGATAAACTTATTAACCTAACTAACCTAAGTCCCTAATCTAGCGACTAGCGTACGAATTACGACGACGGACAGACGAGACTACATATTTACAGAATTACAGAGACTACAGATTTATATGAGAGATCAGAGATTACAGATTTACAGTTTACACCTAGGTATTTGTCTATTTGAACTAATAATTATGATTTACATTACTTAATAATTCTGATTTCAGAATAATATATTCAAGAATTTGTTTCTTGATTAATTATTTATTTCTAGAGTTTCTAAATAAATTTTTATTTTTCTTAGGATTTTATGTCTTCTAGAAACTATATATCTGGGTTTGAGAAGCGTAAAAAGAAAAGAAGAATTGAGCAACTAACTCAATCTCAAAAGAGAGCTGTTGAAAAATTCATTAAAAAAAAAAACTCAATTAGATGAGCAAAAAGATGATGCCAAAGAAAAATTGTTAGATGCAAATCTTCCTATAGAAGATCAATAATTCAAGATGATTGTGAGATTGGAAAAAATCTAAATGATAGTGTGCACAGCGATGATAGGTATCACTGTGAATGAAAATAATAAGAATGTAGATAGTTGTTTAGATGATGTTGGTCACGGTGATAAACTAAATGATTCGCTTTCACATATATGATCTAAGAAATTGAGATGCCCTTGATTCTAAATTAATAGATATTCTTGTGAAAGATTGTCCTAAAAGAAATTTATCAATAAATAAAAGTCTTAAAAGATAAATTCTCTACAAGATTTTGATCAGCATTTTACATAAGATAAATTCTCTATAATATTTTCATAAGCAGTTTACAAAATATTTATATTTTGAATTTTTGCCATAACTTTTTGAACAACTATTATTTATATATAAAAATTACTTGAAAAAAGGGGCCCAAATTAAGATATTGCACAGGACCCCAATTTTGATTGGAATGGCCCTGTTTACATCGTAGTCCATTATATTAGAAAATCGACCCTCAATTCTTCTTGTACCTTCAGAAGGAAGCGAATTGATTTTAAAGAAATTATGTCTTTGATTATACGATAACTAAATTTTTGAGAATAATTTTTTGAAGAAAACTTCTCTTATCTCTAATTGTTTGTTGAAATTAATGGTTCATATTATTTTAATTTAATATTTTTTATTATTTTTTTCTACTTTACCCTCTATTATATCATTTACTTTTTCTAAATACCCCTGCATTCCGTCAGTGTAAACTTTAGTAACGGAATATTCCCTTAACTATATATTATTCTTAACTTACTCATTGATTTTCATAAGGAAGATATTAGGTTCGAACCCTATCTCAATCAAAATTAACATAATTGTTAAACATATACTATTAATATGTTGGAGTGTATTAAAAAATACAATATAACAGTCAATGTGATTGCTCACTCTATGGTCATAGTTTCTTACTCGTATACGGGTCGGGAGGTGTGAGACGCAGGTATCCCTCATTGTATTCGTGATTTGATTTTGCAGTAATATAATAGTTCGCTTTTGATGGTTGTTTTCAAAAAAAATAATATAAAATTTAACATGAACTTTGGTCAATTAATTAGAATCACATATTGGGCATTGATGAAAAGGTACACCAAATTTACAATGGTCCTGATTGGTAAAATAATTAGCCTATAGGACAATTTTGACTTATTTGACCACTATTAGTTGTTTGACTTGGTTTAAACATCAATATAAGTGTTTGGTTAACTAGCTTTTTGTACTCCAAAATGTTAAAATACAAAAAGCTACTTGTTGGTTTTCACAACCTCGATGCTGCTCGGCAGGCCAACACTACCGAATAATGAATAGGAATGTTTATGCGAGATAGTGAAAATAAAGATATGACAATGGAGAGAGAATAATGCGATATTATTTTTCTAGGGTTTGGCCTTTAAAGGTGCCGACCTCTTACACGATGATCTCAGGGGAATATTTATATATACATAGATGTAGGTTTCATACATGGTAAGTAGGGCCGGTGTGCAACCGAGCCTAAAGGGGGATAGGGCTGACGTGCTGTCAACTTAATAGAAGGCAGTTTTTTAAATAACCGCCTTCTATTATATTTTGTTATACTACGGCACATAATAGACGTCGGTTTTCTAAATAACCGCCTTCTATTATATACTATGGCACATAATAGACGACGGTCTTTAAATAATCGCCTTCTATTATATACTACGACACTTAATAGACGACGGTCTTTAAATAACCGCCGTCTATTATATACGGCGTCACTTAATAGACGGTGGTTGTTAAATAATCGCCTTCTAATATATATTAACGTCACTTAATAGACGGCGGTTTTAAATAACCGCCTTCTAATATATATTTACGCCACTTAATAGACGGCGATTTTAAATAACCGCCGTCTAATATATATTTACGTTAATTAATAGACGGCGGTTCTTAAATAACCGCCGTCTAATATATATTTACGTTACCTAATAGACGGCGGTTGTAAATAACCGCCTTCTAATATATATTTACGTCACTTAATAGACGACGGTTTTAAATAACCGCCTTCTAATATATATTTACGCCACTTAATAGATGGCGATTTTAAATAACCGCCGTCTAATATATATTTACGTCAATTAATAGACTGCGGTTCTTAAATAACCGCCGTCTAATATATATTTACGTCACTTAATAGACGGTGGTTGTAAATAACCGACTTCTAATATATATTTACGTCACTTAATAGACGGCGGTTTTAAATAACCGCCTTCTAATATATATTTACGCCACTTAATAGACGGCGGTTCTTAAATAACCGCCGTCTAATATATATTTACGTCACTTAATAGACGGCTGTTGTAAATAACCGCCTTCTAATATATATTTATGTTACTTAATAGACGGCAGTTTTAAATAACCGCCTTCTAATATATATTTACGTCACTTAATAGACGGCGGTTCTTAAATAACCGCCGTCTAATTTATATTTACGTCAGTTAATAAACGGCTGTTGTAAATAACCGCCTTCTAATATATATTTATGTCACTTAATAGACGGCGGTTTTAAATAACCGCCTTCTAATATATATTTACGCCACTTAATAGACGGCGGTTTTAAATAACCGCCTTCTAATATATATTTACGTCAATTAATAGACGGCGGTTCTTAAATAACCGCCGTCTAATTTATATTTACGTCACTTAATAGACGGCGGTTGTAAATAACCGACTTCTAATATATATTTACGTCACTTAATAGACGGCGGTTTTAAATAATCGCCTTCTAATATATATTTACGTCACTTAATAGATGGCGGTTCTTAAATAACCGCCTTCTAATATATATTTACGTCACTTAATAGACGGCGGTCGCCGTGTAAAGGTGTGATACTCCATTTTTTTTGGGCATTGTACGAGGACCGTATGTGCATACGACTAATTTTATTAAATTTTCCTAAATCAATATTATTCATTAAGCTTAATAGTTTCTTAATCCAAGAAAACCTAGTATTTTCTAATTATATACATGTGCACGTATATTATGTTCCTACATAACATAATTAACCATCTCCCTTGTGGTATGATGGTATCCGATATGGCCTTTTAAAAAGGCAGGCTCGGGATCGATTCCCATCCCAAGCGTGGATTGGAATATTGTTGATAAAAATGATCTTGGGCCCTACACTGCACCCTAAGCTCGGGGCCTTGAGCCCTCTTGAACCTTGACCATAACTCGGATTGTGTCGAAACCTACCAAGCGACCCCAGGAGCCATCCAATCCCCTGAACCGCCCTCTTGAACCTTGACCATAACTCGGATTGTGTCGAAACCTACCAAGCGACCCCAGGAGCCATCCAATCCCCTGAACCTTGACCATAACTCGGATTGTGGTGCGCTGAGACGTGTCGGAACCTACCAGGAGCCATCCAATCGTAACGAGAGTCCCTAGAGATTTCAAAAAAGGATTGTGGTGCGACCCTGCCTCTGTGGAGGCGTCTGATGGAGGCGGTTCTCATATTGAACCGCTGTCTATACATAGACGGCGGTTCCTCAAGAAAAGCGCCGTCTATACATATAATTGTTGAGATTAGACGGCGGTTAGCAACCGCCGTGTTTTAGAAGTATACACGGCGGTTCAAATAACCGTCGTAGAAAATTTTTATTTACAAAGGCGCTCACTTACACGGCACTTCAAGAACCGCCGTGTATTTATAAAAATAACCGCCGTGGTAAGTGTCTTTTGTAGTAGTGACTATTAGTTGTTTGACTTGGTTTAAACATCAATATAAGTGTTTGGTTAACTAGCTTTTTGTACTCCAAAATGTTAAAATACAAAAAGCTACTTGTTGGTTTTCACAACCTCGATGGCTGCTCGACAGGCCAACACTACCGAATAATGAAATAGGAATGTTTATGCGAGATAGTGAAAATAAAGATAAAGACAATGGAGAGAGAATAATGCGATATTATTTTTCTAGGGTTTGGCCTTTAAAGGTGCCGACCTCTTACACGATGATCTCAGGGGAATATTTATATATACATAGATGTAGGTTTCATACATGGTAAGTAGGGCCGGTGTGCAACCGAGCCTAAAGGGGGATAGGGCTGACGTAAGGGCTGACGTGCTGTCAACTTACTGCCTTTTTCCGCATGAACTAATTAAGGAAGCTGCCTAATGAGCGAAGATCACTTCCGTAGAATCCGCTGAACGCGTTTCTGGTGTGTGTCCGGTCGGGAATGGTCCTAGCTATAGAGCTTGGTCGTTTAACTGGGTCCCAGAAATGCATACGATCAGGGATTCACCGCCCGCGCGGCCTGGTCGCCCGCTCGAACCCCATGGGTGTCCAGTCGGGGACACGCCGGCCGCGTGACTGGTCGCCCAACCGTAGTGCATCCGAGAGCCTGCCAGGGGACGTGCCGGCTAGAGGGCTGGGCGCTTTAAGAGTGCTTGACAGCCATTGTGAGGCGCCTCGCATCGTGGCTGAGGGTTCCCTAGCGATCCTGCCTGTGTTAAGTAATGAGCCATCTCTTGGTCTGGCTGCCCTGTCCGACCTCTAACCCAGACAGCTGATTTGGGGTATCTATCACTACTCAAAACAACTTTTTCAATTAGCTTTTTGAGAAAAGAAATTATATCAAACAGCTATCAGCTAACAACTAATTTACCAAACACCTTTCTACAATCAGCTAATGTTATCAACTAGTTATACCCTCTAATTAACCTTATCAGCTAACAGCTAACAACTATCAGCTAACGACCATTTACCAAACATGGCCAATATATATTTTCAACACAGATGAGAAATTATGCCTATTATCATTGTCTTTTTGGGGAAGGGGATTTGGTTCTGTTTGTTGAAGGTGCACTACGCCAAGGCACTAAAATTGCAGTGAAGCACATTAGGGAACTAGACCAAATCAAGAATTCATTTCTGGCGAAAGTGGCAACAAGAGGAAGCATAGATCATGTCAATTATTAGAGTTTGGTGTTGCAAAAACTATGCTTAAAGTATTATCCAATGAGGGTGACTGATTCCCTCTAAAATTGTTATTGCACCAGTTAATCCAACATTTCTGTCACATGTCATAATTATACATTCTTAAAATATTTACTTTTATAAAAAATTTAATAATCTTACATTGATATACGCCAAGATACCAAATTATACTTCGATAAATTCTGAAATACTAATTTAAAAATACACATTGAGCATTAAATTATTCACGTTATAAATGTGCACCGCACCGTGCACGTTTACATATGGACGACAGCAAGAAGCCCGGAAAAGAGATCGACGGACAGAGAATGAACTTTATTTTTATTTTTATTCCGATGCAGTGAATTGAACCATTTGGATTGCAGCTAAAAATGGACAAACGTGTTAACGCATCTTTTATAGACACCATTATAATATATAATATAATGGTCATGCATGCATTTTTAATAAGCACAAAGGATGATATGATGTAACAATTCGATGTTTTTGCATGAAACAATACATTAATTAATTGTTAGTATGCATTTATTTATGTCCGATATATAGGATGTGGGGTAACGATGAATGAATTATGGTGTATGCGTCACCATGCAAAGCACAAACAACACTTGTTCATTAAGGAAAAATTCCCACTTTTGGGTGTTTATTATGTTAAGGCAAAATGGCACAGAGAGAGAGAGAGACTGTGGAGAAAAGGTGGGAAAAGAAAGGCTGGGAAAAAGAGAAGATATTCTCTCCCGACATTGATTTGTTATTAAATAGGAGAAGGAGCCTGTACCATCCCACCTACATATATATTCCCTATTATATACTATTTTTTATTTTTATTGCCATATTATCCTTACTCAATTTTATTTTTAACCAACTAATTAACAATATTATTAATTACTTTTTTTGCTAAAAAAATAATATATTATTATAATGTATATATAGAGAGACACGAACAGGTGTGAAGTTGTGCACTAATTACTTAATTAGAAAGTATAGTATGAGCTTTAAAAATGCACCACTTAAAATGTAAACATGCACCCTATAATATTTCAATGTGTAACTCAAAAATTCAAAAAGAAAATTTCAAAAATTATAAGGGGTGTTTGGTTTAAGCTAAGGTATATAAGATAACCATGTTATATTTGTTTGGAAATATAAGATTTTCATGTTTGTTTCAGATTACATATGTAATTTTTCTGAGGAATATAACTTAACTTCCATATAAGATTTTTAGCTATTTGAAGGGGATGTGAGATACTCTTTCTTTTCTGAGGTATTCTCACATCCCCATGTATTTTGACTAATTTTGTCATTTTATCTTATTGATTTTTCTCCTCCATCAAGACATACAATATTTTTTTAAGCTCAATCTTTTAGTTAATTATTTTTAAATCGTTTAATTAGTCTTATATTTTAACATTGGCTTATTTATTAATTTTATTTTAAAATTTATTAGAAAATACATTAAAATATCTTAAGGGTAGTAAAGTAAAATAATCATTATAACACCCAAAAAAAAAAAAAAAACTCTTTAACCAAACATGTTTATATTACATAAATTCAGCTTTAATCAAACAGAGGAATATAATATTTCCAACAATCTAATATTCCCTAAGATAAGCTAACAATCCGTGAATAAACACCCTCTAAAAATATACAACAAAAAATTTTTTAAAGTGCATTTAGAGATTTTGCCCAGCTCCGTATTTATTTTACAAAAATTATTGACATGTGTACATTCTTCGCTAATCGGACGACAATGCAAACTAATGTATATAGATTTTTTTTTTTTTTTTCAATAAAGATGAATACAAATCAAACCATCAAGCAAAGTGTGGTTGTATCAACCAACAAGTCAATACTATCAACTTATAGAATGAGCTTAAACTTAGGGCCGGATTCATAATGGGGGTAGTTGCCCCCTCTCCCCCACCCCATATCCATATATAGTACTATTGTGTGTGTGTGTATGTGTGTGTGTGTGTGTGTATGTGTGTGTGTGTGTGTGTATATATATATATATATATATATATATGTTTAGATATAAATAAAATATACAAATACAAGTAATCAAAAGATGAGTTTAGTAATATGGTAAGTTATGCCTAAAGTGTAGTGTAGGAAAGGTGAAAGGGTCATTACTTTCCCAATTTACAAGGTGAATTATATTATAGTTCATTAGGGCCTAGCTCTGTTGGTCCGCATCCCCAGCAACTCTTGAGCAGGGGACCTTACAACAATTAGGACAATGGTGGATTATGATTCATGAGTAAGTCTAATTTTGAGCGCTTAGAATTAGTTTAATATAAGATGAGAAACTTAATGTATAAAAAAGTAAAATGCATGGAAAACAATATTGTGTTAATGCAAATACAAGATAGTATAGCTAGCTGAGGAAAGCGAAAGGCCGGGAAAATGCATGGGGGAATATATATAATTATATATTATATATATGCGAGGAAGAATTGAAAGGTTTTGTTTGATCCTTCCCTATCTTTTCAGTTCCCTTTATTCAGCACAACTACTAGATAGCAGAGCACAATGCGAGACAGACAAACACGATGCCACGTACTCATGTTATTTGTTTTAATTAGTGCAATGGCTACTTGATGAGGAAGGAAAGGGCTGTGCGGGCTTAATTTTGTAAGAATTTTATTACATGTATTTCCAAATTCTATTCCCTCAATTTTATTCTTTAACGTATCAGGCAATAATATGTTGTTTACATAATGTATATATAGATTTAAAAAGAAAATGTAAGAGTAGAATTTGATAATAGAACTTGAGAGTCCACTTAATAATTTTTTTTGTGTCGTACTTATTTTGTCTTTTGCTCCTCTTGTCGTGGTATGTACGACGTGAGTGGTCCTTCTCTCCTGTGGTTTAATCATACCTGAATCGGTTCTTTGGCACTTGGATGCATGGGTCGCCATCGACCAGGCAGGCCCTAGCGGTGCCTATGCAAGCTCATTTCGCCTTTTGCTATAATGGTAGCCAGCCTAGCGTGGCTTAGTTAGCTTGATTGCACAAATTAAAACATCATTATCCCATCCCAATAACCATGCATATCTTTTTTGTATTTTCCCCAAGCGCAGCTAAGATCCATGACTCCAGGGGTCGCGTTGGATGATGAGGCCGGAGATCACATGGCCTGATGGCCATAGATTTGTCACCCTAAATTCAATTATAGGATGTTTGGCAATTGGCTGTTAGCTGATAACGTATTAACAGCGGATTGATTTAGTTACCTGATAGTTTAATTATATTAGTTGGTTTGACCAGTTAATATTATGCAAATGCTTTTGGTAAATTAATTGTTTACTCGTAGCTGATTACATGTAAAATGACTTAGGTATATTGTGCCTTTTGTTGTTAATAAGAAAAAGGGTCAAATAGGCCATTGAACTTTACCTGAAAATTCAATTAGGCTCTCAAACTTTTTAAAGTTGCAATTAGGTACATAAACATGTCAATTTAGTTCATCAAGACCCAATTACCTATTAGTGACCTGTAATACCAGGTCATTGAAATTTTGACAGTTGTCCAACAATAAAAAATCGACGAGGGAGACAATCACGTCGCCGAAGAAGGCATGACCATCTCCAGCGGCGTGAGATGACCATCTCCAAGAGACGGAGAAGGCGACCAAACAGTCGCCATCTCTAATCGATGGAGAAGGCGCTGGTCAATCGTCTTCTCCAGTCAATTGGAAATGGCGACTGGTTAGTCACCATCGCTGTGACGGATAAGGCGACTAAACTGGTTGCCTTATCCGTCCCTGGGAAATGGTGACCAATTTGGTCGCCATCTCCAATTGCCGGAGATGGTCACGCCTTCTCCGGCGATGCCTTGGTCTCCATCGTTGATTTTATTGCCGGATAACTGTTGAAATTTCAGTGACCTGGTATTATATGTCATTAACAAGAAATTAGGCCTTGATGAACTAAATTGACATGTTTATGTACCTAGCTAATTGCAACTTTAAAAAGATTGAGGGCCTAATTGGGTTTTCAAATAAAGTTCGAGGGTCTATTTGACCATTTTACCTATTAATTATTTATTGTTTTTTGTTTTTTATTAAAACTATCAAATTATAAAGAAATACCCCATAGTGAATAATAATTCAATATTAAAATATAATTGTAAAAAAAATTCAATGCATGCGCATGGTGGCTAATGCATTGGCAACAATTCTCTTGGGCAAGGGTAAGCAGGCATCCCAAATCGCTGTATTTCGTGCTCTCCATATGTGATAAAGAATTGCAGCTGCAAATATAATCTCATTAGTGTCTAGAACATTTAAGATTGCACTAAACCACTCATGAAAAATATTTGTCACAATATTGTGGAGTGGAATGTTAGATAGTGCCCATATGGTATTAGCATAACCACACGATACTAAAGCATGTAATGTATCTTCTTGTACAACTCCACACATGGCACAAGTAGGATCCACATCCACTCTCTTTATAAGCAAATTATTTGTGGTGGGGAGGATGTCATTTATAGCTCTCCATAAAAATGTCTTCTATTTTGGGGGTATTTTCAATCTCCATAAAGTAAGCCATTTATCAAAAGCTCCATCATTACTACTCGTATAATTTCCTACAATACGCTTGTAGCCATCCTTAACTAAGTAGGTTCCCTTAAGATCCCCATGCCACTACCAATCATCATCATATTCCGGAGATACTGGTATTTTTAGAATACGGGGTATGTCACTTGGCTGGAAAATATCTGAGAGAATGTAGTAGTCCCAAGTTCCAGTCCCCGGATCAATCAATCCGCTTACTTTAGCTCGTGCTAACTGGGGTGGCATCTCAGTGTGGATAAAGGGGTCTAAATCATCCTGGAGCCATGGGTGCTCCCAAATCAGCGTTGAATTTCCAGTCCCAATACGCCGCCTTACACCGCCACAGACTAGTTCCTTAGCTGCCATAATGCTACGCCAGCAGAAACTGAGATTATTCCCCAATTCTGCTTCATAAAAGTTATGTTTAGGATAATATCTGGCCTGATAAACACGAGAGACCAGTGAATTAGTATTCGTTAGCATCTGTCATGCCTGCTTTCCTAACATTGCCAGATTAAATGCTCTTAGGTCCTTAAAACCCAATCCCCCATACTTCTTTGGGACACACAACTTGTCCCATGCCTTCCAATGAATTCCCCGGTCAGTTCCTGTTCCCCACCAATATCTATTCATTGTCCGTTCAATAGCCGTGCAGACAGAAATAGGCAATAAAATGACCCCTATCGAAAAGGTAGGCATTGCTTGAGCCACACTTTTCAACAGGATTTCTTTACCAGCTTGTGAAAGTAACTTTTTGCTCTAGGACCCAATCCTCTGCCTTATCTTATCCTCAATATATGCAAATGCTGCTCTCTTATTTCTCCCCACAAATGAGGGTATGCCCAGATATTTCCCAAAATTAGGTTCCTGAGCTACCTGTAATATTTGTGCCACCTCATTCCTGTCTTCTGTAGATGTATTCCTGCTATAGCATATACTGGACTTATGGTAATTGACCACTTGCCCAGAGAAAGCCTCATATGCTGACAAACAATTCTTAACCTGCGTGGCCTCATGCTTGTTAGCCTTAAAAAATAAAAGACTATCATCTGCAAAAAACAAATGAGAGATTGGGGGTGCACCCCTAGCAACCCTGCACCCATGAATCAAGCCACCCCTCTGCGCCTACTGCAACAACATAAACAATCCTTCCGCACAGATAATAAACAGATAAGGCGATAGGGGATCCCCTGTCTTAGGCCACGTGTGGGTGTCAGGTAACCAGTCGGCGCTCCATTAATAAAAAAAACTATAGGATACAGAAGAAACACACAACATAATAAGCTTAATCCATGTTTCATGAAAACTCAGAGTGACAAGCATTCCTTGTAAAAAAAGGCCACTCCATACGGTCATATGCCTTGGCCATATCCAACTTAAGAGTTCCCCAGCCAACTACTCCACACTGCTTCCTATTCAAATAATGCCCCACCTCCGCAGCTATGAAAATATTGTCTGTAATTAGCCTATCAGGCATGAAGGCACTCTATGAGTCCGATATAATATCTCCCATCATTAGCTTCATTCTGTTTGTAATCATTTTTTCCATAATCCTATATACCACATTACTCAAAGCTATAGGCCTAAAATCTGTAACCAGTTCAGGCATACTTTTCTTCGGGATTAATACAATATCCGTATCATTTAAACCAGGGGGAAAAGAGCATGAATTCAAACAATTTAGTATAAAATCTGAAACATCCCCTCCTACCACATCCCAGAAATGCTGATAAAAACCCGGATTCATTCCATCAGGGCCTGAAGCCTTATCAGGAAACATTGCAAATAGGACACTCTTTACTTCATCAATCACAAAAGGCCTCAACAAGATCTCATTCTAAGCCTGGGTGACTCTAGGTGTTATTGTCTGAAATAGCGATTCCCCTGGGGCAGGATTTCCAGAGCAAAAAATCTTATCAAAATAATCAATTATAACACCCGTCATGGCATTTCCTTCCACCCACTCCCCATCATCATTCATAAGACGAGATAGAGTATTTTTCTTTCTACGGTGAGAGGCATACCTGTGATAAAACGTCGTGTTGGCATCGGCATTCTTGAGCCAGTGCTGCTTGGCTCTTTGCTTCCAGTATGCATCTTCCTGGGCCTCCATACCAGTCAGCAACCCTTCTAGGCGTTGGAATTCGGTCAGAGAGACCGGATCCGTACGTCCTCGTAAACGTAGCTGCTCCTTTTTAAGAGTCAGGATGCGGTCACCAAACTTATGAAACCGATCCCCCCCCCCCCCCCCCCCCCAATCTCAAGAGGCGATCGCCACAATGTAGAATACACTCCTGCAGGCCCCTATCTCTCTCATGCTCCCATGACTACTCCACCACCTTCCTACATCCCTCATCATATAACCAAGCCATTTCAAACCGAAAACCCCTTTTCCCCGGCCTGCCACGCTGTTCACGAATTCACAGAAATAAAATAGAATGATCCGACTTTCTTGTCAGTATATTCGTCACGGAGGCCCCCTGCACAATACCACACCAGCTCTGCGAGGCCAGAACCTTATCCAATCTCTCCTCAATCCAGTTAGTTGTTCCCTTACCTTTTTCCCATGTAAACTGTTACCCATTCATCGGTAACTGAGACAAACCACATTGCTCTATAACCTCCCCAAAACCACGTAGGAGATTATGAAGATGTGGATTCCCCCCCCCCCCCCCCCCCCCCCCCCCCCCTTCTCATGCTGATATAGGAGCTCATTAAAATCACCAATCATAACCCATGGTAGGTCAGACCGTGATGCTAGTGTTTTAATCAACTCCCATGCCTCGTACCGCCTATGACGCTCCAGGAACCCGTAGTAGCACATCATACGCCAATTGGGGAAACCAGCCATACTTACCTCCACATCAATATGATTCTTCGAATAACTCAGAAGCCTTGCCGTATTATTCTTCCTCCATAGCAAAGCTAAACCACCACTCAAACCATCATTATCCACATAAAACAGACCATCAAAACCAAGGCTGACACGGACACGCTCAGCATGACTCCTGCCAACCTTAGTTTCCATAAGAAATACAAAGTCAGGCTTCTTACGTGACACCAAGTCACTCACTTCGCGAACTTTTCGTGGATTGCCCAAGCCACGACAGTTCCAACTCAAGGTACTCATGAGGATGGGCGGGCCTGGCAACCAGAACCCGCCATGAACAAGTTTTTTGAAACCTCAGCCATTGCAACATCCCCACCATCAACACCCTCCAACCCATCACCACCATCCCCTTCCCGCCTCCTCTTCGTAGCCGCCAGAATAATCGGCTCGGGCCCCTGCCGGCCAGAAGCTAACCCCGCGGCATTACCGCCGGTCAGCCCTCTTGGCAGTACAGCAGCCACGGTCGCCACCGATTCTATTGGTTTCCCCTCCTTATCCAACAGCCACGGTGCACCCACCTTTCGTGGCCCCCTCCTTTGCCCTGCACGCAGTTCATCCGTATAGGGGTACTGGCTTAACGGCATATTTGCCTCTCGGGCTTTCAAACAAAACTTATGCAGGTGTCCAAGCATTCCACAAAAAAAAACAAAAGTTATGCAGCCTCTCATATTTAAAACTTACCCAGCAAGTCGTCTTATCTCGTTTTAAAAACTTCATTCGCCGCTTTAGCAGTTTCATCACAGGGATCGAAACCCTAATTCGGTAGAACGTTTTCCACGGTGCATATGCAAACCTGTCATCAATCTTTACAAAAGTGCCCAGAAAATTTCCAACCTGCTCCAAAATTACATCCGAGGTATATCCAAGTGGTAGCGCATGCACCTATACCTACATGTCAACAGTATCGAGCGTGATGGTAACCGGTATTGCACCATCCCGAACTTGCTTACAAACTAGGGTATGGTTCTCAAAAGACCACGGTCCACCATCAAGAACATATTGCATGTCGGTCTCATGATAAAACACAAACAAAAATAGTCCTGGCTGAATCTCCGTTACCTGAACCCCCATGACCGGTTGCCATACCGAAGCCATAACCTGGCTCATGAACTCAACTTTGATTATCTTCGTTGTCAAGAACCGCCCGACCAGCCTCCACTTCGCCCGTACCTCCGCCGTAACCTGGGCGTCATCCTGCCCCACCGGTGCGAACACGTCCTCCTCCTCCGCGAGGGCCATGTCCGCCCACCGGTCGGACAACCGTTCCACCACACCTGCTGCCGTTACTGCCTCCATGCACGTCCTGGAATAGAGTCCGACCGTCGTCGTAGGGAAATAGCCGGAGATCGTCAAAGAAACCTCGGCAAACCAAGGAGGGGAAAAATGAAACCCTAGCCTAGTCTAGAGAGAAAAAGAGCAGTAGGTATCACATCTAATAATACTTAGGGTGTGTTTGGTTGGTGGGTTTTGCCCATAGGAATGAGAATGAAAGTGACTGTTGTTGTTTGGTTAATAGGTTTTTAGAACACTACTATGGGTTTCGAATACCTCATCAATTGAAAAATTCATACCCAAATACAATAAGGGTTTCATTCCCTTATTCATTCTTAACCACTACTATTAGTAATCATTCCCATTCCACCCTACTACCAAACATGTTAAATACTTCAACCAAAACCCATTACCATTACCAAGTATTTGATACTCATTCCGATTCCGATTCCTATGTGCGAACAAAACACACCCTTAGTTTTTTCTCTATTTTTAAATATAGGTGTTTGCTTGGTTTAAAAAAGAAAAAGAAAAAAAAAACTTCTCACAAAAGTTTGCAAGGAGCCAATGTTTCCTTAAAAATCTTCTACCAATCATGTTTTTTTGTCTATCATCGATCAATGAAATTTTGACAATCAAGCCATCTGTTGTAATTTGGCCTATCAACAAGCTCAGTTCTCGCGTGATGTTTGCACGGTACTGCTTCGTGATTGTATGTATATGAGTATATGTATAAAGAGAGAAAAAGGAGAAGAAGGAGAACACCAAATGTTGGGCACAACAACCATCTCATTTCATTAGCCTTCACTATCAATTTATAGGAATCCATACAACCTTTCATATCCTTAATCATAAACAATGTAATAAGTGGAAGGCAAATGAAGAGACTCAAGATTAATGGCCATAATGAAATATTTATAACACCATCCAAATTTTTAAATATTTGTTGCTGGTCAGTAATAATGATAAATTTTTTTTCAAATTCTCAAAATAATTAAAAGGTTTGTTGGGAACTTGATTCTAAGGGATCATTTACTTCAATTTTCTGTTTTTCCTTTTTCAAATTTTTAATTTTCATTCACCATTTCTTTAATTTTCTGATTTTATTTTTTAAATTTAATTTTTAAATAAAAAATTCAATACACCAATAAAAACCTCATACTAAATAAATTATTATCGATTACACAACAAAATACGCAATAATAACATGTATGAAAATACAACAGTGAAACTATTTTTTAAATAATAAGCGTCTAATTTTACAAATAAAGATCATACTTTATAGAGGCATAAGAAATCCATATTCGAATTTATAGTTGCATCTAAAAATAGATGTAGTAAGAATTTGGAAGAGTAATTTTAGTAAACAAGTTTTTCATTCTCCATGTTTTATTTTTCCAAAAATCCTCTAATTTTTCATGGTAAACAACGCCTAAGTTTTTAATGAATTTCTGGTAGTTAAAAATTCATAAGTTTTTTTAGCCATGCATAAATATAAATAGCACCCAAAATTTTAATCAACTTACGGTTTTCGTCTTTCGTGGAAAATAAGATATTAAAATCACTATTTAATGTTACCCAAAAACAATCACTATTTAATAATAATTTAATTAGAAACTAAAATTATATAACGACCAATAGTGTAACATAATGAAAAACTCCACTATTAAATAGCGGTTCTACCCAGCACTTTGTGCTCAGATGACACTTTTATGATTTTCTTTGAGGGAATGTCACAAAATCGAACCCCGATAATAGGGTATTGATTCTTTGTATTGCAGTAGTTAGAGACAATATAGAACAAACACTACCTTATAATAGAGTAACATAGTTACTTATAATAGAGTTAAAATTATATATAGGTCCTGTTCAGTAACATAATTAGCTTATCAGTCAATATTTGCTAAAATTTAAAAAACGACTCAAAGTAGTCTTTTCGATCAGTAACTTTTTGAAAAAGTCATTTTGCATGTAATTAGCTATAAGCTAACCGCTAATTCACCCAACATCTTTTTGATAATCAGCTAATGCTATCAACTACTCAAACTCACTAACAACTATTTACCAAACACCCGTAGTTTCACATTTAATTTCGAGCTGGTTAGGATTGATTGATATGAAGGAAAAAAAGTGAAAAAACGTGAACCAGACAAAACATGTTAGTAAGATAACACGGAAAAAGTGCGTGCGACGACGGAATGAATTCTTGTCTAGCCGGCCATGTGAATAATAATATATTAAGATCTCAAACTTTATCCTCAAAGCGTACTGTAGATTTGCTATCCAGGAAAAAAGCAGCAAATTAAAGCTACTACGTAGCTTAATATACCTTAGCTTCAATTCTTGTTTCAATTTTATATCATCCATCAATAATATATAATGGATTCTATCTATCTATCAACTCATACATGATTGTTAGCTTTCCAAAATGAGATGCAGTTTAAATTTAATTTAATTTATTTTGCATTTTATAAAGGCGAATTGAAGGCTACTGGTGTGAATATAATGCTATTTGTGGAACAACATTTGTGTACCAATAGAAATTCAACCAAATATTAAAAAGCATATATTCAAGGCCAGGGCACTGGAATATCATTTTCCTTCATGCGATAGATGCCTTTAATTTCCCCCCATTATATCATACATCATACATACATGAGACTGACCTGGAGTAAAGGATAAGGGTGAATCCAGAGTTATTAAGGTATGTATGTAATTGATGTGAGCTGAGTCATCACTATATATATATGGTCGAAATTTGAGTTCGATTCAAGCACAATTAGCTCTGTTTGGCAGAGCTTATTTAGGAGTTTATAGCTTATATTAAGCTATTAATAAGCTATAAACTCTGTTTGGTAATGTACTAATGTTCCTAAAATAAGATCCTAGCTTAAAATAAAAGCTTATTTTGGAACGCTACCTAGGTAGCGTTTCAAAATAAGTTCCTAGCTTCCTAAATTTTTTTTTTAATCTTTTATCCTTATTATTTTTAAAAAATGGCATAATTTATCATTCCCAATTAAAACCATTTTCTCTTCTCCTTTATCTGCAACTTTCACGCCAATTATTATTATTATTATTATTATTATTATTATTATTATTATTATTATTATTATTATTATTATATTATTATTATTATTATTATTATTATTTATATTATTATTATTATTATTATTATATTATTATTATTATTATTATTTATATTATTATTATTATTATTATTATTATTATTATTATTATTATTATTATATTATTATTATTATTATTATTATATTATTATTATTATTATTATTATTATTATTATTATTATTATTATTATTATTATTATTATTATTATTATTATTATTATTATTATTATTATTATTATTAGATTTACAACAATATTGCTACTTCATTATGAGATGCTAGATCATGATTATGCTAATAGTTTTATTTCAAAATATTCATTTTTTAAAGACAAAATGTTAAATTCTAATATGTAAACTAGGCCTGTGCATCGGACGGGTTCGGTCGGATCGGATTTCTTAACCCCTAATCCGATCGGATTTCGGTTTTGCAATTCTACATCCAAACCGTTTATTTCATACATTATAACCGTTGGTTTTTTTAATGTTCGGATTCGGTCGGATATGTTCGGATTTCGGTTTAATTTCGGTTTGACAAAAATATTTAAAAATTAAAAAATATACTACAAATTACAATTTACAAAAGCAACAAAATATACATCCAGCAAAATGCAAATTACAAGTAACTTAAAGCTAATATAAACCATATAAGCTAAATAGCTAATTAGCTAATTAAGTCACCACAAATAAAAAATACAAACAGAAATTACATAATACAGTTCACAGTTCAGTAGTTCACATTTCACAATTTTGAAATTACAACTTTAAACTTCGAACATTAAGCAAAATTGCAAAAGTAGTAAAGCACCATTCAGTCACTCATGATTCACTAGTCACCACAGTCTTCATTAGTCTATAATTCCTCATCTTCACTGCAGTCTGCAAATAGGCTCAGATTGCTAATTTTTCAAATCAAGATAGGATTGGGGGCAAATTGCTACTTGAGTTTTGGAACAAAATCCAAAACTCATGAGCACATACCAACCCAAAATCCTTTGATTCAGACAAAGGTGGAAGCATCATCATAGCCAAAGGAAAATAACCATTGGGAAAGGGACTAAGGAGAGTGATATACCAGATCAGATTACCATAACACCTTCACTGAATCAAGGCAAAAGGCTAAGGTCTATCGAACTGATAATCTGATAGTAATATACCTGTTTTTTCTCAAAGATTGAAAGGGTCAATGATTCAAGCGCAATACAAATCAATTGATGCCAAGCCATTGTCAGCAATTCAACATTGAATCACAAAAACATATGACCATATATCCAACATTACCAACATATAGGCTTCCACAGTATAAATATTCATGCATTTTAAGCACAAAAATGACAGAATCACAAATCAGAAGATATTTTCATCACTTTTTTGTGATCAACAATTCATATGGTCATATAACCCATATTATCCAATACTTTCAAAAAATGAACACTCAGTGAATTAAGAAATCCGATCCGTCTGAACCCATCCGATGCACAGAACTACATAAGCTTCCACAGTAATGGAGTATATATATTCATGCATTTCAAGCACATAATCACAAAATCAAAAGATATTCTCATCATTTTTTGTGATCAACAAATCATATGGCCACATTTTAAGCAAAGAGATCACAAATTTCAGATTATATTTTCATCATTTTGTGATCAACATTTCATATGACAGTAAAGTCATATATCCATAAATCACAAATATTAGATACATAGTGATGTCAAGATGCATGTATCCATAAATCACAAAGTAGGGCAAAATCTACAAAATTCAGTTCCAAATATCACAATAAAATCAATAAATCAAAACTATAAAATTAGGGTTTGCTTTTCTCACAATATTTCTCGAGAGAACAAGGGCTTCAAGCCTTCAACAGTCACACTCGCTACGAGCTACGGGGCTAGAGCTTCCACTAGTACCACCGGATCAACAGAACCAGGATTGTGAGACTGAGAGACTAACAAACTCACAAAAGAGAGAACGGGTGGGTCGAGTCGTCGAGAGAGAAGACTCAGAAGAGAACTTAGATGCTCACTGGGTCACTCTCTCAGAACTTGGAGAAATCGAAGAAGTAGGCCTGTGTATCGGACGAGATCAGATTGCAAGAGTCTCAAAGAGAGAACAGAGAAGAGACTAGAGAGCAGAGAAGAAAACACAGAGAGAGAATTATTGGAGAAGCAGAGAGTCGCAACTGCGCTCGACCTCCAAAGCTGAAACAATGGGATATGATTAACACACACACACACACACACACACACACACACACACACACACACACACACACACACACACACACACACACACACACACACACACACACACACACACACACACACACACACACACACACACACACACATATATATATATATATATATATATATATATATATATATATATATATATATATATATATATATATATATATATATATATATATATATATATATATATACAAAGGCAAACCCTAATGCCCTATCTTCTTTCGGATATTTCGGACGGATCGGGTGTAAGTATATACACCCCTACCCGAAATAAATAAACCGACAACAAAAACAAATTCGGTCGGTTTCAGACATTCGGATATGGATCGGGTCGGAGCTGCTTTACACGGTTCTCGGGTCGGACGGAAATTTCGGGTGGGTCGGGTCTTGCACAGGCCTAATGTAAACAAACTAATTTAAATTTTATGAAGATGTCCTTTATAGTCTTTTCACATTTATAAGCTTATCAAAAAGCTAATTTTACTAAACACTTTCAATCATAACAACTAGTTTAACAGTTCTTCAGTTTTCAACTCCGAGCTTATAGCTTTTCAGTTTTCAGCTTCTAACTTATAGCTTTTCAGCTAGATTTGCCAAACAGAACCTTAGTCTTAATTTTTAATTAGAGTTTAGGGATCTATTTAACCCTTTTCTCTAATAATAATAATAATAATAATAATAATAATAATAATAATAACTCAATTAGGCATGTGAGCTGCTTGAATTGAGTACAACGATGTTCAAATTTCACTCAATTTGGTACTAGAATTACTAGAGTTTGAACTGCGTTGAATTGACAGCGAGTAACTTAACTCGCTTACGTCCTTAATTGAAATGATTCATTATTTTCTTCTCTAATAAATTTTAAGTCAAGTATAGGAATTTATGCATTTTATTTAATTTCGTTCTATGGCTGTTAATCAATGTCTAAATAAAGTACAACTAGAGATTCTATTCAAATTGAGACGATTCATTATTTTTTTCTCTAATAAAAATTTATGTTTAGTATATAAATTATCAGGAGATTAAAGAAGCTAAATAGTCAAGGCACCGGTCAATGCCACTTGGCACCATCTCATTGTATCTTTTCTGACAGATTAGTTAGATTAGTTGTTGTTTTCCGTTAAGCTTCTTCCCTCGCTTTCTCTTGTACAAAAGGGACTCCCTTGGATCCTTCTTGAATATACAGAAATTCCCTCTTCTTCCCTGATCTGTTTCTTCTTCTCTTTTCTCCTCTGAGTTTTGTCACATGGTATCAGAGCAACACTGTTAGGAATAAATTGTAATAGATTTTGATAAGCCATATTGTAATTCGTAGATCCCCAATTTTATTTTATTAGACTAGTCGAGTCTTAGACCAAGAAAGGGAAAAATAAATTCATTAGTTGAAGAAATGGATGAAGAAGATATCAAGCCAAAAATCAAGAATTTGTCAAGAGAAAATGGCAAACAGAAGAGGAAGATGTATGCGTATGAAATTTGAGAAAATCCCTCAAGAAATCCCGAAGAAGAAAGAACGTGACTAGAAGTTTGCATGAAGCTATCTTGAAGATCAAGCATCTATGGAAAGAAAGGAGTACACCAAGTGGAACAAGAAAATAACTAATAGGCTGTACGGACAAGATGGTAGAAGCTTGAAATATTATGTGCAAGGTCATAGGTTCGAATGTCACATCCCACATATTTTAAAGAAGCCAAGTTAAAATTCCATCTGATCAAGTAAGAGGCGATGGTTTGGCCGAAGGGATACAATTTGCAAGTCTATGGGATGAGATTTCAAGGGATGCAATTTGCAAAGTCAAAGGGAATGAGATTTCCAAATTGACTAAGGGATGAAGTTTACAAGTGAAGGGATGCAATCCCAAGTCTATGGGATGAGATTTCAAGGGATGCAATTTGCAAAGTCAAAGGGAATGAGATTTCCAAATTGACTAAGGGATGAAGTTTACAAGTGAAGGGATGCAGTTTCTCAAATTGGTATCCCAAACAAATTGGAACCCCGAAATTGAAATAGGGATGCAATTTCATCAGAAGAATTGAAGATCAAATTGGTACAGGGAAATCAATTTGAAGGGATGAGATTTACAAGGCTTCAATTCAATTGGAAATATAGATTGCAAGGGATGAGATTGCAATTCCAAATCAAGTAAGGGATGAGATTGCAATTCCAAATCAAGTAAGGGATCTCAATTGACAAATCTAATTCCAAATCAAGTAAGGGATCTCAATTGACAAATCTAATTCCAAATCAAGTAAGGGATGAGAATTCAATTGACAAATCTAGCAAGGGATAGAGATTTCATTTCCCAAATTTCACAAGGGAAGAGATTTCCAAGTCAATTGAAGAGATGAAGTCTGGAAGCAGTATACAGACCCAGATACACGAAAAACAGAGGCGTGATAAAAAATACTAGTCTAACTAGTAAGGGATTATATTGGAGAATATATTTTGAAGATAAAAATCCCAAGAGGCGTGATCTACACCAGATGGAGATTCATGGGACGCTATTTTTGCTGAAACCTCAAGCTCAATTTGAAATATCTGACAAGATCTGCAACGTTATCTTATCTTCTGACAAAAGGCTATACAGCTAAGCAAAATTCGAAAATGAGACCGTTTCTTTCCAACGGATGGATTCTCATTACCAGCTATAAATAGATGAAGATTGAAGCTGAGGAAGGCAGAAGCAAGAAAAGCGAAATACAAAGAAGCAAGAATACAGAGCTAAACAGAGCATACAAAATTCAAAGAAAGCTTTCCATCTCAAGAGCTTAAATTGATATATCTTTTGTGAGATAAACACTCAGAGTGAAACAGAGCTTAGAAAAGAAATATCCAAGAGTGTTAAAATCTTCATCAACTTCAAGAGACTCAGCGCACCATTGAAGATCATCTACAGAGTCTCAAAGTTGGAAGCAAGGCAAAACTTGTTTTGGAGCAAAACAAGGGAAAGGAGGAAAGTAACATGGAGTTGTGAAATCCTGGATTGTCACACGGAGCTGTGAGATCCGAAGCAGTAGTGTCGGAGGACATTGGGCGTGATTGGTGTGGGCTTGGTGATCAAAGCCCCAGATCACGGAAGATACGTTTCTACCGGATCGTAGAAGACGGGGGGAAAGTAGCACGGAGTTGTGAAATCCTGGGAAAGTAACGCGGCGACGTGAAACCCGAAGCAGCAGTGTCGGAGGCACTGGGCGTGATTAGTGTGGGCTTGGTGATCAAAGCACTAGATCACGGAATTCATTGTATCTTGGAACCAAGAAGTGGTGGATATAGTGAATTAGCTCTTGGAGAAAAGAGCAAGTGGAGTAGGAGGATTACATCACCTCGCGAACCACTATAAATTGCCTTGTGTTCTTTACTGCTTTCTTTACTTACTGCTCTTGCTTGCTTCTCACGTCAATAATCTTGACACGATCTACACACACACCGTATCGTTTATTTAATTCCGCTGTGAACCGGACTCTAACAATCTAGTTAAGAGTCTTGGTTTATCTCTGGCTTACCTTTTGTTATATTGTGCGAAAAAGTTTGAAAGTCTATTCACCCCCCCCCCCCCCTCTAGACTTTCACCTTACCTCTTTTGGGACCAACATTGTGCAATGATATCTTGTGTCAATATGTTTTGACCTGTAGTGGAACGTGGAGTTCTTTGCAAGATGAACTGCACTCTGACTATCACAATAGAGCACATACTTGTCTTGAACAAACCCGAGCTCCTGAATAAACTTCTTCATCCATAGCATTTCTTTACTAGCCTCAACAGATGCTATGAACTCAGCTTCAGTGGTAGACAAAGCAACGCACTTTTGCAATCTTGATTGCCATGAAACTGCTCCCCCTGCATAGGTAATCAGATAGCCTGAAGTGGACTTCCTCGTATCAACGTCTCCAGCCATATCTGAATTAGTGTATCCGGTGAGAATAGGTTTCCATGTACCAAAACACAAACTCAGACTTGAAGTACCCCGAAGATATCTTAGAATCAGTGTATCCGGTGAGAATAGGTTTCCCTTTACCAAAACACAAACTCAGACTTGAAGTACCCCGAAGATATCTTAGATATCTTAGAACACACACAGAGGAGCCTCGATTTCGCACATTCGAATTGAAAAGACGACCATGGATGCTTGGCCCCCAATCGGCAGTCGTCCAATTCCGACTAACGGTGTATCAGGGAATCCAGCAAATACTCAGACAAATGGGAATGCAACAGCTCCGGCAGGCACTTCCTCTACTCCGGCGATGAGTTCGGCCAACACAGGGGTAACTTTCGATCCCCAATCCCACTCAAATCCCTATTTTCTGCACATAAATTAGAACCCTGCATTAGAACTAGTTTCATTCCCCATGGATGGTTCAAATTACCATCCATGGGCTAGAGCCATGACTATGGCGCTATCTTGCAAGAACAAGATAAGAGCTATCATGAAGCCTTCCACAGATGATGTAGAGAAATATCTGGCTTGGGAAAGGTGTAACAACATGGTGGTTTCCTGGTTAGTGCGCACATTGTCCCCAACAATTGGGAGAAGTGTCCTTTGGATTGACACTGCCTCTGGGATTTGGGATGATTTAAAGAGGAGATTCAATAAGCAAGATTTATTCAGGATAGCAGAAATCAAGTGTCAAATCTACAGAACTAAACAAGAAGACAATTCCTTAAATGAATACTTCACTAGGCAGAAATTCTTATGGGATGAATTGAGTATTCTCAGACCTCAGATGAACTGCGCTTGTAGTATTAGATGTCAGTGTGGCAAGAAGATTGATGAGATGAATGAGCAATCTGAGAAAGACAAATTGTCCATCTTCTTGATAGGGCTACATGAAAGGTACACAGGAGCAAGAAATCAAATAATGCTCATGAGGCCTTTACCAGATGTGAATGAGGCATACTCCATGATTGCACAGCATGAAAGGCAATTTGAGATGGCTGTTGGCTTTGAGAGTCAATTACATCAGACAGGAGAAAATAACACTGCGGGAAATGTGTTTATGGCCAGAACAGATGGTAACTTTCAACAAGGGTACAAGAAGCCTTATTCAAATGGGAAGAGACCTATATGTACATATTGTGGATACACAGGTCACACACAAGACAAGTGTTACAAAAAACATGGTTATCCTCCTGGTTGGAAACCAAAATCAAGAAGTCAAGGTGCAGTGAATCAGACTTAAGGTCCACCAACAGTGCAACAGTCCAACACTGGTGGTACTTTCACCCAGGATGACTTCAGAAATTTCATGGAGTTTATGCAGATGAAGAAGTCAGCTAGCAATGCCTCAGGAAAAGACTGCTTGATGAGTTCACCTATTGAACAGCCTTTACAAGCCCTAGCAAACACAGTGTCAGCAGACTTTATAAGTGAAGGTACCATTCCTTCCATAAACTCTGTTAGTTGTGGTAAGTTTGGTTGGATTGTGGGCAGTGGTGCTACCCATCACATTGTTTGTGATTTGAAGTTGTTAGGCACTCAAGAAAGGGTTCACAATCTTCATGTGAAATTGCCAAATGGCCAACAGGCAGCCATCACCTATACTGGCTCAGTACATTTGTCTGATGATTTTATCTTGAATAATGCTCTATATGTGCCTGGTTTTCACTACAATCTAATCTCAGTAGGAGCCCTCATCAAGAAATCAAGCTATGTTATGAAATTCTATTCTAATCAGTGTGTTATACAGGCTGCAGCTCATGGCAAGGTGATTGGAAAAGCTAAGCTGCACAATGGACTATATCACCTAGTATCTCCTGATGTAGCTATTATATGCAATTCAGTTTCTGTTAATGACAAATGTAATTTGTGGCATGCTAGACTGGGGCATGCCTCATATTCCAAAATACAGTTCTTGAAAGAATTGGAACCTACTATTCAGATCAATAAAGAGTTGCTTTGTGATTCTTGTCATTTTGCTAAACAAAAAAGATCTCCTTTTCAATCTAGTTTCTCTATTGCAGCTAATTGCTTTGATTTATTACACATGGATATATGGGGACCCTATAAAACAGCAACAATACATGGTCATCACTATTTCCTTACCATATTGGATGATCACAGCAGGGCAGTCTGGATATATCTGATGAAAGTAAAATCTGAAGTCAGGAGCTTGGTTAGAAATTTTTGCAGTCTAGTTGAAAATCAGTTTGGAACAACTATAAAGTGCATAAGGTCAGACAATGGGCTTGAGTTTAATATGATTGACTTTTTTAGTCAGAAGGGCATTGTACATCAGACTTCCTGTATCCATACACCTCAGCAGAACAGCAGGGTTGAGAGAAAGCATGGCCACTTGTTATCAATTGCCAGATCCCTCAGATTTCAAGCCAATCTTCTAGAATTGTTTTGGGGTGAGTGTGTTTTACATGCAGCTTACTTGATTAATAGGCTTCCCTCTACTGCTATTAATAATCAAATTCCAAACCAAGTACTGACTAAAAGGATCCCTCAGTATCATCATTTGAAATTTTTTGGATGTCTAACTTTTGCCACCACAGTAGGTCCTAAATCCAAGTTAGATGCTAGAGCCAGGAAATGTATTTTTCTTGGGTATGGCAGCAACACAAAGGGGTATAAGGTGTATGATATTTCATCAAAGGAATTGTTCATGTCCAGAGATGTTATCATGTATGAACAGGTTTTTCCTTTCCAACAGAACAATAATCAGGAAAAGAGGTCTAATCAAATGATTCTCCCCACAATGACTAGTACTCCTGTTGATGATTCTAATGAGGATTCTGAAATTCCTCAACATCAAGCCATCAGTATCAATGAGCAGGCCTGTGGTTCTTCCCTACATCAGGCCCTTGATCAGCCACCAGATGAAACAAATGCCCAGAATCAAACTAGTGGTCATTCTGACCAAGCTGATTGCAGTTTACCATGTGAAAGCCTTGAGCAGCCACCTGCTATGCCAAAGGGCCATCCCCAACAGGCCATCAGAAGGTCCACAAGACAGAAACACACTCCATCCTACCTACAAAATTATGTTTGCCAAAGTTCAACTGAGATAACTAGTCCTCACTCCTTGAATAAGGTCCTGGACTACAGCAGATTGGGAACAGACTTTCAAACTTTTGTCATGAATATCACTCACCATTCTGAACCTAAATCTTATCAGGAACCAGCTCAGCATGAATGTTGGAAGAAAGCTATGGAAGAGGAGATTAAAGCCTTAGAGCAGAATGGTACCTGGGAACTAGTTGATCTTCCTCCTTTCAAGAAACCTATTGGATGTAGGTGGGTGTACAAGATTAAACACAAAGCTGATGGCACCATTGAAAGGTACAAGGCAAGGCTTGTAGCAAAAGGATACAATCAAGTTCTTGGAGTTGATTATCTTGACACTTTCAGCCCAGTGGCCAAAGTGACCACCATAAGAACACTTATACCAGTTGCAGCAGCCAAAAGTTGGCACTTGCATCAAATGGATGTCAATAATGCATTCCTCCATGGTGATTTGGATGAGGAAGTTTACATGCAATTACCTCCTGGACTTTCAGGAAAAGGGAATGGTGAGGTATGCAAACTAAAAAAATCCCTATATGGATTAAAACAAGCTAGTAGGCAGTGGAACACCAAGCTTAGTCTTGCATTACAAAGCATGGGATTTAGACAGTCTATTCCTGACAATTCTCTGTTTACCAAAGGTGAAGGAGACTCATTTGTGGCTTTATTAGTATATGTGGATGATATACTTGTTGCCAGTGCAGATTTGGGGATAATACAAGACATCAAAAACCAGCTCAATTCTAGTTTCAAAATAAAGGACTTAGGTCCCTTGAAGTATTTTCTAGGCCTGGAAGTTGCCAGGCAGAATAAAGGAATGGCTATTTGTCAAAGGAAATATGCCCTTGAGTTGCTTAAGGATACAGGTTTCACAGACTGCAAACCTGTACATAGCCCTACAGTACCATCACACAAACTCAGCAAATTGGGTGGAAAGCCTATTGAAGACAACACTCAATATAGAAAAATAGTTGGGAAGCTCCTATATTTGACTATCACTAGACCTGACATTTGTTTTGCAACACAACAACTCTCTCAAATCCTTGATTGCCCCACTGATCTCCATATGCAAGCTGCTCACAGGGTACTTAGATACATCAAGGGTGCTCCTGGCCAAGGATTGTTCTTTCCAGCTGAATCTGATTTAAAGATGAAAGCTTTCTCTGACTCAGACTGGGGAGCTTGCATTGACACAAGAAGGTCTGTGACTGGTTACTGCATTTTCATAGGAAATGCCTTAGTCTCATGGAAATCAAAAAAGCAGGTGACTATATCCAAGTCCTCATCAGAAGCTGAATATAGAGCACTGGCAGCTACAACATGTGAAGTCCAGTGGCTATCCTATTTGCTAACCGAGTTGGGAGTTGATCATAATGGTCCTACTGCTGTTTATTGTGACAGTAAATCAGCTATCGCGATTGCAGAGAATCCAGTGTTTCATGAGCGAACTAAACACATTGAGCTCGATTGCCATTTGGTAAGGGAGAAGCTCAGTAAAGGTGTAATAAAATTGTTTCATGTTGGATCTGAACAACAGCTTGCTGACACCTTCACCAAGACACATTGCCCCAGCTCCTTCCACAGTTATATCTCCAAGCTTGGACTGTTCAATTTGTACACTCCAGCTTGCGGGGGGATATCAGGAGATTAAAGAAGCTAAATAGTCAAGGCACCGGTCAATGCCACTTGGCACCATCTCATTGTATCTCTTCTGACAGATTAGTTAGATTAGTTGTTGTTTTCCGTTAAGCTTCTGTTAAGCTTATTCCCTCGCTTTCTCTTGTACAAAAGGGACTCCCTTGGATCCTTCTTGAATATACAGAAATTCCCTCTTCTTCCCTGATCTGTTTCTTCTTCTCTTTTCTCCTCTGAGTTTTGTCACATAAATTGAATTAATTCCAATGGAGATTCTGTTTTATGGCCAGAAACTCAATGGCCAAAGCTGAGTTTGCTATAAACGCGGCTTCTTAATTCTTCTTCTTCTTCTGAGCTTTCGCTATCAAATCCATGGTCGAACTATTACCAGTACCAGCAATAGCAAAAAAGTTGGGTTGTTCTTGAGCTTTACGAGTTAATTTCATTTTTTGTCCTAGATTTACAGGTGGCAGTCTACTTTGAGTCTTTTTTTTTTTTAATTTTTTATCAAAACATTCACTTTTAGTCCTGATATTATTGTGACATGACAATTTTTTGTCCTCTATCAACAAAACAGTTTAAATGTCGTTAAATACAAGGACATTTTGGTCTTCAATTATGAATTCTTTTAAAAAAATAAACATAAAAAATATATTAGTATAGATCAACCTACTTTTTATATAAAAGATCTAAATTTTCTTATATTTAACGACATTTCAACGATTTTGTTGACAGAGGAGTGAGAGGATAAAAAATAGTCATGTTACAATAATACTAGGACCAAATAAGGATGTTCTAAAAAAAAAAAAAAAAAAAAAAAAAAGACTACAAATGGACTATCACCTATAACCAAAAATAGAATTAACTCTTGTAAATAACAACTAAAGATTTTATTATATTAACATGCGTACACTAAGATTCTTTATCTTATATATGTAATTAAAATTCACAAAGATGATACACATTTCGATTGAGACAAAGTAATGTGAACAAGATCAAGATGCCTCAAGTTTAAAGTTTAAACCTTCATCACATACATGATACATATACATTACATGAGTGTAAGCTTATGTCAAGATTAAACGCTCACGATTATCTTAAATGATATAATTAGTAGTGAATGCATAACTTTATTTCTTTATACTTGTGTAAACTTGACTTTTCAGGCCTCCGTCCAAAAATGTATTAAAGTATTTTTTTTTTAGTGGTGTTGTTAGACTTAAATATTTAGTAAATAAATAACCAATCGTTATATAGTGGACCCTGTTCCTAAATGACGTAGTTTTGAATTTTAATTTTTATGGCAACTGTTTGTTGTTCAATCCACTGCACATTACATATTTTTTTATATACTGTAAAACATGTGTATGTGTCTTTTGTTATGTGTTTCTGTGTCTCATGTTATGCAATTATCTAACTTAAGCGTATGGAGTCTTTACCTGAAATAAAGTAAATATAACATGCGTTTTTGTGTCTTATGATATGCATTTTGGTGTCTTGTGTTATGCGTTTTTGTGTCTTATATATGTTATGCAATTCTGTACCTTAAGAATATTAATTCTGTACTTGAACTAAAGTAAATATAAAACATGTGTATGTGTCTTGTGTTACGTATGTTTCTCTCTCATGTTATTTAATTTTATACCTTAATAACATCTTTTTTATTCAGGATCCACAATGTTATGTGGACCCTGGTCCATAATATAAATTGCCATAAATAACTTGTTACTGTATAATTTTTTATATTTCTCAATACCAAGATTACAGTAATATAGAAAATCTTGTAGCAAATAGATGAGAATCTTGTTTGTCAAGTCACGAAGAATTTCTTTATCAATAGGGAAGGTGACCTTTCCTCACTCTCAATTGATGAATAAAAATAGAACACGTTAAATGAGTTTTCTCCGCTCAAAAGACTTGTAATTTTAAAGAGTCACATATATTAATCCATCAATAATCCATTACATAAACTATAATAAATTTGCATTCAAAAAAACTATAATAAATTTTGTACTAAAAAAACTCTAATAAATTTTAATTTATAACTAATAATAAATTTAATATTATAAAAAACTAAATTAAAAACAACCTCAATCAAACAATGTTAACAGAACCTGATATATATAAGTCATGTTTGGTAAATGACCGTTAGATATATGATAGTTGTTAGCTGTTAGATGATTGTGCTAATTAGAAGGTATAACTAGTTGATAACATTAGCTGATTGTAGAAATGTGTTTGGTAAATTAGCTGTTAGCTGATAGTTGTTTGATATAATTTATTTTTTCAAAAAGTTAATTGAAAAAGTTGTTTTGATGAGCTTTTTGAATTTTAACATTTTGGAGTTACAAAAAGCTAATTATCCAAACACTTATATTGATTTTTTAACCAAGTTAAACAACTAATAATGATCAAATAAACCAAAATTGACCTATAGGCGGACTATTTTACCAAACGGGGCCATAAAGTTAAAAGGAGAGAATATTTATCATTTTTATTATCATTTTCTTTTTTATAATTTCACAACTTCTTGTCTCGTAGGCATTTATTCAATCACACATCACATTATATTTGACTAGTAACAAATATTCATGTTATAACTCAATCCCTATACCCCTACCTATTTGTAGGCATTTGCCTAATCAACGTATCGTGCTCCCATTGGCTCTTTTTAAGGGATGGTATTTAATTATAGCAAAATATTATATCTACTGTCATTTTCTACTCCCAATTTTTACTCCCACATACAGAATCTTAATGTAGACACTTATATTGGGACCCACGTAAAAAAAAAGTAACCTATCAGTGTCCGACTGTCCGCCATCAAAAAGTATGATTTGAGATCTATGTAGTAGAATTATATTATATTTTTTTGTGTCTAAATATTGGAAGCCATTGCAAAACCATCAATATTGGAAGAAGTTTATATGTACTAACGTACGGAAAAAAGATATCATGCTATAAGTATATACGATTATATATATATACTCCGTATCATATATGCCTATGATGTCTGGTGCCTGACTTTTAATTTGGTCTTCCAGACATGCACAACCCAGTAGTACATATGAGTATGATCTTGTTGATCACTTAAATTGAGATGCTTTCACATGCACCCCTCAATTTTATGTTAATGACACCTCAACCTCTTCATATTTTCTTCATTATACCTAGGGCCCTTGAGTTGTTGTTTTCTATCTCACTTAGTCCTCAAGTTTTTAAGGGAAATAGAAACCAAAAAGAAAGTTTTTTTTTTTTCTTGTAGTGTTGAAGCCTTTATGGGTGTTTGGGGTATAAGTATAATTTTAATTTTTACTTAAAAAAAAAAAAAAAAAAAGTGGGTATCGTATTTTTCCATTTTTTCTTTTAGATTTATTAGTTAATTAAAAAGAAAAATAAAAGTGACAATTTTTGTCTCTAAATTATATTAAAATAATATTTTTGTCGCTCAATTTCATCATCATATTTCATCTCTCAATTGTCTACAAATTAACTTTTTCATCCTTCAAATGTTGCAAAGTGGTTTTTTATTTCAAAATTTTGATAAGGTTGGACGACTAACAAAAAATCACTTCCCTTTCAAAAAAAACAAAAAAAACAAAAAAAAAAAAAAAAACAAAACAAAAAACAAAACAAAATATCGTATAATCGTCTACTGAAATGTTAATGCAATTTCTAAGGTAATTACATGAGTGTTAAAAAGTATTACTCAATATTTTTTTTTTTTTACAATTTAAGGACTGAAAATGCTTTTTTTTTTCTTCTTTTTTTAAAAAAATCGTATAATCATCTACTAAAATGTTAATGCAATTTCTAACTTTTTTAAAAAATTAATGTACCACTTTCATTGTTAATGTTTCTAAGAGAGTTGAGAAATTGTTCTTATTCATTGGAGTTATAATTAATTTTTATTTTTTTTAGGGCAATAGTAGTAATGATCTTTTAGATGTACAAAATCAAGAAGGAACATCATGGTGATTGGTGTGTGTATTGACACATTACTTTCGTTGGATTCAAAAGTGTGCCTAACAATAATGGAATCTTTATCCGACAAAAACTTAAGGGTATGATGAAAAGAGTAAAGATTTGTAGGAATACTTCAATCTAGCTACCATTACGCTAGGTAGGTTTATGTCCAAACCGTTACTTTTTTTCTTTCTTTTTTTTTTCCCTGAAAATATCAATTTTGAGATTTTCTTATCAAAATGTTTAAAACATTTTATTGAATTGAATGAGATCAAATTTATATTTTACATGATCAATTTTAACTATATATATAATTAGGTTCAAATTAAATACGGTTGGTGGGCCCAGGTACGGTTAAATCTGAGTCATTGATCTTGCTTAAATCAACGTCTAGGATTACCAAAATAAATAAATAAATAAATAACGTGGTGACAATTTGGTAATTTTTGCATCTATGTCAAATTTAAGGTGCGTGAGTTTTGTACTTAAGGTGTGTAGGATTTGTGCTTAAGGTGCGTGGGTTGTGTGCTTAATGTGCGTAGTTTTTGAAACTTAAGGTGCGTGGGTTTCCTTCTTAAGGTGCGTGAGTTTTGTGCTTAAGTTGCATGGGTTTTGTGCTTAATGTGAGTAGTTGTTGAAACTTAAGGTGCGTTGTTTTCCTTCTTAAGGTGCGTGATTTGTATGTTTAAGGTGCGTCAGTTGTGTGAAACTTAAGGTGAGTCATTTTAAAACCTTAGGTGCGTGGTTTGTGTTCTTAAGGTGCTTTGTTGTGTGCTTAAGGTGCATGGTTTGTATACTTAAGGTGAGTGGTTTGTGTTCTTAAGGTGCTTTGTTTGTGTGCTTAAGGTGCGTTGTTTGTATACTTAAGGTGCGTCAACCGCACAACCGCACGGGAAGTCATCCCCGCACTTGAATCCTTCCACACACACACACACACACACACACACACACACACACACACATATATATATATATATATATATATATATATATATATATATATATATATATATATATATATATATATATATATATATATATATATATATATATATATATATATATATATATATATATATATATATATAAAGCGAAGGAGGTCTCCAGGTAAAACATGCGGTTTAATCATAGCCATTGATCTTACTTAAATCAACCATCCAAAATGAACACTGATTAAAAAATGCGGTGACATTATGATAATTTTGCGTACTGTTGAAAGCTTAAGGTGCGTTATTGTTGAAACTTAATTAAGGTGCGTATTTTCAAAGCTTAAGGTGCGCCATTTTAACACTTAAGGTGTGTATTTTCAAAGCTTAAGGTGCGTCATTTTAACACTTAAGGTGCATCATTTTAACATTTAAGGTGCGTCATTTTAACACTTAAAGCATTCTCATCGGTTGATTTTTTCCACAATTATTGTTTTGTAACAATATATAAATACAATAAAATAACTACTTCAGCAATAAATAAATAAAAAAATTATTGTTAAATATTCTATGTCATTTTACCAATTTGAGAATCACAGGGATAACTTTAGCCTTAGTTAGTTGCAACTATCACCACCTTAGCTTGATCTCATCAAATCTTGTACTACGTATGACACAAGGGGGAACATACAAGACTTTTATGTGATGATGTGGGTTAAGATTTTTATGTAGTATGTAGTTACTTATATCTCATCAAATCTATCCGTGACGATGGGTTTTTATTTGCTGCCTTTATGGCATACATTTACCATCTCACCATTTTATTGTGCCTTAATTTGCCCCCGCCCCTTACCTACTTTGTGTTCCCTTCAACTAGTAATCGTTGTAACATTCATCATTATGTGGTGCTACCTTAACTTCCATGCATTAATTTTTTTTATTTTTTATTTTATGCCTTATATGCATACTATAATACTCTCTTAATTTCAATGACGCACAATCAAATCAAGTCTCACATAAAAATTGAATATCAACTATTTGGTCCGATCTTAAGTTGTTTGGATGGATGTGATTTGAAGATCGAGGCAACATTTACATCCTATATTATACCTTGTAATAAAATTCTTATACTACAACACACACTATAAGTTATAAAGAATTTATTTAGCCCTAGAAGTGGTGATTGAGTGGTCCAAATGATATTCTCATACATAAAGGTTACAAGTACAGTTCTTGTCCATACTCTCTCGGTTGAACCTGTCGCATAAGATTTTCTTAGTACAATTTACTTCTCTTGTATGGTTTGCAAATTATTATACAGGAGCAAAGTTTTTCCACATTCTCAGGTAGTGAAATCTAATAGTTGGTAAGTGAATTGCTAGCAACTACAAGATGGATCACTAATACAAGTTCATTTTTAACATACTATAGATTTATTGACTTGCAATACATTAAAAATAAACATGTAATACACTAAAAATAAACTTATAACGAACTTATTAAATGAACATGTAGTATACTAAAAATTAATATGTATCATGGTCATCTATGCAAAGTAGACATCGGAGTACACAATATAATTTGCATGTAAGAGGTGCACCATATTAAACAATTCTAAATAACGGACTTTCCTATGAATAAGGGTCAAATTTTTTATTGCATTTTTAGTAAAATATGGATCAGATTAGTCTTACAGTGATAAGAATACTAAATAATGTTTGCAAAAAACTGGCAATTTACTTAGTAATTTAAACAAACAAACAAATCTAGTAATATAATATGATAAATTTAGGAAGGAAGTGTAGCAATACAAGGAAAAATATTTGCAGTTTTCTTTTAATAAATAAATGTAATAGAAATCAATTTCAAAATATCTTTCAAAAAAATTTCACACTTATGGCAATTAACTATATGGTCTTGGGCTTGATGAAGCCATTTAAGTCAATCCATATACCATAGACCCAATTGTTATGCACTTATGCCGTGGAACCGTGTCCACCTTATAAGGTGAACACGTTCTATGTTCATAATTACTATTCTATGTTCATAATTATAAAATTCTATGTTCATAATTTTTGAACTTCATATTCACAATTATTGAACTCTATATTCACAATTACAGAACTCTATGTTCATAATTATAGAACTCTATGTTCATAATTATAGTCATAATTTTTGAACTCTATATTCACAATTATGAACAGTTTTGGAGGTGGACACGGTTCCACAACATAATTTGCCCCATAGACTAGGGTTCACAGTGCACTCCGGATCATGGTGTATGCAGGGGCGAACCCAGCATGGGAGCAGCTGCCCCCACTCACCACACCCCCCACCCCATATATAACCCTTGTATGTATATATGTATATATAGTACAAGTTTTAGTATAAGTATAATAAAATAGATAAAAATTAATAAAAGATGACTAAATCAGGTGGCAAGGCGTGTGTTTTATCTTTGTAAGTGGCTTGAGTTTGAATCCTCAGCCTTTGCAGATTTACTCCCTATTACTTATGTGACAAAGTGTGCATGTTATATTTTTTTTATGACTTTTAAATATTTCGTATTAATTAATTGTGAGATTTACACACATTTATATATATAACATTCTTTTATATATTAATAATGAGATGTGTTTTTTTTTATTTGAATTATTTTATCAAATTAATTATGTTTCATATTTTGTTATGAATATTTTTTATAAAGTTTTGATATGTTTTATTTTTTGTCCACATCCAACAATATTTATGGCTATACTTTTAAGTGTTTTATTTTTTACCAAACTATCTCTTTTGTTTTAATGCGTTTCGCCCCCACTGAAAAAAATTTCTGGGTCCGCCACTGGGTGTATGTGTATGTGTTTTATGTTGTGAATTTTTGTTTCTTGTGTTATGAAATTCTCTGAACCTTAAGAGTATTAAACTATTAATTCTCTACCTGAAACAAATTAGTAGTTTTGTTTTATGTTATGAATTCGTGTCTTGTTTTATGAAATTTTGTACCTATGAACACAAATTTTGTACCTAAATCAGATTTGAAAAATAAGTAAATATACAATATGCGTATGTATCTTGTGTTGTGATTTTTGTATTTTGTGTTATAAAATTCTGTACCTTACGAGTATGAATTTTGAGCCTCATCGTTTTGATTCAGGATCCACAATATTATGTGGATCTTGGTCTATGATATAAATTGCCCATTTAAGTAGCCTGATAAACAAAGCATTGGGCCTTGATAAAAGGTTGTTTAGAAATTGGAGTTGGGCTCTCTAGTATATGAGCTATCCATTTCGTTGACGTCATACGCAAAAAGTCGTGGCTGGAAGGTCATGGTGATAGAGGCCTATAGAATGTGTCTTGTTTGGTGGATTATCTATTATTTTCACGAGTTAATGGGCAAATTATTTTTTAGATTTGGGTCCACCTTGCATGTCTAAAGATACATAATTTATATATTAAATGTTCACAATTTACTTTTTAAAAATTTATAATTTGTGATGATTATGTATTGTATTGTATTCACAAATTTTTAAAACTTAGGAACATAATTTATATTTTAGAAGTTCATAATTCGATACTAAAAATACACAATTTAGGACCAGGGTCCACTTGCAAGGTGGACTCTGGTCCATGGTATAACAACTAGCAAATTATGTTGTGCATCCGTGTGTACCATGCATGGTGCACACGGATGCAAAAACGGCGTAGTTTTGCTTCAATAAAAAAAAATATTATTTTCAATTGCCGTCAGTTACGTAAATATATGTTCATAATTTTATAATTTCACATTCTGGATTTATAGTTATGAAATTATGGATGTGTAGTTATGCAATTCTGGATTTATAGTTATAAAGTTATGAATGTGTAATTATGCATGCAATTCTGAATGTATAGTCATGAAGTTATAATTTCACATTCTGAATGTATAGTTATGAAGTTATGGATGTGTAGTTATGCAATTCTGAATGTATAATTATGAAGTTATGGATGTGTAGTTATGCAATTCTGCATTTATAGTTATGAAGTTATGGATGTGTAGTTATGTAATTCTGGATTTATAGTTATGAAGTTATGGATGTGTAGCTATGCAATTCTGGATGTATAGTTATGAAGTTATGGATGTGTAGTTATGCAATTCTGAATTTTTTTTTAATTTTTTTTAAAGTCGGACATCAAAACGACGTCGTTTTTGCAACCTTGCAAGGTGGACTCATGGCCAAAAAGACACAGTTTGCGTGTGTGAAAATAACAGTGCCGTTAATATCACCGTTTCCTCAGTCAATGACTTTTTTTAAAGAAAAGTATTGAAAACAACTTAGCGAGTGAATATTCAGTTCTGTAATTGTGAATATAGAGTTATGAAATTGTGAATATAGAGTTCTGCAATTGTAAATATTGAGTTTTGTAATTTTGTATATTGAGATCTAAAATTGTGAATATAGAGTTCTAAAATTGTGAATATAGAGTTAAAAAATTGTGAATATAGAGTTCTGCAATTCTAAATATTGAGTTCTGTAATTTTGTATATTGAGATCTAAAATTGTGAATATAGAGTTTTAAAATTGTGAATATAAATGAACGAATTATGAAGACAAACGGCAAGGAAGGAAGCAATTTTTTTTTTTTTTAAAAAATTCAGACAGAGTCGTTTTGAAGCAAAACGATATCGTTTTGGACCCAGGTTCATAACATAATTTGCCGCAAATTATGCTGTGGAAATGTGTTCACCATGCGCATGGTGAACACAAGGGTAGAACCATAATTTCTATGTTGTAGATTCATAATTTTGTTTTTCATTTGTTGTTAACGACGTTTCTCTCTTCGCAATCGCATTATTTTGTCCTCGCAGTATAGAGATTATGAACCTACAGTATAGAAATTATGAATCTAGAAATTATGAATCTACAGTATAAATGTTATGAATCCACAGTATAGAAATTATGAATCTACAACTTAGAAATTATGGATTTATCCCGTGTTCACCAAGCGCACGGTGAACTCGGTTCCACAGCATAACTATTGATAATTTGCCCATTTAGTTGTGTTTTATTGATCAATTTTTTTTTTTTTTTTTGAAAGCCACCAATGAAGGTGATTATATTAGAGATAGGCTGCAATAAAATCTGGTGGGATAGTATCCCAGTACATCGTATGAGTCTGTGTAAAAGCATGCGACGCTAATGAGTGTGCCATAAGATTTTCTAATCTAGGAATGTAAATAACAGAACATAAATTTAAAGATGACAAAATAGTCCTGCATCCATCAATGATATAGCCAATATATGTTCGCATCCGTGTGGCTTGTGATGTCAAGTGGTGTTGTAGATTACGACAATCCGTATGTAACTGTACCACGAGCAATCCCTTATCCTTCAACCATGATAATGCTTCCTTACATGCCAACGCTTCTGCCATTAATGGGGACAGGCAATGAGGTAACCGCATATTGAAGCATGCCATAAACTCTCCCTCGCTTGAGTGAATACGGCGGTCCCCCCCAGATCCCCACCAATACTTATTCATTGCTCTTTGAATTGCTTGGCATACTGCCTCAGGGAGCAAGAAAACACTCATAGAAAAGGTAGGCATTGACTGTGCTACACTTTTCAAAAGGACCTCTTTTCCTGCATGGGACAACAGCCTTTTATTCCATGTGCCTATCCTCTGTTTTATCTTGTCCTCAATATACGAGAACACCGCCCTCTTTCCCCGCCCAACAAACGAAGGTAGGCCCAAATATTTGCCAAAATTACTTGCTTTCGAAACACCCAAAAGCTGCGCCACTTGATCCCTGCAATCCTCCGTTGTATTTTTACTGAAACACACACTGGATTTATGGTAATTTACTACCTGTCCGGATAAGGCCTCATATTCCATCAAGCACCGTTTCACCTCCCCGGCTTCCTCAATATTTGCTTTAAAGAAAAGCAGGCTGTCATCTGCAAAGAACAAATGAGATATTGGCGGTGCTCCCCTGGCTACTCTGCATCCATGTATCATGCCTCGTTGTTGTGCCTGCTGCAATAGCATAGATAATCCTTCTGCACATATTATAAATAAATATGGTGACAGAGGATCCCCTGCCTCAATCCCCTGGTTGGTATCACCTGACCCGCTGGGAGGCCATTTATCAAAAATTCATAAGAGATCGTAGTGACACAATTCATTATCAAATCAATCCACTTTTCATTAAATCCCAGGGCTATTAACATCTTTCGCAGAAAAATCCACTCCATCCGATCATACGCCTTAGCCATATCCAATTTTAAGGCCCCCCATCCCGCCACACCGCACTGCTTTCTATTCAAATAATGGCCCACCTCTGCAGCTATTAATATATTGTCCGTTATTAGTCTATCCGGTATGAAGGCACTCTGGGAATCAGAAATTAAACCTTCCATTAAAGGTTTCATTCTATTTGCTATCACTTTCGCCATCACCCTGTACACCACATTACTCAATGCAATTGGCCGTAGATCAGTTACATATTCAGGCAAGCTCTTTTTCGGAATTAGCACCACATTCGTACTATTAATTTCCTTGGGGAAGGATCCATTATCCAAACAATTAACAATAAAGGCAGAAACATCACCCCCCACCACATCCCAGAAGTTTTGATAGAAGCCCGGATTCATTCCATCCGGTCCCGGGGATTTATCAGGGAACATATCAAATAATGCATTCTTTACCTCCTCACAAGTAAAGGGGGAATTTAAAGTCTCATTCTGTGCCTGTGTCACTCTGGGTTGTATCATATCAAACAAGGTACTAGTTACATCTCGGGCATTTCCCGAACTGAAAACCCCATTGAAATAGTCCATAACAGTTTGATTCATTGCATTCCCCTCCACCCACACCCCAGCAGCAGTTTTTATTCTATTCAAAGCATTTTTCTTTCTACGGTCAGAAGCATACCTGTGAAAGAAACTGGTGTTCGCATCCGCCCCTTGCAGCCAATGTTGCTTTGCCCTTTGTTTCCAGAATGCATCATCCATCGCCTCCACTCTGCACAACTCAGTCTCTAGACGACGAAATTCAGCCAATGAAGCTAAATCCCGCCTTCCCCTCAACCGGTCCTGCTCCTTCTGCAATCGTTTAATTTGGGCCCAAAACTTATGAAAGCGGTCTCCTCCCCAGGCAGTCAATCTCCTCCCACACAACTGGAGACAATCTTGTAATCCCATTGCTCTCCCCTCCCCCCATGCTCTCTCCACCACCTCCCTACACCCCTCATCATGTAACCAAGACATTTCAAACCTGAAACACCTCAGTCCCCGCCCCATACCCCTTATATCATCTCGGATTCCCAGATATAAAGCCGAATGGTCAGACCTGCGCGTCAGCATATTCAATACACTGGCCTGCACATTCAAACTCCTCCAAGACTCAGTTACCAGCACCTTATCCAGCCTTTCCTCCAACCAGTCCTCCGTCCCTTCCCTCTTCTTCCATGTATACGGATACCCTTGCATGGGCATCTGCGCCAGTCCACAATCATCTATGGTTTCCCCAAAGTCGCGTAGGAGACCATTCGGGTGTGGGTTTCCCCCACGTTTCTCACTCTGGAACAGTAAATCATTGAAATCACCTATCACAACCCACGGTAGCTGTGATCGGTTCGCCAAGGTTCGTAACAAATCCCATGCCTCTTGCCGTCTAGTACGCTCTGGATAGCCGTAATATCCAGTCATGCGCCATGCTGCACTCCCTGGTACAGTTACTTCAACATCTACATAATTCCTTGAGTAGGTAAGCAACTTTGCCATGTTATTTTTTCTCCATAACAAAGCCAATCCTCCACTCAAACCATTACTGTCCACATAGAACAAGCCTTCATACCCTATTCTTACTCGGAGCCTCTCCGCATGACTCCGCCTCACCTTCGTCTCCATCAGAAATACAAAATCTGGCTTCTTTTTGGACACCCAGTCCACTATCTGCTGAACTGTTCGTGGATTGCCCAAGCCACGACAGTTCCAACTGAGGGTATTCATGAGGATGGGCGGGGCTGCGATCCAGCTCCCGCCACAAACAAGTTTTTTGATAGATCCGTCATAGCCACATCTCCATCCTCCCCTCCAACCCGCCTCCCCTCCTCCACTCCATACTCCTCCCTACGCCTCTTAGCAACCGCTTCCATCACTAAACCCGCCCCCTCACCCTCACCATTCGGATTTCCCGAACCAATCCCCCCGGACTGTCCCACGGCGTGTCCCTCATCCCGGGGCATCTGCTCCTCCACCTGCGTCAACCAATATTCCCCAACCGCCCTCGGCCCTCTCTTTATCCCCGCCCGAAGATCTGCGGAATATGGATATTCTTCTACCGGTAAAATTGAATCCCTAGCCATTCGACAAAACTTGTACAAATGACCAAGTTTTCCACAGTAATAGCAAAAGTTGTGCAGACGCTCATACTTGAAAGTCACCCAGCATGTAGACTTATCCCTTTTAACAAAATTCAGCCTTCGTTTCAACGGCTTGTCTACCGGTATTGCAACACGGATCCGGTAGAAAACTTTCCAGGGTGCACCTGAAAACCTGTCATCTCCTTTTACAAAAGTACCAAGATAATTACCTATCTGTTCCAGGATCTTGTCAGACGTATATCCCATTGGAAAACCATGAACCTGTATCCACATCCGTACCGTATCCAACTTCACATCATCGGGAAACCCCCCATCCACAAGTTGATCACATACCAATGTCGCATTCTCGAATGCCCACGGTCCATCATTCAGAACTCTTTGTAAATCAGTAACATGGTGAAAAGTGAATAAAAACAACCGGGGCTTTATCTCCGAAACCTGCATACCCGCAACCGGCTGCTAAGCCGCCGCCATCACCTGTCTCATATACTCAACCTTCACAAGCTTATGCGTCAGGAACCTCCCCAACAACAACCACCGCTCCGCCTTCTCCCCCGCAACCACCTCATCCGCATCCAACACAGGCGCAAAGGGTGCGGCCTCCTCCTCCTCAATCGCTAAATCCGCCCATCTTGCCGTGATAGCTGCCACAGCCCCGCCTGCATGTTGCTCCTCCATCACACTGCCGAACAGCACGTCCTTCCCAGAAGCTTGATCAAGAACCGGTAAGAATCACCGGAGTGGATTACCGATTGAAACGTGGAAGCCTTGGAAACCCTAGGAGTGGAACTTTGAACTATCGCCCAATTTATTTAATTTGTTAAATGTGTCATTTTCGTTTATTAGTTTTTTTTTTTTTTTAATTTTATCGTGTACAGACTATAATAATAATAATTTTTTTTTTTTTTACTATTCATATCCATTTCCGCATGATCACCTTATAAATAGTATAATATTTTCCAGATTCTGTTGGATAATTGTGATTTTTTTAAAAACAAAATAATTGTCATAGAAAATTTTGTTTGACCTTGTGACTTCTGAACCTCCAACAAATCAAATTCTATTGGTAGTTTGGTACTCTATCAGATTTTCTATCAAGAACAACTCAAAGTCAGGCTGAACTTTTTTGAATGGATTAACGAATTAATTAGAAATGCAAAATAAATTCTAGATAAATAATGAAGTTTACTAATATATGTGTAACCTTTCAAAAAAATTATATATATGTGTAAACTATATAAAAAAAAATAGTACTTATTATTTATTTAAATGATTAAACTTCAAAATTATAATAATTATGAGCAAATACCAATTTTGGTCCCACGAGTATTAGCAAAATGACAGTTTTGGTCCACATGTTTAATTCCTACCAATTTTCATCCACAACTATTATTTTAATACCAATTTTCATCCACAACTATTATTTTATGCCAAAATTCATCACACTGGTCGCCCCTTCGTTTAAGACATGCCGAAATATGAAATTATTAAGGGTAGTTTCGTGCTTTTCAAATTAGGATCCCTATTTGAGCATGAATAAAAGGGATTTAAGCCATAAGATCTATCCCAATTCGCAGTTTTCCTCCTCAAATTAAGGTAGGATGAGGAGATTTATTTATGCTCATATTGGAATCTTAAGTTGAAAATGACGAAATTGTCCTTAAAATTTTTAGATTTTTGGATGTCTTAAATAGATGAGTGACCGACGTGATGAATTTTGGTACTAAAATAATAGTCGTGGATTAAAATTGGTACTAAAACAATAATCGTGGATGAAAATTGGTAGAAATTAAACATGTGGACTAAAACCGTCATTTTGTTAATACTCGTGGGACCAAAATTGGTATTTGCTCTAATAATTATATTAAAAGTCGACTTACTAATTACTCTAAATTTTTAGGAATTGTCATTAGAACGCTGATGGCTACTTTCTCAACCTACTGAAGTACAAAGAGTCAATACCACACATCCATGGCCTCTCATTTGGGAGAACCACTTCATGCCACTAGACCATAAGGTTATTGACATCGGTTTGAGATTGATTACTACTTCATGCCACTAGACCATAAGGTTATTGACATCGGTTTCTTTTTTTTTTTTTTTTTTGGGGTGAATGTATCACCTTTCTCTGCAGCTTGTATATATTTATCTTTTTCCCCATCATTTTTTTTAAAGAATTGAAACATCACAACTTGGCTACAAGGTAAAACCACCAATTTTGAATAGAAATTTCAAAAAGCTAATGTTGCAAACACATTGGCCGTGTTTGGTAAAAAATTGGCCTATAGGCTAATTTTGGTTTATTTGACCACTATTAATTGTTTGATTTAGTTAAAATATCAATAGAAATGTTTGGTTAATTAGCTTTTTGCAACTCCAAAAGGCTAAAATTCAAAAAGTTACTCCAAGCAACTTTTTCAATTAGCTTTTTGAGAAAAGAAATTATACTAAACAGCTATCAACTAACAGCTAATTTACCAAACACTTTTCTACAATTATCTAATGTTATCAACTATTTATACCCTTTAATTAACACAATCAGCTAACAGTCATTTTACCAAACAGGACCATTACCAATTGTTGCATTGAGTGAAGAATTGTGCAAAATTAATTACTAAACCCACATCAGTCTAATGCCATTAACACAACAAATGCATCTCATGAAAAGACAAATATATACCAATTGAAATTTTAAATATCACTCACTTTCATGTGATTTCAATAAACATCTCTTGATCAGAAATTCGAAAGCTAATCAAGTTCATGAGTTTCTACGACCTCAGTTCTCAATTTAATACTCTATCCTACTTTTCACACAATATATTTCAATAAAAAATTCACCTCGTTCAAGAACACTTTACTAATTAAATGAACAAAAAAATACATTCAAAGGAACAACAAAGATGCAAATAAGTGAGTAGATACATTAGATAATGTAAAGAAAACCCTAGATTTGATTTGAAAGCAATAAAAGAGATTAGAGAGTTTTGAGAAAACATACTTGTTTGATGTTGGACTACTAATTATTGCTCAAAAAGATAGGGACGAGAGTGTTAGCAAGTCTTCGAGCCGGCGTTCTATGTTGAGAGACCAAAGAAGAAGAAGATACGCGATGTGAGGGAGAGGGGGCAAATAAATCAAACATCAATTTTATGTTAGAAAAAGAGAATGATAATTTCATCTCAAGGGTCTTTTTTTTTTTTTTTTTTTTTTTTTTCCTTCCTAAAAAAAGGCAAAATTAAAAATATTAGGGGGATGCATGAGATCCTAATTATGTGAAAATGAGGGAATTGCAATTCAAATGTAATTTCCTCCAACCAAACGAAAGAATTTGATTACCTTCGAAATAATGTGGGAGTGCAATTTTAATTCCCTCCAACTAAATGAGCTATTAGAGGGCGTTTGGTAGCTATGAACATTTAAACTTTTCAGTGATTTAAAATGCGATGAAATCATTTTCACATTTGGTGCGGCTAAGGAAAGTCACAGGTAAGTTTCTTTTTATTTGGTGACTAAAAATCTACAAAATTTATTCTATTATTTAACTGTTTCGTATATTAAAATCTCTTATAAATATAAAAATATCGTTCGCACTTTCCCACCCTTACAAAGGATAGTAAGTAGTAACACTACTTGTCGAAGAAATTTGCATCCATGTACATATAATTACATTGTGATTTATGGTTATTCTTTTATCTCAAGTCTCAACATGGGTAGATGCATATATTTTTGTTACCAAATAAATTGAAATCTATTTGTTACATGTTAACAATGGGGTAGGTAGGTGTTGTAAAGTTCAGGTTCTATTTGAAATCCATATAACTATAGCATGTTCTTCTATTTGGAATGTCTTAAAAAATATTGAGTTAATTCCAGCAATGGTCCTTCGACTATATTGATTTTCTAAAATTAGTCCCCGATTTTTAATTTGGACATTTTACATCTCTTGAATTTCAACTTCTTTCCAATTGCGGTCCTTTCGTCAGATTAAGGTAAAGTGGACTTTAAATGAAATGGTAAAGTAGTCATTTCATATGCTTAATGTATAATTATTTGTATTTCTCTTTTGTATGCGCGGCTTCGGACATCAGATTCACTTAATTGCTTAATCCTTAATGGAATTTTGTTCTTCGAGTGGATTTTGGGATTAAGCAATTAAGTGAATCTGATGTCCGAAATCGCGCATACAAGAGAGAAATACAAAGAATTATACATTAGGCATATGAAATGACTACTTTACCCTTTCATTTAAAGTCCAATTTACCGTAATCTGACGAAAGGACCTCAATTGGAAAGAATTTGAAAGTTAAGGGACGTAAAGTGTCCAAATTAAAAGTCGAGGACTAATTTTGGAAAATCAATATAGTCGGAGGACCAATGCTGGAATTAACTCAAAAATATTTAAACCAAGTAAACATATATTAATTATTAATTTCTTGGAAGCTACTGACTCTAGTACATTATAGTATCTGTTTCTCCATTAATGTTCAATCTCATGACCTCCTATATAGAAAAGTCACCACATGTCATCTGAGCACAAAGTGCTTGACAATTTCTCAAGTGATTTAATTGATGAAAAATTTTAATTTTTTTATATTGAAAATAAAGGAAGGAATAAAAGTAAAAAAAGGAAAGTGGGAGAATATCAATAATTGAATTGGGCACGTGTAGCGAGTGCACCGAGAGGAAGACCCAGCTATGGTGTTCCTTCCCTCCCTCCATTCCTCCTTTGTTGCAACAAAAGCTGTGTGCTTTCAGTCATCGCCACCGCCAAAAAAGTAAAAGATCCAATAAAGTTCAAAGAAACCCTCAAAAACAACAAAAAGACAACTCCATATACTCTTCCCAATTATCAGTTTCTCATTCTTCCTTCTTTTTTTTTTACCCCTTTAACTCCCTTCTCTCCCATTCTCAATCTTGCTCTCTCTACCCTAAACGTTTTTCTGATCGTCCTCTCCTTTCTCGTGGCTTTTGATCTTCACTATTAGATAAAGGTAAGTTTCTGGGTATTTGTTTCTGAGACTCTTGATGTGGGTTTCATTTTCTGAGTTTGGATTGGCTTGATTCAGTAGCAATTTTTATTTGATTTTTGGGTTTAAAGTACATTAATTTAGTGCCATCTATGGGTTTTGATTCTGGGCTTTTGTGTTCTGAATTTAGAATATCTTCATTCATTGGCAACATTTAGTTTAGTAAGAATTGTTAATTTTGAATGCTATGGCTTTCTGTTGCATTTTGATTCTCGATTATTGGCTTATATTGTGGTTGATTGGTGAAAAGCATAGCTTTTTGTTATGGATTTGTGATGCAAGGTTGAATTTTTATATTTAGGAAGTAATCTCATACATTGGATGCTTCTATAGGAAATTAATGTTATTTAGTTTCATTTCATATCTTTACTTTGAACTATGATTGCCAATTTAAAAACCCTTGATGCCAGTATGATTCCAATTTTAATTTTGAAGGTTTAAGTTTCTGATAGATGGAGGGAGGAAAGGTTTCTGAGAACCATTTGACTTCAGCCGCAGCGTTTGTGGAAGGTGGAGTTCAGGATGCTTGTGATGATGCTTGCAGCATATGCCTTGAAGCGTTTCCTGACAACGATCCATCATCTGTATGTATTAATTTTCTCGTTGTAGGCTATTGTGGATTGAAATTGGTCCGTTCTCATTAGCGATGGTGCCTTTCTACCTGCAGGTTACGGTTTGCAAGCATGAATTTCACCTGCAGTGCATCCTTGAATGGTATGATTTATTTATGCCCTAGAACTAGATTGTCTTGTTTCTTGGTTTTTTATACTTGTATAGTAGCATATTTCCTTTACAAGTAGTGTGTTGATGCACAAAAAAACATATTTTTATTGCATTTTCTATAGGAGCACCGTTTTATGTCTGTGTACCACTCACGCCAAAAGCTATAGCTAGACATGGCCCCTTTACCGGCCCTGCCCAACAATTCCCTCTCCCAGCACCGACCAATTGTAATTGGTATTGAACCTGTGACCTGGCTCTGATACCACTTGTTAGGATCAAACGCTTATCTCTCATGCCAAAAGCTATAGCTAGTAGCAAATGCGCAACTTATTTCCTTACTTATAAACCTAACCAAGAGTATAATTTCATCACACCTGCCTTAAACTCATAGAGTTTTGAGTGGTTTACAATTTTGTTTTGCAGGGGCCAGAGAAGCTCACAGTGCCCTATGTGTTGGCAGTCTCTTAGTTTGAAAGACCCCAACAGGTTTCTCTTCTGTTTCTAAGACCATTCACTTTTTTTTTTTTTAATCTAAAAAGTATGAAATTTATTCTTGGTTCTTCCTTTGATATGCTGACTATGTTATGCTTCCAGCCAGGAACTGTTTGATGCAGTAGAACATGAGAGGAATATCAGGATGAACCCGCCAAGAAACACCACAATTTTTCGTCACCCAACCTTGGGGGATTTTGAATTGCAGCATGTTTGTACTATTATTATTATTCTATTTGCATTTCGAGACGTTTCTGCTTCCACAATATTTCCTATATTGATCGACAATCATTTGGCATATTCCCTGTTGCAGTTACCAGTTAGCTCGACTGATTCTGAGCTGGAAGAGCGCATTATTCAACACTTAGCTGCTGCTGCCGCTATGGGCAGGGCACGGCACCTTGCTAGGAGAGGAGGTCAGAGGGGTAGGGCATCGTCTCAAGGGCATCCTCATTTTCTCGTGTTTTCAACAAATCCAAATCCATCTCCTACGCTCCCTGCCTTCTCTACCCAGAGGACTGGAGGTGAACCCGCATCTCCAGTCCCGGTTAGTGGCTCTACTCCTCCAGTTGTGGTTGGTGAAGGCTCGGGGCAATTCGTTGCACTACCGTCTTCTGCCCAAATGGATTCTATCTCTGGAGCGGGATTAAGTGCTGGTGTTGGTCAACTTGGAACTTCATCAAATAATAACCGGTATCTTTGATTAATATTAGTCCCTTTGTCTCATTTTACTTGTCATGTTTACTATTCACTGATCAAACCAACTCTTTTTTGGGGGCTTATTTTCTTTAGTATTTTTTAAATTATTTTTAAATTTGATTTGTTGTGTTTAATAGTACTTTTAATTTAGTTTCTAAATATATCAAATTTATAATGACAGAGGTCGGGAGTTCGAACCCCCTCTCGTATGGAAAAACCAATCTGGCCAGCACTTTGCCCCTTAATTGGGCCCGGTTCGGTGCGAATGGGGATTAGTCTGAGTATGGTATGGGCTTAAAGGTGCCTCTTACAGTTAGGGCCTGCTCAGGACAAAAAAAATTTATACTAATACTAAACTTAATATTATGAAAAATTGAATTAACAATAGCTTTAGTCAAGCCTCGTTAATCGAACCAGACACATAAAATGGGACAGAGGAGTAATAGACAAGTTATTAGTTGGGTTAGAAAATTGATCCTCATTCTCTTGTTGCTTGCTTGTGTCTTTGTGCAGTTACGCATAGTTCATTCTGTTTCTTGAGCTTATTGTTTGAATTTATTTTATTTGACCTTTATAGGGGGTCTCCTTCTCAGTCTTCTCCTCACAATCAAAATAGAGCTGGACCGTCTGATTTTCAGTCTTTCTCAGAATCTATAAAATCACGACTTAGTGCAATGTCAATGAGGTATCTATCCAGCTACACAAAGCATTTTATGTTAGCTTCCGTTTTCATGATTTCCTAGTTGCGAAAATTGACACTTGTTTCCTTTTAAGATACAAAGAGTCCATCACCAAGAGCACGAGAGGTTGGAAGGAGAGATTTTTCTCTCGAAATAATAATTCTATGCAAGATCATGATGGTTCAGAAGCTCGGAATGAGGTCAGTTCAGATCTTGCCACTAGGGAGACTGGTAGGACTCCGGTTTCTCCTTTATCAAATAGGTCGGAGGATGATTTACCGCATTTGCTACCAGATCGCTCTGAGCAGCGAATCTCGGAGATCGATGGTAACCGTTCGTTGAGTGAGGGTAACAGTCAAACTCCTTGCGCTACGAGCTCTTCCCACTGAATTTTGATCGAGTGGTGTATCAAAGTTACGACCTTTTCTCTTAAAGGTAATTGGCCGTTTTGGTAGTTCTCTAGATTTTACTTGCTTTCCCTCTTTTGTTATCAGACCCTCCCGATAACTATATATGATGGAAACTCTAGCTGGTTTTCGTTTCTGTCTTTATTTCAAAAAGTGCAACGCCAATGATCGTTTTGTCATCAGATTGTTTCTTTGGTTTTCAGATGGATTAGCGCTGTGAAAAAAACGCGTTGGCAGTATTTTCCTTCCATCTGGCGTTGCTGATTGTAGCTTCCAAAGTCGATATATGAGGATGGAGCTCTTCATATGCTTTGGACCAGTATATATAACAATGAATTTAGATATGTAATTTGCTCCATATGTTTAAATTTATATATCAATGTATCTTATTTTCTTCTGATTCAAATGGTCTCTTCTGAATGGATGGATGGATCCTTCAAACTCTGAATTAGACACAATTGCTTCATTAATCTGTACCCCTTTTTCTGTGTTACACATTAATCAAATCCAATTGCATTATATTCATTGCCTGTTTATTACTTATTTTTATATCGATTAATAGACAGGATCAAATGCTGATGCGCACAAGAAATTTGTCCACTTTGAACATAATCTTACACTTCTGTTACCGAGTTCAAATCTTAATTTTTTCTCCTAAATACTACTTACTGAACCAGTTAGCTTGATAAGGTACTAAGAACATAAAATAAAATTCATAAAGCTAATTCTAATAAAATACTGTGAAACCTTACACAATGAACATTTAAAATGAGAGGTACAGTCTAAAATATGGCAAACCAACTGAAAAAAATGGAGAAGGTGCTCTACTCAAATTTCTTTATCAATGAGAGGTCATTTAGCATCTTCTCAATTGCCTCATCGTCCAGTGCACGCCCTCTGTTCTTAATGGATGGGACCATGGCAATCGCTTCCTCAACGGTTTCTGGGCAAAGGTTTCCCAGAACACAAAGCTCGAATTCAGCAAGCTTATATCTACTCAGGATTTCTCGAACTTGTCTCACAGCATCAGGGTTCTTGTACCGGCTGAAACGCTTCACGTATTGAAGTGACTTCTCAAACACTCTGAAACAGAAAAGCAAGCCATTACGAAACAATTAGGATATATATACACAAACAACATATTTTTGTTAAGCCCAATAAAATAGGAGAAAAACTAAAGATGCTTCATATGTTTCTTTTTTATTTTTCAATGTAGGACTCTTAACACTCCCCTTGGAATGGACAACCAGGGTGAACACAAAGTGGACCAAACAAGCTCTAATACCATGTTATAATCTAAGATTGGGTAACTGGACTATTTCTCTCATATTTTTCTCATATTTTTCAATATTGTACTCCTAACATTTATCAATAGCCACTGAATATGATAACAGCACTTACTGGGAAACTTGATTTGTTGGATCCTCAGACATCTGCTGAATCTGCTCATACTTGTGTTCAAGAATCAAAGAAACCTCACAGTTCATCAGACACTTCGCCTTGAGAAATTCTAAAACCACGGAAACAGATACAAACATATCAAAACAAATTCAAACGACAACCCTATATGCTTAAGAACATAAACTCCAGAAATCAATCCTACCAAACTACTATTCGCTACAGTGATTTCCCTACAAGTTTTCTTTAATTTTGAGAAATTAGAATTGAATTTAAATATTTTCAGGCATACATCAAAACAAAAGAACCAACTACTCCAATTCGAAAAAGAGAAACTACAGGGAGCAACCTGCAACCCTTCACAGTAATAGCAAAATCTACGAGAGTTTTATGCTTAAATTCATAAATAAACAATACTAAAACTTTTAATCCTTAAACTTCAGAATCGTTCATTTTTTGAAGAGAAAAATCGAATCTTTAACAATCAGTGTCCATAGATCTCGACTCAGAAGAAAACCGAAAAGAGAAAATATAACAAAAACAATTAATTAATCTTAGGGTATGTACAAACCATCTCCGATTTTAAGCTCCGCAGCGTTCTCCTCCTCTTCTACTGACATTGTGGCGAGAAAAAGCGTTATATAAACCGCGGCGTTCTCCTCTTATGTTTCGCACTATCTGCGAACATGGAGTAATGGAGTATATATAAACCTGAATGCTCTTTCTTCTAAGTCAATTGGGAATGGGAATTTACACTATTTTCCTTATTTTTATTATATTTTTAAATTGACGGGGCATTGAGTTGGGCTTGTGGGAATTAGTTTGGCGGTTTGGGTTTATTTAGGCTGAGTGTGTTTTGGGTTTTCGTCTTTAATTGGGCTAAGTAAATGCCCACAAATACATAATACAATTGTTAAGACCAGATCTATCTTACATTAGCCAAAACAACGTCGTTTTGTATCTTTTTTTTTTTTTTTTTTTTTTTAATATTCCTTTTCCCGTTTCTAACTTCTAAAATAAAAATCCATGTTTCATATATACAGAATTGTATAGTAAAAAACACATAAACTCTTAACATAATACATATAATCTAATATAATACATAATACACATAAACTCTTAACATAATACACATAAACACAAGTGTTAAAAAAAAAAAAAAAAACTGTAACGGACGGAACGGTGTCCATCACGTCAACTCCCCACCAACTTATAAAAATGACATCGTTTTGGAAATTGTGCGCCCTGGTGCACGATATAACGATTGCTTACATTGTGGATCCTCTTCTAAAAATTATGTGTTTGCAGTTAACATATTTTGTAATTGCAGTTAATAGTTTATGTGCCTGTAAATAAATTGAAGTCACATAATATGTTAACCACAGACACATAACATTGTAACTACATACACATAATATGTTAACTGAAGGTACATAATATTTTAACAATATATATATGTTTGCAATTAATAAATTATGTGTCTATAGTTACCATGTTATTTGTCTGTGGTTAAGAATATGTTAACGGCAGACACATAATCTAAAGATTATTTTAAACTCGGGTCCACAATGCAAAGTAGACATTGATCAATGGTATAATTTACCGACATAATAGACAAATTATATCGTGGACTTGGGTCCATGTTAGATTATAATCCATGTACATAAAAATAATACTATAAGTTTATAAAAAAATCAGGTTAAAAAAAAAATACTACAGGTTCATAAAAATAGTACAAATTAATCAATTATCACTTAAATATATTATTATTTATTTATTTTTGTTTAAATAAACGTGATATATAAAAAAATATCTTGTTGAAATCTTTTAAAGATCATCTATATTGATCTATTTTTCAATATATTATTTTAATAATTGTGTGATGAATTTACAGTAGTTATTTTATGAACCCACGGACTATAATAATGACTTTATGAACCTAACTAAAGTATTAATTTGATAAATCTACAATAGTTATTTAATAAATTTGTAGTAATGACTTTATAAATATGTATTAATAACTTTATTAACCTATAGTAGTGACTTTATATAAATGCAAGGGTAACTTTATAAATGTATGGTGGTAACTTTATAAATATGCAATGGTGTTTTTTATGAACATACAGTAGTGACTTGATATATTTGCAGTTGTGTCTTTGTAAATTTATAGTAGTGTAGTGATTTATGAACCTATTGTAATAATTTTATGTACATGTAGATTCGTGTTCATATTGCTATATGCACATTAATCCATGATTTAACTACTATATCTAGGCTGGTTTCAAAAAAAAAAAAACTTCTATATCTAGAGCTTTGTTTGACAGAGCTTATTTAGGAGCTTATAACTTATTTTAAACTACTAATAAACTATAAGCTTTGTTTGATAATATTTCCAAAATAAGCGAATAGTTTTTAATTTTTTTTTCCATCTTTATCCTTATTATTTTAAATAATGACATCATTTATCCCTCTCAATTAAAACCCTTTTTGGCCTTTTCTTTTCTCCTATTATTTTTATTCATCATCGTTCCGCGACTCTTTCACCCCAAGCATCCTCATTCATCTTCATTCGAACAACTGTTTAGAAACCTCGTAATCCTTGGTATGGTTTTTCCTTATATTTTTTGTTGTTGGTATATATGTTCTTTAGGTGCGTTTGTATGTGAGACAAAAATTTGTCTATGGTTTTTTTCTTTTACTTTGTATGTTAGTCGTAGGGAAGTGAAAATATTTATGTGTATTATGTTAGGCGATTTTGTTTTCAAATTCGGTGTCTTGCCCGCTCCTATTTTAGGTCATTGATGGTTGCTTGTATGACTCTGAATTTTTATTTAAAAATATTTTTTTTTTGCTTGAATTGGTTGTTAATTGATTCCTATGCCATATCTTTGCCAAGCTTCAAAATAGAATAGAATTGTGAAGCAAGTAAAGTTAGTTGTTAGTGAAGCGTATGCATGTGAAGTTTGATGGCATCAATTCTTGAACAACATGAGCTTCCATCTTGATTCTTGAATACCCTTTTCACTCATGCTTTGTTTTGTATGGTTTTCTTGTTAGTTTTGGTTGGCCAATCATATTCTTTATATGTTAAAAAAAAAAACTACTTTTCAAATATAGTTGCATGTATTTTGCTTGTTTTCGAACTGGCTATGCACTAATGCACATGGACACAAACTTTGTTCCTTGCATTAGTATTTCACCCTGTAAATATATATTAATCATCAAGTGTATTTAGCAATTGGGTGAGCAATATTTAAGTCATATTTTCCTAAATCAAAAGCTTTTGAAACACACAAAAATTAACTTTGTTCAATTCTCAATTAACTAATTAGTTAAAGAAATTTTTTATATATTGAAGATGTAGTTTTTAGTCTTTTTACATTTATCAGCTTATCAAAAGCTAATTTTACCAAATACTTTAAAGCATAATCAGCTAGTTTAACAGCTCTTCAGTTTTCAGCTTTTAACTTATAGCTTTTCAGTTAGGTTTGCCAAACATAACATTATGCAAGTTATAAATTAAATATGTGATTGTGACTACTCATTTGAAATGGTAACAGATGTGTCATCACACTATATAATAGTTGGCATTATTATTATTATTATTATTATTATTATTATTATTATTATTATTATTTGTAGCTTTTTATTGATTGGGGTTAGGAGGCTGACTTCGAAATGAAAATAACCGCCACAGGAGATGCCCTTATTTAATTTATTTTTTTTTTTTTTTTGGGGTTGTGGATTGTCAATCCCTAAAAATCACTCCACCTAACAAATCATTGGTGAAGTCGGTGGAATCATTCTCCACATGCTTCATCACCCACATAAATATGTAAACGAGTCTGATGGGTTGGGGTTCAGCCTTGGAAGAATGTAAATGAGTCTGATTAAATTTGACTTATCTCACTCTTAATCATTAAGTTATGAAATTATTAAAATAAAAGTTCAGCTTACAAGTTAGATTCGCCACACTTTATTGCTTTGAATTCGGTAAATCAATTTTAAGACATTTCAAAATTTATTTTATAACGAGTTTATTTATTTATTTTGCTTAAAGGCAAGTATAACAAGATAATAATACCATTATAACAATTCATTAAGGGTTGGTTTGGAAACTCGAAATCTAGTATTTGGATACTCAAGAAAAATGAAGTTCAAGCAAAATATTCATTCTGTGCAACAAAAAAATGACTCAATTTAACAAAAATGTCTTCCTATTTTTTTTAATCGAAAATATTTTCTCGATTCTTTAATTTCTATTTCTCTTCTCCCTCTTCTTTTTTAATTTAGTTTCTAGATTATTATTATTACCACCAGCACCACCTCGACCACCTCGACCACCACCACACCATCACACAACCACCACCAACACCACCCGTCCACCACCACTACAACGAACACCAACACCACCATACCACTGCTTATTATTATTATTATTATTATTATTATTATTATAACAAATAATATCTTAATTTTAAAGAAAATAAACCAAACAGAAAATGCAATTTCTTAACTTGCAGCCAAACAAAAAAAAAAGATTTGTTTTTTTTTTTTTTTTGACATTTAAGCTAAAGACCAGAAAATTAAAATATTTTCTAGAAATTGAGTCATTTGAAAATTATTTTTAGAAAAATATTTTTCAGGTTTCTAAACAGACCCTTAATCAACGAATACCACAATACAACTAGTAAACTTGTAACTGAATGACAAACGTTTCTAATTTTAAACTCGTAACCCCAACTAAGCTAAGATGGCTAATTTTAAACTTGTAACCACAATGTCACGAGTTCAAATCACAACTTTTTATTATTATTATTATTTTTTATTTAAGCTGGTCAACTATAAGCAACCTAAGCTGATTCACCTCTTTGTGGTCCTTTGCCAGTTAGGATCACAAAGCAAACCCCGCCCTTAGATAGTGACTGTCGTAGGTTTCGCTCTTCACCCCAAAATAAGTTTGATTTTCAAGTCTTCAATCTCCTCATATGGATCCTGGCAAAAATAATACCAAAACACAAACACAAATCACTCGATTCAAGATCTATATATCGGTGATAAAAACACTAAACCCTTTAGTAAGTGACTATATACTCACCATTTCAAATACATACGCGTAATCCATCAGCTAGTGATTGAATTATAAGAAGACTTTTATGGTTTAGGAATTGAATGAAAGTTGTATGTGGTGTGAATTGAATATAATTGGGCAAAGAGACAAAAGGTAGTGGTGTCCAAATTTCACTACCCATTAAAAGGAGATGATGGTAGAAAACTGCAATGATGATACATAACATTATATTGTTTGATACATAGTGCACAAAGTGTGTGTCCATACAAATTCAGCTCTTATTACCTTTCGCACTCACAATTGATGCACTCACGCCACCAAATTTCAACGTGCCCGCTAGCTGCTACCGCCTCTCATACAATATATAATGGAAACATCAATTCAGAGCCCTCACCTATCATGTACTATCTGCCCGCATTTTTTAGGCAATAAAATTAACTCTCTTTTTGTTTTCGTTTAGTTGCAGTGTACCACCATCTACCCTTCTTAGTCCTTATTATATTGTGAATCATGATTTACCCTCCAAACTAGTATTTACCACTGCACTACCTTCTTTTTTTTTTTTTTCAAAATCGAGGAAAAAGAATCTAAAAAACTTAAGATCATTCGCACCCGCAAATTATCCTGTGGACCTGGGTCCACCTTGCAAGGTGGACCCGTGTCCATATATTCACAATTTATCTTTAAAAAAATTTACAATTTGTATACTATGTATGAGCGGAAGCGGTAACCGTATTGATCTCCAGCCACAGTTGATGTTCTTGTTGTGTTGTCTCTTGAACGGTAGATCGTTAGCCATATTTTGCCTCATACTTGACTCAGAACCCTAGATGGTGTATTGGTGTCTTCTGAGTAGTATGAGTACCGTAACTGAATGTGCTATCTAAAAATAATAATGTATCCCATCAATCCAGGTTTATATTAGGCCCAGAGTTTGGTTGACTAACAACTTCTAGCAGTTATTCAGTCTAACAAGACCACTTAATAAGTCTAGGCAACTTGCACCCAATCGTTATGCTATGGACCCGTGTCCAGCATGCATTGTGGACACGGTAACGGTGCCGTTAGTGGCACCGTTATCTTCCACCATTTTTTAAAAAATTTCAGACCGCTTTGTTATAGGAGCATATGTTCATAATTTTATTACTATATGTTCATAATTGTAAGTTCATAATGTCAGAGCTCTGTCTATAACTGTACATTCATAATTGCATACTGTACATTCATAATTCCGTTCAATAACTGTAAATTCATAATTTTCGAAGCTCCATGTTCACAATTTTAGAGCTCTATGTTCATAATTTTATCACTATATGTTCATAATGTCAGAGCTCTGTGTTCATAATTCCATAACTGTGCATTCATAATGCCACAAACGAATAACGCAGGACAAAATCAATTTTTTTTAAAAAAACTGGAATGCCGCGTTTTCCCTGAAAACGACGTCGTTTTGTACTCATTGTGGACACGAGTCCACAACATAATTTGCGACTTGCACCACTTAATTAAGACCCTAATATATAATATATAATATATATTATTAGAAAAAATCTTACACTACGAACACACAATGTTAACATATATGTAATTGATTACCTTGTTTTGTACTCATAAGTTTCTATCGAATACGGCCGTCAACCAATATTAATATATTAGGATTTGGTGGCCCTGTATTGTATTCACAAATTCTCTTCTATAATTGTTATGTACACAATTTATATTCTAAAAGTTCACAATTCCAATACTAAAAATACACAATTTATACACCGTTTAGAACCCTTGCAAGGTGGACCCTAGTGAATGGTATAACAACTCTTGCCCCCTTATCGGCCACACGGTAGTACAGTACCCATATCATCATCTCTTAACATTGGATGAAGACTCACCGGAAAGCTCAATATAATCTCAAACCATTGGCCTGGTAACTTTGACTAAACTCTGATGTTTAAATGCTACTCTCTTTGTCTTGAGTGTAAAATACTTGGTATATAAAAAGATGGGAAAATTGTACTTTTCGTCCATAAGTTAGAGGGTAATTGCAGAATTTGTCCTTACTTGTTGATTGTGCTCATTTCTTGTCCCTATGCTATAACTGACATTACAAATGTTATCATTTTTTCTAACAAAACATTATATACGAAATTTGTAACGTTAGTTATTGCTTATGAATGATAAGTGAGCACAATATGTTAGAAAAATGACAAAATTTGCAACATTAGTTATAACTTATGGATGAGAAGTGAGCAACATCAACAAACTAAGTAGGGACGAATCATACAATTATTCTATAACTTAGGGATGAAAAATGTAATTTAAGAAATACAAGTTTAGTCAACTAAGGGTGTGTTTGGAAATTCGAAAAATGATTTCTGGAAATCATTTTTCGGATTTTCAGTATTTGGGAGAGGGTGGAAAATTGAAGTTAACGAAAAATGATTTCCGGTCAAAGGAAAAATAGCTTGGTTTTTATGGAAAATGACTTCCCCCCTTTTTTGGGGGAAAGTCATTTTTTCGATCCAACTGCTTATTCTTCCTGGCTTCTTCCGTGAATGCTTCATCGGATTTCTTCTACCAACCTCCGCTTTCTACCTTGACTGGTTTTCGACGAAATCAGACAAGTTTCAGTCAGAAACCAATACAAACCAGACTGGTTTCGTCGGAAACTAGTAGAAACTAGATTGGTTTTCACCGGAAACCAGACTGGACGAAAACCCGTTGGAAACCAATCTAGTTTCTATTGGTTTCTAAAGATAACCAGTCTAGTTTATACTGGTTTCCGTCGGAAACCAATAAAAAGCATTACTTTTTTTTTTATTAATATTTTGTTTGTTATTTGGAAAAATAGCTGGGCAAAACATAGTTGTTGTCAAATCTTTTTTAATCATCAACAATTAAAATTTTAATTATTCAATTCTGCTTATTTTCTAGAAAACGAATTAAACACACGAAGACAGTTTTCTGAAACGCTACCAAACACGAGAAATGAAAATATTTTCTGGAAAATGACTCATTTTTCTAGAAAATATTTTCCAAAAAGTCATTTTCCTGATTTCTCAAGGCACTTGATGACCTGCCAGGCGATCTTAGTCAGGAGTGCTGCATTCATATCACTAGCTTTCCGAATTCCAAACCCACCCTTATCCCGGGAGGAGTAGATTTCGTCCGAGTAGACTAGATGAACACTCTTCTTATCTTTTGTATCACCCCAAAGGAAGTTCCTACAGATCCTGTCAACCCCTTTACAGACTCCCGCCAGAATAGCCATGACTTGCATAGAGTAGACCAGGATAGTGGCTAAAGAGGCTTGAACCAGAACGCACCAACCAGCTAGAATAAGCAATTTTGCTTTCCAGTTGGCAAGTCTCTTGCGCATGTTGTCAAGAATATAGCTAAAGGTGTCATTATATTAGTAACTTTTTTCTAAAGAATCCGGATCCCCAAATATTTCCCAAGTTGGGTAGTCACCGGGATCTTGGTCACATCTCCAATGGACTTTCTTAACCTCCAATTAATGTTCAGGGAACAAAAAACAGAGGATTTATTGAGATTAACTTGCAAAACTAACTTACTAGAGAAGTCTTCCAGACAATACATACTTTGTTTAATTCGTCAGCAAAGAATAGGTGGGAAATATCACTACATCCCCCTGAGATCTTGATCGGTTTCCACTCGCCTTGCGTAACCGCCTCTTGAATCATCCAAGATAACCTTTCCAAGCGAGGATGAAGAGATACGGAGCTAGGAGGTCCCCTTGTCTGAGTCCTCTCCTAGGCTGGATAGGAGGAGGTTTTTTCCCATTCCAGAAGATAGTGATCTTACTTTCTTGGATGGCAAACATAATCAGCCTCACAATCCGCGCTGGGAACCCGAAGAACATGAGAGTGTCTTCAAGAAAACCCCAATCAAGGCTATCATAGGCTTTGTGAAGATCTAGCTTAAGAAGCATCAAACCCTTCCTCTCCTCCTTTCGCATCATAGTGTGCACAATTTCTTGAGAGAGGGTCACATTATCAAGGGTGGACCTCCCTGGGAGAAAGCTGTTCTGAAACGGTCCAATGATTTTCTTCATAATAGGTCTCATCTTGTTCACTAGCACATTGGACACCACTTAGTAGATGACCGGGAGGGTGATCGGCTTAAATTCACTCGCGTTCTCCGGTCTCTCCATTTTGGGAATGAGAGTGATGTAGACCTCAAGAAGTTGCCTCGAGACCCTCCATGTCGTCATGAGTCATGACCATATTAACTAGGTTCGTGATGGGGCTTGAGACAACTCCCAGAAATTTTGATAGAAGGTAGCTTGAATCCCATCCGGCCCTAGACTCTCGAATCTTTTCATTCCAAACACGGCTTTCCTCACTTACTAATAAATTTAAAAAAACGATATATATTCATATATGTATACAGGCCGGAATGTGTTTAGAGATACAAACTTAAGACTTTATCAATGTCGCAAAAATACAAATATTAGTACAATATAAAAAAACCAAATAAAAAATACAAAAAATCAAAACGCCAATATGTGGAAGACGTAAAATTAGAGTGCAGATTGGTACAGATGGAGGTGCTGAGTGGTCCAAATTGGTTGGGAAATTTGTAAACAGTCCATTTGGTTACTACAGTATTGTACACGTACGAGGCGGCCCCTTTTCCATGTACGTTAGTTTTGTTTGTTACATAGAAAACACGAGGAATGTTTTTGAAATTCTGCAAATATATATAAAGCACCCCCATGCCTTATTCTTTTCAAAACTACTGTATAATCAACACTTTATCTATACGTTTTCGTATAACTATGCCGCCTAATAACGTTATTGCTCAGTATATGCATGTATATATTCCTGAATTTTACGTCACAATTTAAATATTCTATTTATTTATTAATCGCATTATATCTCTAAAGATCTTCTCCTTTAATTTATTCCTATTAGATATTCTGCATATATGAAAATGTCACTTCACTTTATTATTATTATTATTATTATTATTATTATTATTATTATTATTATTATTATTATTATTATTATTATTATTATTTCATGTTCATTGGTCATTTAGACATAAATGAAGGATTAATGGTGAATTTCATTACAAATTATCAAATATTTATTTTTCCTAATTCTTAAAATATTAGTAAATGTTAGAACTATAAATGGTGTGTTACCATTTAAAGTTTAAGGTATATAACATTACACCTGCACGGTCTTAGCTCAATGGTTTAGTGGATAGTATTTGGAACAAGAGATCAAGGTTCAAACCTCGGCGGCGACAGTGTGAGAATTATGTCTAAAGTGGACGGATTCCTTGTGCGTACTGGCATTTGGCCCTGTCTAGTGTAAGGGGGTCCCTTAGGGTTGAGTATTCAACTTTGGGACAAGGTATATAACATTACTTAAGAATGTGATTATTATTATTATTATTATTATTTTCAAAGGATGTGATTACTTTGTTAATTTTATATTACTTCCACCGCCACGTAAGATATGGAGGTGACGTATTAATCATCCTCTTAGGCATTCTTACATTTTCAATATTTCAATTTTTTTTCTTTATTATCAACTAACCCTTATATACACTAATAAATAAAATAACAACAATAATAATATATTTATACATATAAAAGAATAACACACATTAATGCATGTATATAATATTTATTGTATTGAGGTAATTTAACTAAATTATATAGCATAGCCTAGCCAATAATGACCTTGTGGCTTAGTGGCATAAAGTGACTCTTCTAAATGAGAGGTCATGGATTTGATCCCTAGTGGGGGTGGTGTGTTTCAGTAGGTTGAGAAAGTAATTATGAATAGATATGAAGCATGAATCACACTTTCCAAATTATATTCCAAGGCGGGTAAAACACACTTTCCAAATTAAATTATTCTCAACTAATCACTCAGTTTATTACTATTTTGATTTACACCCCTGCACATGAGAAAAAAACCTTTAAAAAACGCAATTCAAACTCGTTAAAAAGTCAAAATGTATACATATTAGTGGTATTTCAAAAAAAAAAAAAATATACATATTAGTGGAAAGTGGAAACGTAAGTCATCTACTATTCCAATGTGGGACAATTCAAATATTATTTTAAAATCTTTCAAAACTTTCGTTTTCCCAACTTTATGGGTACACTTATCCGTTTTTAATGTATAATATATCACATTAATTTTCCCAATTAAGAGAATCTAAATTCACACTGACATGATACCGAAGAAGGAGATGTCTGAGACAGTTGCAGATCTAAGGCCGATAGCATTGAGTAATGTCATTTACAGAATTATGGCCAAAATAATAGCGAATAGAATGAAAACACTGATGGGAGGATTGATATCAAAATCCCAGAGTGCTTTTATCCCGGGAAGGCTAATCACTGACAACATCCTGGTGGCAGTAGAGGTGGGGCATTATCTGAATAGAAAGCAATGTGGTATAGTGGGATGGAGTGCATTGAAGTTAGATTTGTCAATGGCCTATGATAGAATGGAGTGGAGCTTTCTAGAAAGGATGCTGACTGTTATGAGTGTTAGTGAGAAGTGGATAAAGCTCATTATGATGTGTGTAACGACTATTAATTATACTGTAATGGTTAATGGTATAGCAGGGGCACGTAAAACCAACCAGGGGACTCAGGCAGGGAGACCCGCTCTCTCCGTATTTATTTATCATTTGTGCAGAGGCTCTCTCGATGATATTACAGTATGAACAGTTGGCAGGTTCAATACATGGATGCAGAGTTGCAAGAGGGGCGCCGCCTGTATCACACCTATTTTTTGCGGATGATAGTCTCCTATTTTTTAAAGCAAATATTCAGGAGGCAGGAGTTATGAGGCAGTGCCTTGCAAGGTATGAAAAATTGTCAGGCCAGGTGGTGAATTATAATAAATCTAATATATGTTTTAGCAGAAATACCCAGGAGGCTGACAGGGCACAGGTAGCTAATTGTCTGGGGGTCGTGCAAGCACCCAATTTTGGGAAATATTTGGGCCTACCATCTTTTGTAGAGAGAAATAAGAGAGCTGTTTTTTCGTGGAGGAAAAAAATCAGGCAACGAATTGGTTCGTGGAGTAAAAAGTTACTCTCTCAGGCTGGTAAAGAAGTATTATTGAAAAGTGTAGCCCAATCTATGCCTACCTTTTCGATGAGTGTTTTTTTTGTTACCTGAGACAGTTTGTCAGTCAATTGAGCGAACTATGAATAAATATTGGTGGGGCAGTGGAAGAGAAAGGGGAATACATTGGAAGGCATGGGACAGGCTGTGCATACCAAAAAAGTATGGTGGTATGGGTTTTAAAGAGCTGAGGGCTTTTAACCTAGCAATGTTGGGTAAAAAGGCATGGCGATTTTTAACAGACCCAGAAACACTCGTAGCTAAAATCTATAAGGCAAGGTATTACCCCACAACCAGTTTTACAGATGCAACTATTGGTAATTGCCCAAGTTACTGTTGGAGAAGTATAATGGCAGCCCATGCAATGGTAGTCTCAGGGGTGCGAAGGAGGATTGGGAATGGACAGACAACTTTAATATGGGGGCACCCGTGGTTACGGGATAATCCTAGCCCATTGATTCAAACAGAAATGCCACAGCAATTGAGAGAGGCACGAGTTGCAGGACTAATTGATTTACAGACTCAAACCTGTGATCCGCATATTTTGTCTGATTTATTTAATCCTGAAGATGTAGAGCGAATAAATATGATCCCTGTTAGTCCTGAGTATGAGGACTCATGGTATTGGATGAGTGACCCAAAGGGGATATATACAGTAAAAAATGCCTATAGGCATATTGTGGGTGATTATGAGAATAATCCAGCGAATTTTGATAAGTGGGTTGCAATGTGGAAAATAAAAGTCCCCCTAAATGGAAAACTTTTTTGTGGAGAGCCATATGTAACATTTTGCCAACAACCCTTAACTTGATATTTAAAAGGGTGGAGGTGGACCCAACTTGCCCTATGTGTGGTTTAGATCATGAAGATGTGTTGCATGCTTTAGTGCTCTGTGAATATTCTAGACTTGTTTGGAATATAACACAATTGCCTATTATTAATATTGTTGCAGACTCGTTTACATCATGGCTAAAAGGGGCTATGGCGGCCCTGACGGAGGAACAGACCCGGTTAATGATAGCAGTATTATATTATATTTGGAGAACCCGGAATTCAGCTGTCTGGAAGGGATCAATGATGCGGCCTACCCAATTGGTCAGAGCAGCCACCGTAGCACTGCAGGCGTACGACGCTGCCCATGTCTGCCGAACCGAGCCGGCACTGGCGACGGACCACTTGAACGGTCCAGGGGAGGGTGGTCTACGATGTTATGTGGACGTGGGTTTCCGGCACGACACGGGCGAGGCTACTTACGGCATGATTATTATAGCACCAGATGGCTCGTTTGTGGCAGCAAGGAATGGCAAGTTACCGATTTGTTTTTCACCACTTATGGCGGAGGCCCATGCATACAAGGAGGCTTTGTCCTGGCTACTTGAGCGGGACAACATATCAGTAAGTTTACTCACGGATTGCATGGAATTGGCTGTGATAATCAGGCACCATCACACGCCGATCCATTCGTACGTTGGGGTCACAGTTGACCAGTGCAGAACGTTTATGTCGTTGTTTAATCGTATTACTTTGGATTACATCTCTAGGCAGGTTAATTTACATGCGCATACTTTAGCTACGTTAGCATTTACTCAGGATCAAGCTATGTACTGAAATGCTATCCCACCTGATGCTATTTCGGCTTTGATTCATTAATACAATCGCAAGATTGACCTTCAAAAGAAAAATTCACACTGACAAAACCCAATTGGAAGTGGAGCAACTCAAAACAAATTTTCAAAATGGCCAATTAAGTGTTATTTTCTTTTTGCTAATTTGCAAATATTCTAATATGATAGTAGAGCCCACTTTACTCATGATATTGATTGACACCTTGAAAATTTTCTATATATACATGCATGCATAATAATTTTTAGTTTATTGTACTATTAAAAAATTGAAAATTTGACTTATAAGTAGTCAATTTGAGACACAATTTTGAGTAAGCTCCATTAAATATTTTAATCAAATTAAGAAATGAATTTTATATGGTTAAGTACTTAATTAAAATTAGGCTCCATTAAATATTTTAATCAAATTAAGAAATGAATTTTGTATAGTTAAATACTTAATTAAAATTACTAATAGGTGAATGAGAAATTAATTTCAAAATGTAATCATATTGTTACAAAAATGTTTTATCCACATTAATAATATATGAATGTGGCTGTGAAATATAAACTAGAGTTAATTTCATCAGAGATCCTTTGTCTTTGATAACAATTCCAAATTTAGTCCCAGACTATCATTTTTGTCAAGGTTGCAAAAAACGTTAGGCGCTCCCTAGGCACCAAGGGAGCTCCTAGGCGCCTATTTATTTTTTATTTTTTAATTAATTATTTATTTTTTAAAAAAATAAATTAAAATTAAAAATTGTAAAATTCACTAATAAAACATAAGATTCCTCTAGTTTTTTTCTTACAAATTTTTACATAAGTGGTTGTAAAATCGTTTTGAATATTGTTAAAACCATCCAAATACATTAAAAAATTACAGTTAAGAACAAAAGAAGCATTTTTTGAACAAAAGAAATTAGAATCGAGTCAAAATTTATGTCTTACCGAACTTTCTACACTTAAAAAAAAAAAAAAAAAAAAAAAACTAAAAAACTAAAAAACGCTGGTTCGGCCAGCCGGTTAGGCGCCCGGTTCGGCCGATTAATCGCCGCCTAGCCGCCCGGCCTCGGAGGAGGCCGATTCTGGCCGAATCATTCGCGGCCGGGCGGCGCCTAGGCGTGATTTTTGTAACATTGATTTTTGTCATTTAACATCCTAGACTATTATTTTTTGGACACTTTTAGTCCATCTCATGACTTTTCTTATTTTTAATAAGGGCATTTTTGTCTCTTCATATTTTCCTTTTGTTATTTTTCCAGTTTCAAGTGGTTTAATTGGTTTATGACTTTACTAAAAATCGGTTGAAAATATGGTTACTAAAAATCAGAGGTTACCTAAAATTCTAAACCAATTGAAACCATAAAAATAACAAAAGAAAAATATGAAAAGACAAAAATGCCCTTACTAAAAATAGGAAAATTCACGAAAATGACTAAAAGTGTCCAAAAAATAATAGTCTAGGATGTTAAATGGCAAAAACAATAGTCTGAGACTAAATTTGGAATTGCCACCAAAGACCAGGAACCTCTAGTAAAATTAAGTCTATAAATTAGCTAGCTAGCTAGTATATAAATATTTGAACTTTTTTTTTTTTTTTATAATGTAAATTGTATTATTGAAGTTAAAAAAAAAGTGAGCTCCACCTTGACTCTTAGAAACATATTTAATACTCTTTTTGTTTAAAATTTATATATCGAGTTCATTTAATGAGATCTGACTCAAATTATTTATAATTAATTTTTTTTTGTAATATTTAGTTTAATACATATTTAGAAATTATATAAAAAAAATATTATCACATCAAACACAAAAAGAAATCAAATTTAAAAATTATAAGAAAATATTAATAAAAATAAGTTAAGAAAAAAGTGAATTTAACTAGAGGGAAAGTCACAGGATCAAATCCCGGTGATGGGGTATTGACTCATTGAACTATAACAGATAGAGAAAGTATAAAAAATATACTACCTTATAACAAAATCAATAATACTCAAATAAGACAAGTAAACCGAGATAATGAAAATAACATTTTGTTGTATTAATAATTACCCTATATATAAAAGTCATTGGCAACATGGTATGTATATAATGCCATTAATTTTCATGGAAAATTTGGGATGACACTACACACTGATGCTGTCAAAAAATGGAGTAACATGTCACATGTGAATGCTGTCATATCGCTACAATTCTTTTGCATGTACGCTGTCATGTCCATACATTTTTTTTCCTTAAAAAATTATTCATTTTTTTTTCTTGTATGTATCACTTCACACTACACATCTGACGTTTTATGGGACAAACGTAAGTTTATCACTCCCCTTTTTGTTTTCAAAGTCAATCATCTCAGACTACAATGAACTTTTGGACTATGCCCACTATACCACTACTGCACTGATAATGTTTCACTAACAACTAATTAACTTTTTTTTTTTTAATAATATATATCAGATTTAAACGACATTAACTTTTATGTTTAATTATATGATCCCAAAACAAGGATTATCTCTTTATTTATTTATTATTTTTCACGACAAAAAGTGCATGTTCCAATTAAGAGTTGACTATGTTTAACTTTCCAGCAATATTTCAGCCTTCTATTTAACTTGAACAGTAGTAGATGTTGGGGAACATAGGATATGAATCATGTGCAATAATAAAAGTAGACATGTTCACACAATAATATTAACTTCAACTAATATATAGTCTTATATATCCAAATGGTTTTTTTTTTTTCTTTCTTTTTGATTGGAGTATACACACAATATATGATGCATGTGCAATAATAAAAGTAGACATGTTGACACAATAATATTAACTTCAACTAGTGTTGTAGTATCAAAGAGATGATGGTTCGAATGAATTGTTTTTTCTTTTTTTGATTGAAGTAAAGAAAAAACAAAATGCAAACACACATACACAAAATATAGAAATATTTATTATCCATTTAATTGTTTTAAGACAATGATATTAAAATAAAATGAAGTAAAGAGCCAATTTAATTAACCTTACCATACTAATTAGGAGGGGAGTGTAGCATCATTTTAAGGGAAAAAAATTTAGCTACCTTAAAAAACTGGGTCGAGTTTGAGGGGAGTAGGGGGGGGGGGGGGGGGGGGGGGGGGGGGGGAATAAGGGGGTTGAATAGACTTATAGGCAATTTATAACTTGTTAACAATTTTGTAGGAAATTCTTTTTGAGGTTGATTATGTGAGTCCATTTCTCAACAAGACCTTTTAAAGTTATGTTGAAATTTTAATTGGAAAATATTAAAAAAAAAAAAAAAACATTAAGATAAGACATTTGCAATGAACAATTATCTTAGCACACACTAATAAATAGATTTGTAAAAACTTATTTTTTAAATGAATAAAACTAAATATGAATATAAAATACAATAAAGTAAAGTGAGTGAGAGAGTGAGAGAGCGAGATTTATACTGGTTCAAGGATGATGTAATATAATTACTCTACTCTACTCTTCTCGTTTGTCTACTAGGGGAAAAATTCACTATTAACTTTGTCTTCGACAAATTACAAATGAACCAAACTTGTATTTTGATTACCAAGCTAAGTCTGCCACAAGTTTGTTAGGTGTTTCATTAGACTTCGATCACATAGTTTGCGATTCTTCCTTTTATGCTTACTGTAGAGATTACAACACGTATTCAACCAATGTTGATAAAATCGCCAACTATAAATAGCCTCTAAGTATTACAAGATGATGCTTGAAGTTTTAAGAGTTTTTGAGTATTTTGGGGTGATCTTTGAAAAGTTTGCTGAAAGTTTCTCTAAGTGCAAGTTTTGATATCTTGTATGTCTTGTATTGTGTCTCTTTTAACATTCTTCACTCTTATTTATACTTGGATTCAAATTTATCCGTTGGAGAAAGACAAATTTAAAATATGTCACTTGTAATATTTTAATTCACATTGTTATGACATTCTTCACTCCTATTTATATTTGAATGTTGACTTGATTTGTTTGTCTTTTTATATACTTTGCAAAATTTTGTCTTTCTTATACACCAAGTTTGGTAAACCTTCCACCAATTGTTTGTGTGATATAATAATTTGTTTATGGGCTTGATATTTAAATGATTTAGCCTTATATGACATTCCCAACATGCACTATTTGTACCTTTGGTAATTAGACAATATTTAATTTTCAGTCCCCATATTATTTTATTTTTTTTGGGTCTTTGACAATTAGTGACCTTAGAAACCCAAATCTACCTAGATTCTTCTTCTTCTTTTTTTTTTTTTTTTTTAGTCCAAGAGTAGGTGAACTATATCCATTGAATGTATTATATTCATAAGGAATCCTTGAATACCTTTTATGTGCATAACTATTTAATTTTGAAAATCATTTTAGTTAGTTGCATTCTTTTGCAATTGGGAATTTGATTGTTGTTTGAACCTTTGAAAGGCAGAAAACCTATACTTATTCCATTGTTTTGCATAAATCGAACAATAAGAATTTGTGAGGAAATAATCCCATATTCCAATTCTTGGAAACCTTCCCTTATTCCTTTGGGTTCTTGCACTAAACCTCTTGGGATAGTTTCTCTGTTGTTTGTTGCCTTGTTATCTCACAACTTTTGTCTTACTTTTCCGAACAGAGTTTTGAGTAGTAAGTCGGGGTTTATAGTCTTATTATATCCCAATCCTGGTCCCACTGTGCTTCTTGACTTGATACAAACTTTACCAATGGAATTCCTTTATTGATTAAGCATTTGGTCAATTTTTCATGGGGTTAAGAGCTTGTGGAGTTATTGCCAATTCCAATTTTGTCTTCGAGTGATTTATGCATATTTATGATTTTATCTATTATTTTCGATGAATGAGTAAATAATGTTATAACCTCACACAAGTTGTGTTCTCTAACTTCTATTGATTTTCATTCTTCTCTTAATTGAACATTATATTTCAAAGAGTGTATCTTGCAAATTCTTAATAGATTTATGAAGGAGAGTATTTTGGATGAGTGTTGTCTGATAGGGTATCTTCACATCGGATATCGTTCTCGAAGGACTGGCGATAGAAGTTAAGCTTTTTGTCTCTCAAGCACAAGGTAATAACCCTTCAATTGGAAATCTAACCCAAAACAAAGGTTTGGATGATGCAATAGCGAAAACAATTAACAAATGAATGAGATAACAACAAAAGAGAAAAACATAGGGGATTAAGAACTTGGATTAGAACAAGAAAACAAAATCGAATAATTGGGAATAAGGGAAAAAGTCAATTGATTAGATAATTTATGTCATATTGACTAGGAGGAAGCCTTTCTCAAAGGCATTCCACACTCTTAGAACACTTAAAGGACATTCCCATTACTCATAAGTGGCTAAGAAAGGTTTCATCAAACACTTGGTGCCCTAGACATCACATACCCCGTTTTTCTCAAGGTGAAGCATGGTCTATCGACCCCTTGAGCCAAGATTAGGTTGTCACCTTCTAATCAAGACTCAATCATGTTGCTCAACATCATCCAAATCAATTAAGTCTCATCTCCCCTACTCAACCAATTCAAGATCATACCTCAAAAGTCCTAATCTACATCCCTATCTCCCTCCTAAGAGATCTACTGACACATATTCAAGATAGAAAAATGACAAGAAATTAAAGATCAAAAGCACAACCCATAACTATCAGAAGATAATAGATCAAAACAATCAAAGCAACAAGTAGAATTGACAGAAATGAAATAGAGATGAACTTATCTATATTGAGATGAAAGTAGAAATCTTCAATCCTTGATCCGAAGTAGAAATTAAAACTGAATCTAAGTAATTATTATAATTTGAAATTGAAATTGACAAGAAACTGAATCTAAAAGTACTGGAAATTAAAAAAGGTGAAAATTACTCTAAATGTAGTCTAAAGAATCCCATAAGGAAAAGTAAAAAGCTGCTCCTAAAATTCTAATAACTCCTCCCTTTTATACTTCTCAGATATGCTTGCATTACAATGTCTGTTACGACTTACGAGTGTAACGTGCCTCGTAACAACAAGAGTGAGTTGTGGATGCCTTCCATTATGAACTTGAGTTATGCTTGTATTGTTACTCGCAGTAGCAGAACTGGCTCGTGGACGCCTCCTATTACAAACCACGTTACAAGCGTGACACTGTTCGTAATAGTATAATTGACTTTCTAATGTTCCTTGTTATGAACCCTTGTTACAAGCATAACACTGCTCATAACAGTAGAGGTAGCCTTTCTGATCTTCAGCGTTACCAGTCTTGTTACGAGCGTAACACAACTCATAACAATAGAGATTTGGCTTCCATCATATTTCTACCCCATTTTGTCTAAATACGCTCTTTATGCCATATCCTCTTCCCATCCCTCTAACACGTCTGGGATGCTCATCAGTACCTAGGGTAATATGCAATATATCTTGTCTTCCCAACTCAACGAATTCTCCTTGAACCATGATATCAAAAAACAAAGGTGAAAAGTGCATCTCTTGTTGACACAGTGTAACAATAAGACCATTTTTCAATTCATCTAATTTGTCTGGATTAATAACTTTTCCACATATAGCATTGAAAAAGAAACAAAGCTTTATAATAGTATATATATCTCAACTTTTTAGACAATATACCTCTAATAGACACTGGCAATAGTTGTTGATAACTTCTAAATGCTAATTGGGATTAATTAAGGAATTAATCCTAGCCTTCCTTGGTAACTTCTTCCTAAAATCCTAAAATTTCATAGTCGAAGGACTAGAAATTGACTAGTCTTCTTGGTGTACCTTGTGCCTTGTGTGTAGTACCTCAATCCCTTATTCATCCAAACCTTAGTAAGGGTAACTTGGTCTTTTCATTAGTGAGAGGTGCTCATGTTTCCCTAGCAAGCTAGACCTCTTGTCTTCATTCCATGCTAGCCAAAGTTCTAAAAACTCTCCAACCTCTCTCTAAAAGAATCCTAACTTTCTCTCCAAGTCAAAAAGGGAACTTCCAAGCTTTTCATAGTCTTCCACCAAGATTCCAACTTTCCAACACTACAAGGCTAGGAATGGTAAGATCTATCTTTCCCTACCTTTTCCTTACAAGATTCCTCCATCTTTTCTCTAAATCTTTCTTCTACCTTGTGGGTTTTGGGAGTTTGTAGAAGATCTAGTGGTGGGTGAAGTTCTAGGTTGATCTAGAGGAGCTTTCGTCTTGCTTTGAGGTTGAAGAAGGTGTTCTTGGTCTACAAGAGGTAACCTATGCTACACAAAACCTATTTTCACTTGATAAGAATGATTATTGGCTTCTATGTGATATTCTTGATGTGTTTGAGTGATTGATGCATGATCTTGTGATAATGCATTTTTAGAGTTTGTATTTAGGGTTCTTAAATGCTTTCATTTGAGCTATTCATAGGTTCAAGTCATATCTTTTTTGTATGGAATATTTGGGGTCATTTGGACTTGAACTTAGCCTTGTAGAAGAAAAACTGCGAATGCTGATTTTTGGGTGCAGGACGTACCCCGCGGGTGGAACCATGGGTGGGGGCCTACCCGTGGCCCCACCCACGGGAAACATGTTTGGTGACTGCGGGAAATTGTTCCCCGTGGTCCTTTCCTTTTTGATACTTGATGTTTTGGCCTCCCGTTATTGAATTGTTGAGCTTTTGTGAGTTTTCTTGATGTTTCGTATGTCTAGAACGATGTGTTAAGAATCCATGTTAGGATTTGGCGTCTTGAATCATGCTAAGGGTCCAACCTTGTGATTCGTTGGGCTATTATGAGTCTTGAAGGTTCGTTGGAACCATTTTGGTTTACCCGTTTGATATGCATGCTAGTCTTGGTGTCATTGATGCTAGTATGTGTTGTTTGTCCCTTTCTATTGAGGATTGGCAACTCGTGTTGCCAATCATGTTGGTATTGGATTGAGGTCCGTTGTTGTTGAGTATCGTTTCATGTCCTTTATTGAAACCCCTTGATTGAATCCCTTGATGTGATCCCGTGTGTATGATCATTCCTTGATTAAGCTATTGTTGAGCTTATCCTTGTTGTACACACTTTGTGTGGAATCTAGGTGTTGTTGTATCTCTAGATTCCGTATGTATTGACTCTTGTTGAGATGATGGATTGATGTGATGAGATGATTGAGCTGGTAAAGTGGACAGTGTGGGGACTTATGTGTGATTGCATCCGGTAGTGGCTGGTTTAAAGCTCCGGATTGCCGTTTGGTTACTTGTGACTTGTGGGCAACATGGGAAACTCATTCCAGTTGCCAGAGATAGTAGCTAACCCGTTGAGCTTGGAATCTCAATAGGGGGTGTATACACTTAAAGTTGCTAGCTCTGTTTCCATTGGGCTGCGGTCCTTGTCATTGCGATGACACTATGCATGTGATCCGAGTCGTTGCGATGACTACGTGATACATGATTGTTGATGTAGAGCCCTCCACACTGATCCACTATGCATCGAGCCGTGGTGCTGACTCCACGGTATATGACTTGGTGTGATGGTGTCCTATGTGGACTTGGAACTCGTTATGGTGTGAATCTGGCCTTCCATTGCTTAAGAGCATGTCTATTGTGAATCCTTCGTTGTGTGTCGTATGTTGTACCTTGTTGTTGAGCTTGTTGCTTGTAGTTCTATCGTCTTGTTGAGTATGTTGGTCTTTGACCTTTGTTGTGAGTGATTGATGAGTCTATTGATGTTTCCTCTACCGGCTTTAAAATGATATATACTATATTCCCAATTTCAAATGCTTTTGATTATATCTATGTATATTATGATACTTAACATGTGTTGATGGGTTACCAGCAATATTCGCTGACCGTGTGTTATTCCCATGTATTACAAGTTTTGAGTAGATGCCGAGCGCGCTAGATGTGGACGCTAGATAGAGTAGCTCCCATGTTTAGACGTTTACTTTTTGTTGGCATGTGTGCCTAGATTAGTGGCCTGTGTGCCTAGACTTGTAGTATCTGTTCATATACTTTCTCAACCTACTGAAACACAAAGAGCTAATAACACCTCAACTGAAGCTCGAACTCACAACTTTCCAAATGAAAGTCCAACCCGGATACCATTGGACCACATAGTCCTGGTATGTTGTTTGCTCTTAATTTTCTCATATTACAACACTTTTTGCAAGGACAAAAGAACCTCTCATTATTCAGAAGAGACATTTTGTAAAGTCTAAAATTTGTCTAACTTCGTCTTCATATTCCTTACTAATTCGAGAATCATTCATCCAACTTTTATCCATCACAAGTCAATCTAACATAATATTAACCATATATAATTAAACTTTTGTTAACACTAGCTAATTCAACAAATATCTAAATAATAATAATATAATAAACAAAACTAATTTATTGGAGAACGGCGGTGACAGCGGTGGTTCTCAGACATCGATGGTAGTGGTATTCTCGGATGACGGTTAGGCAGTGGTGCCAGCGGTAGCTGCGGAGAGAAGAAAAAGAAGATGTGGAGAATGGCGGTCGGTGGGAGAGCAGTGAGGTTTTTTGGAAGACGAGAGATTTTTGAGGTGGAGAATGGTGGTCATTCCGTAGGCTTGGAGTCTTTGGGGCGCTAAGAAAATGGAAATTAAAAAATTAGGGCTACAATGTCGGTTATTACATAAAACCGACGTTGTAATATATATATATATATATTTTTTATTCATGAATAGATACAGCGTCAGTTTTATCAAAAAAACCAATGTTGTATATGTTGTTGTTTATTTTTATATTTTTATTAAAACAAAATATGACGTCGTTATATATAAATATTTTTTTTTATTTACTAAAAATTCTGTACTATACGACATCAGTTTTATAGAAAACCGACATCGTATATATAGGGATTAAAAAATAAAAAAAACAATAACAATATGACGTCGATTTTGGAAAAAACCAACATCGTATATCACCTATTTAAAAAAAAAAAATGAGTAGTACATACATCGTCGGTTGTTTAATTAATCGTCGTCGTAAGTGTTCTTTTTATTCATTGTTTTTTAGTTTTGCTATACGATGTCGGTTATTTGGAATAACTGACGTTAAAGGTTTATTTAAAAATATTATAAATCTTCTTTTATTTTTTACGTCAGTTTATCTAAAGACTAAAACTACAATTTATTTCAAAAGTTATGATGGTATATTGCAATAACAATAACTGAGGCACTAAAATGATTATCAAGAAATAATCGAGTGACTGAAAATGTAATTTGTTTCTTTAATTTTTTTATACTCCATAATTAATAAATTTAGAATATGATGTAAATTTCAAATATTTAAAAACAAAATTAGAAACTCTATTCAATACACAAAATCAAATTTAAAAATTATAAGAAAATATTTAAAAATTAAGTAAACAAAAAATGTTAAATTCTACTTTAAATAGTAAATAAGATAGTAAAATATGATAGTAAGAATATTTATCTTGCTTATTTATTAAAAGTTAAGAAAATGCTAGTTAAGCTAAGATTTAGAAGCTGATTAACTTTATCATAAATTAATCATCAAATGTTAAAATTCCGAGTAATTTTTTTCATCCGTAAAACACTATGCTTAAAATTTAGGGGTGTCCTTGTTACAATTTGGTTTTTACCCAAAAACCCTAAGATGATTTTCCTGGTTCATTTTTGTCACCTAGTCCATTAAATGTCAATGAACACACATACACGACATCACTCCAATGCAAACCTGTGGAATTCAAGATGGCCTCCCTCTCATTCTGTGTTGTTAGTTTCAGAGTAATAAGGGGAGAAGGGGGTGGGGGGTGGGGGAGGGGGGGGGGTGGCTTCTCTCTCATTAAACATTCCAAGCATTAATAACTCGCCCCCCTCGTCCGCTAGCTACCTCTTTGGTTTTTAGACTTTGGATGATTTCTGCCCACTCATTCCTCCAATCATCCCACCCCCCACCAAAACCTCCATTTCTCTTTGGTCCCCCACTGTTAGTTGTATATATATATTATAAATGTGTGTGTATTCATTTTGGTACAACGATGTATTGCATTGGTCAATTTAATTGACATTTGAGTTAGAAATTAATTTGATTATATTGTAAGTAATAATTTATTGAGTGATTGAATAATGATGGATTCAACAGTTTTCAAAATAATAATAATAATAATAATAATAATAATAATAATAATAATAATAATAATGGATTCAACATTTATGTTGTAATGCCCTTTAATATATAAGTAATAGAAGAAAATCACAAATCAAATCTATACTCATAAATTAATCCAATCTAGCGAGATAGAGTAGCATCACGCCTTTAGAGAAATAATCAAGTATATGAAACTCAAGAAATGAGGATTCATGATAAGTCACATCAACCTGTACAAAAATTTACTTTCCTATTGAGATGTTTGATTGAACAAGACTATTATGTTAAATAGTTAAAATTTAATTATCTTTTTGGTAGGATCTATTAAGAAATTAATAATTTGATAGTACGCTATTGGGCGGAGGCTTGGAGTGTCATAACAATATATATATATATATATATATATATATATATATATATATATATATATATAGAGAGAGAGAGAGAGAGAGAGAGAGTTGAGTTCAAATGAGGACAAGTATATTATAGAGGACTGTGATGACAGATGTATTGTGTGCCATTAGCCTGTATGTCGTGTGCATTGCCGAATGTAGTCGTGTGCCACAGTTTGTATGTCGCATGCATAGATTTGTTAATTAATAGAGCTTGGGTTCAAAACCTGATGTTTACATGTATTTTTGTGTGCCATTATGTATTAAATTGTGTGCCTGCTATTAATTTGTTGTGTGCCTATTATTTGTCCGCACAGTCCTCTATATATTGTTGTCCCCATTTGAACTCAACCCTATATATATATATATATATATATATATATATATATATATATATATATATATATATATATATATATATATATATATGAGCAATTGAGAACACACTCTCAGGAAAAAATTGAGAACCAGCCTCAGTCTTACATCTATAAAAATCATAAAGATCATATCAAATTTAAAAAAAAAAAAAAAAAAAAAAACGGTAGCATTTTCGTAATTATCGTTAACTTCACTTTGCAAACTTGAACAATTAAATACGCATTATGTTTCTTTAAAAAAATAATAATATGCATTTTGTAACAACTAAATATGCAAACTTGAATAAATTTTAAAAAATCAATAAAAAAGCTAAATTTTTTAAATCTAAACATTAAATGCTAGACTCTAAACAGTAAAAAGTGATCCCTTAAACCAAATAAAACAAAAAGCTCAGTCATAAAATATAAAATTTAAACCCTAAGTGCAATGCATTTTTGCATTTTGCAAGTACAATCTTTTAATACTAAATGTGCAAACCTAGAAAATTTTGAGAAATGCATATCTTAGTGTTCAAGTTTGCATATAGTGAAGCTGGTGATAATTATGAAAATGTCACCGCCTTTTTTAAATTTGATCTTATTCGTCCGATTTTTCCAGATGGAACACTGAGTTTGGTTCTTAATTTTCTATTAAAGACTTGTTCTCATAAATATGATCCAATACACACACACGTATGCGTGTGTGTGTAAAGTGATAGTCAGCAGGGCCGGATTTTAGGCTGTGCAAGCTGGGCTACCGCACAGGGCCCCCAATTTTAGAGGGGCCCCAAATTTTAGAGGCCCAATATTTAATATTTACCTAGCTAGTTTAGAAATAAAAATTAAAAGTTTACAATTAATCTTAAAAGGTTCTATGAAGAGATGGTTGAAATATGTATTTATTGTCTTTTAACTTAGAGGTCAAAGGTTCGAAACTCGTATATGTTAGTTTTAAAAATCATGATTTTGGAGGGCCTCAGTTATTTACCAGAACAGGGCGACAAAAATCTAAAATCCGGCCCTGATAGTCAGATAACTAAGTTTGGAATTAACTCTAAAAATAATAAAGAGAATAAATCTAAAAGAATAGGATTGTGTGTGTTCCCTATCCCTACCCCCAACTCCACCAGGATTATATTACAATGTAATTCTCATCCCGATCTCTATTCCATGAATTTGTCATCATTTTCCTTTCTCGTCGAGCTAGTTCGGAGACAGTGACCATTTCTAGCTGCGCTTTCACTATTAACAATTGCTTTTGGTGTAACGATAAGTGTTTACGATCAAACAATTGGTATCAGAATGAGATCGCAAAACTCAGTTGAGCTTAGCCAACAATTATGAAAATAAATAAATTAAATTTGAAATTAAATAGAGTTAAATTCAACTCAAATTAGACCATTTATGGCCCTTCACACCATATGTATTATTCACTACTATATATGCATGTGGCAAAGAAGATTTATAGGGCGTATGGCTTAATAATTTTCTATGTTTTGAGTATTTGTATTTATTCTTGGAATTTATTCTTTTATATTTGAATTTGATTAGCATAATCAAATCACGTTTAAAAATTGTGTGACAATATAATGAATATATATTTAATCTGAACCCTTCCCACGTGATGTGACGAAATCTTAACGAGAAAATCTATTCTTCCCAACATTTCGTTTCATCACTTGCAATTAAGGGCGGCCTCACAAGTCACAACCAAATTATTTCGACAATTAATGATGTTTTCTTTCTCTCCCTCTCTCTCTCTCTCTCTTTACCCTAACATTATATATGTACATATGACATTGACATCCCTTCATAAAAAATAAAAATAAAAATAAAAATACACCAAAAAGCAGTAAAATTTTTTCAAAGGGGAGTGAATAAAAATAATAATCCAAAGAAAATGACGTGCAGTGGTATTGGAGGGAATTAAAGATTGATTATGAATTATTGAGAGTTGTACATACTAAGTTTATTATATTACTAGTTTTTTCACGCGCATTGCGCGAATAAGATAATGTCAATGATTATTTTTAAATAAGTACTTCAAAGTATATCAATGCAAGATTATATAGTAGATGTTCATGCATAGGTAATTGATTATCGAATTTGTATATTTAAATCAGTAATTCAAAGTATATAAATGCAAGATAATATATAAGAGATTGATTATAATTGTTACTAAAATAAATTTTAGTAACTTTGTAATAATACTAGTCTAAATATTTAGTCTTATAACGATAGTCTAAATACATATTATTTTTTGTTTAAATTTCTCTAAGTCTTCTTAATTCTCTTTTGGGTAGCATTGTCATTGTCTTCATCTTCAATACTTGTCATTTTCTTTTTTATTGGCAGTGTGTCATATGCAATTAGGTTACTGGTGGTAGCATAGAAGGCAACGTCATGCAATGAGATTATGGTGTAAAAAGTTTTAGATTTGTCTTGCTGTGTATATGATTGAGATCTTAGTTGTACTATGAACTCTTTATCTTGCAAGCGCATGTTGATATTATTGGCAGCGTTAGTTTTTTCCCCTACATGTTTCATGTGTTGTGAGATGTGTATCGTAGATTATCGTGTGAATGTATTGAACAAAATATTAATATTTATTATATTTGAATAAAATACTTAGTAAATAAATATATAACATATTTTGTATTATAACTTTCATATTTAATTACAAGATAGTTTAAAAATAAGACAATGGACAATATAGTGAATATAATTAATTAATGAATTTGAAGGTAAAGAATATTTGAATTGTAGAAAATAAAGATAATATAATTAATGAAATTATATCTCTTTTTAAATTTTTTTATAATGAATATTTTTTTTTTTAATATAGTCTTAGACATCTAATTCTAAATTAATTAAGTCATATGTATTATTTTTGGTTGTAGCTACTAATTTATTGAATTTAATAAGAGTAATAAAGTGGGGTACTTACTTTTCATCCACAACAATGAAGTCATTGATTTTTTTTTCAGTCATTGTTAGACAAATTGTTTTCGGAGTTTGTCAATGACAATTGCTACAATTGTTGTCAATAGATGATGATAATAAATAATACGCAATATATGGTTACAATAGATATTGTTATAATTTGGGAGAAGATATTGTTATAATGATATAGTAAAAATTAACTTACAAATTTTTTTACAAGTTTTCATGTATTGATTAAATTTTGAGAATGATGTGTAAACTTGTTCCAATTGGAGCCAGTGGGATGTCAGCATTGTCAATTTTTTGGAAAATGATTCTATAATTTTAGAGCCCATGTGTAGTTGTATTCTTATCAACAACTTTAATTTGTAGTTAGGTCGCGCAGGTCTGATAATGATGTAAGAACAATTTTATTCGATAAAAAAAAAAACAGTACAAGATTTGTAAAGTAATGTACAATTGTACCATTATAGAAATACATACAAAAGATATTAATACCATAATGGCCTAAATCATTCCAATAATGCAAAAGCATAATTGAAATATTGAGTCTTGTTGTAAATAATCAAAAGAAGATAATTAAATGTAAAATAATAATAATAAAGAAAAACTTAACCTGGCCAAAGGTATCCCTCCAGCCAAAAGACTAATCCCCATCCCTATTGTCAACATAATAAGTGGTAGGAGATCAGACTAGCCAAATGGTTTACTCCATTCACATGAGTTGGGATCAAACTTTCAACCTCATGTTTAAGGGGCAAGGTGTTAAACCACCACACCAATCATGTTAGTTGATTTTCAAGGTTCCTGATTTTTAATAGTTGATGCTCAACTTTGAATGTTATGTATTTAGTGGGACTAATTATTTGACCAAAGTTATGTTAGATTTTATATTGTATTTGTTTAATACAATTTTACATATTCGTAGTTAGGTCACGCATGTCTGATAATGATGTAAGAATAATTTTATCCGATAAAAAAATAATAGTACAATATTTGTAAGCTAATGTACAATTGTATCATTATATAAATATATACAAAAAAATATTAATACCATAATGACTTAAATCAGTCAAATAATGCAAAAACATAATTGAAATATTGAGTCTTGTTCTAAATAGAAGATTAATTAAACGAAAAAAACAAAAACAAAAAAAAAAACTTAACCTAAATTTTTTTTTTAATGCAAGAAAATGATTTTCAATGTTCTTGATTTATAATCTTTGATGCTTCACTTAGAATGCTACGTATTTTGTCGGGCTAATTATTTGACCAAATTTTATGTTAAATTTTATATTGTATTTTTTAAATACAATTTAACATATTCGTAGTATATGTTTAACAATTATGCCAACTCCAATTATGATGAGATTCGAACCTAAGACCTTTCTTATAGAAATTAATGAGTAAGTTAAAGAATAATAAATAGTTAACGAAATATTCTGTTATTAAAGTTTATACTAACGGAATGCAATGTTATTTAAAATAATAAAATACTATAATAAATGGCTTAATTTTATTGGCTCTTATTAGATTTGTAGATAATGTGCTATTGGGATATTATGCTGACACTTTAAGAAAAAAAAAAATCATTACATTAGGAGTAAATATTATGAGGAAAAAAAAAAGTCAAATAAGTTAACACACACATAAGTAGGTTCAAATTAAATAAGAACCACTCAGGTAAAAAAGTGTAGATTGATCTAAGCCGTTTATCAGGATCAATCAATAGTTGAGAGTTTTAGTAAAAAAAAGAATACGAGGTCAATTTTATAATTATTACAAATTTTCAAGTTTGTATTATTTATACAACTGACACCATTTCTTATCCTCTTATTTTTAGCAACCATTGATCAATCTACTCAAATGGAGGGATAAGATCAATCATCATTTAGGCGGAGAGATAAATTTCTTATATTTATAAAAGACTTTTAATTTGACGCCAAAAAGAATAAATACGTAATTAAATTAATTTGGTAAATTTTTCGTCACCCGGGAAAAGAATCCTACCTCCCTATGTGGGATTTACTTTCCTTATCATGAAATATGATTACATTGATCCGAACTTTCCTAAGCCAAAAATTACACCAAACGTGAGAATAATTTTCCATCTTTTAAATTCTCAAGAAAGTTTGAACTTTCTTGGCTGCGAAACGCCCTCTTAGGTGGAAAAGGAATTGCAATTCCATGAGAGATGAATAATGTGGAATAAAGCAGTAATTTAAATTTCAGTGTTTAGTTTGCATGAATAGAATTACTAAGAATTTCAATTTCAATATTTAGTAGTATACATGAGAATTGAAAGGAAATAAGAAGTATAAAGTCCAAAATGCCCATACTTATTATTTTTTTGAGAAAACAATATTTGAATTGAGATTGGTCTACTGATTGATGTTCTGTGTTGAGAGTTGAAGAAGAAGACACACTATAATCGAAAGAAATGTCAAACATCAATTTTATGTTAAAAAATGAGAATAGTAATTTTGTCACAAAGTTATTTTTTTCTTCCTAAAATTAATAGAATTGAAATACCAAGAGGGGCATGAGATTCTAATTCTATGAAAATGAGAGAATTTCAATTTCACAGAATTGCAATTTCTTCCAACCAAACGTAAGAATTTACTTACTTTTGACATTATGTAAAAATTAAATGGGAATGGAATTATAATTATCTCCAACCAAACGCCTAGTTAAGATTATAATCCTCATAATCATATATCTAGAAGTGGGGGAAAAGAAAGTTCATTTATGAACAAGTATGCACGATACTATAAATGAACAAAAATCATGCTTGTTCAGGTAATAAACAAATTTGTTCATTTTTATTAAAAAAAAAAACAAAAACAAAAACAAAACAAAACAAATTTGTTCATAATGAATATAAACTAATCAAACGACCCTCTATTCGAGATTTACCCTTTTTAATCATTTCTGAGGATTTTCGATCATCAAAAGTGATCAAAAATCTAAAAAAATTTGCTACAAAAATGTTGTCATTCTAATAATTTTGAAAATTCAAAAAAATAAAAATAAAAATTATAGCTACTTCTAACCAATCATCAAAAGTGATTTATAACACTTATTGTCCACTAATAAAGTTCGTCAAAAATTTGATCAATTAGGTTATTAAACGTGTCCCATTGAGTCACCGTGATTTACATCCTCCCACATGCTCTGTCGGGTCGGAGTGTGGGGGCCCTTAGGGTTGGAGATTCAGCCTTGGGGTAAGGTTATCAAATGTGTTCACAAATTGAGTTCTAACCACTAATAGTTAAAAATAAAAAATATGATTGGGACGCTTGATTCAATCTTCTGAGTTTTTGTTTTTTTTTTTTTTTCTCAATAGACCTCTATTATAATGTAGTATTTGTTCACACTAAGGTTCAAATCTGAAACTTCCCATTTAAAGGGTCACAATTATACCACTCAACCACATGCCTTTTGGCAAAGTTAATTCATGAAATTTTGTGATAGACATTAAGTGTTACTAATTCCACCTAACTTACGAAAAAAAATTAGGTATATATACCATACTAAAGAATAATTATGTAATTAACTATGAGATCCATATTTAAAAGAGTGTATTAAGATGGGAAAAGATCTTTACCCTTCTTCTTCACACCATCAAATGTGGGGTTCCATTCGATCCCCAAACCCCATATATACCAAGGACACCCACAACCCCACTTTTTTTTGTTTCTCACTCTCTCTGATCTTTCCATATTTTTCCTTTTCCTTTTCCTTTTTTATTTGTTGTTTTTTTGAACAAAATGAGGTAAGGATTTTTCATTTCTCAATTAACCTTGTGGTTTCACCGTGTACAATTTTACATTTCTAAGCAAGTTGTACGTCAACACTGATACAAAACAAAAGTTTACGCACTTCACTTCCCACAATCACCCCCCTTTGTAAAAAATACAAAAAATCACATGAAGAATAGGGTCTGACATGTGGTCTGATTGCTTGACTTACAATTTATCTCCACAGCATGCAGCTCTAGGGGTCGGTCCAATGAATTTAGCATTAGTCCAACAAAGATGAGATCACCTAAATTTTTTTTTAAAAAAATACCCAAACACTCACAAGAAGTAATTAACAAGCGAACCGTTAATATAATTATAAAGTTAGAAGACAAATGCCATTAAAAAGTTTTGGCCAAAGTTCTCAAAATCAAGCGTTTACTATTACCCAAAAGTAATAACAAGTAAAGAAGCCGATGAAAAAACAGAGGCAATGACGCGCTCGACTGGGCGCCATTGTGCACAAAACTCGTAGCTGTGCGACTGTACCTCATCTTTCTCTGTGCCGTGGGACCCACAAAAAACCCGTCCTTTACAGAAGGAGCTCATATTTTCTTTCTCCTCTCTTTCTCTCCTCCAGATCAGCTATGCTATTCTCAAAAGTGTGCAGAATGCACTAATGTAATGCTTTTAATAGTCAGTATCATGTTTCAATGGTGAAATGTTATTAGTTTCTCATTTTCAAGTCACTGCTCCGCAAAAGTCTGTTCGCAGTAAGAGTTAAACTCTATAAACATGATCGGCACCCAGACCGAACTCCCCAGATTAGTTTGGTGGGGAATATGAGATGTTATACACAAAAAGAATACGTACATAGGCCAGTATACTGCCATTATTTCCCCCACCATCAATACGGTATTGCCGACCAGACCAGAGCAGTCCCATCTCATCCATCCATATATTTGATCCCCTCATCATCATCTTTTCTGTAGACCTTCTCTCTCTCTCTCTCCCTCTCTCTCTATACATACATCCCATATATTTATAATTACTATTATCTCTCCATCTTATTTAAATTTGCTTTGCCTTCATTGTTACCCTACTACTATTTCATGATTTCCCTTTAGTTTTTGTCATCGAGCTGAGCTAGCTCGCTAGCTATAATTTGCTGCACTGCAAAAGCTTCTGGATTTGGATATAATAATCTTTCCCTTTTGCTTTGTTTCCATATATTTAGCGAAAGCACAGCAGCTCCTCCTCCGCCTCCGCCGCTGCCACCACCACCTCCTCCGATCCGCAATTTCCGGAACCTATATATACACTATATATTTTTATAATAAAAAAGAAAAAGAAAAAAAGAACACAAGATACCCTTCAATGGATATCTCTTCTTCATCCTCCTCCTCCACCACCTCAGAACGGGTTTGTTACGTTCACTGCAATTTCTGCACCACCATTCTTGCGGTATACTTCTTTGATTCTCCCTTCTTGCTTCTAGCTATATATATTCATCATCCAAACATATATATATAAGCAGCTGTTATATATATAAGAAACCATGCATATATACATATGGGTGGATGGTACTGTACTAGATCATCTACTCATGATTTTGAACCAGATTTCTTCTTCTTCTTCTTCTTTGTCTGTTAGAAATTGTCCTCAAGAAAAAGGGTTTTCTTGGAACCACACAATTTTCTGCAAATTTGTTTGCAAGTGAAGTACTTGTTCATCAATCGTAGGGTTGGGACGTGTTGATTTAGTTGAATTGTGTGATATTTTATGCGAATTCTGTGAATTATTGGTTTCTTCTTCCAAATCAAAATTGGGAGTTAATTCATGTGAGAAAAAGGGTAAAGGGTGGTTTGGTTTAATTTAATTTAATTTAATTTAAATTCCAGTTGTGAGGAATTTCTTGTTTTGCAGCTAATGAGCTCCCAATTCAAAAAGCTCAATGTGAAAGGGAAAGGAAATCGCGATCCAATAACATGAAAACCCCATGAATCTTTAGGACAATTGCATCAAATTGATTAGTCATACAAGAACTAGCTTCAAGCTAGCAGGGATATGATATATGTATATATACATCTTGGTTTGGATTTATAATTAGGGTTTTTAAAAAAAAAAATTCTTGATCAAATGGGTGGAGAAGAGGAGTTTCTTTGTGCACTTCATAAAAGTGTAGACTCAAGTGTATCTTAAGGGAATTAATTTAATTAATTAAGCAATTTTTAAAAAAAATTTCTGATATTTTCGTACTTGTGATCTGCAACGTATTACAAATAATTGTACTAATTTTGATGCCATTCCACTGCACTATATGGTGGATGGGTGGTGGGTATTTCTGTTCACGCCATTAAATTCCATTTCTGATTTCTACACCCATTCCAAATGTTTCTGTATAACAAAGTCTTCATCTTCCTCAAAAAAAAAAAAAACAAAAAAAAAAACAAAACAAAGTCTTCATCTTTCTTTCTTTCTTTCTTTCATTTAAAATGGGTATATATACTTTATTTTACATATAATAAAATAATTTTGGATTCTTGAAAAAAGGAATGATCTTAGAGACTGCATAAAGAAAGAGCTGGATTATATTTTTAGTTTAGAAAAAATTAATTATATTATATTATATTATAAATAGAGTCGTCATGTCATTTTCGTTTGGCCCTTTCCCCTATCTCTGATCTTTCTGTAGTGAGTAGTGACTGAATCACTGAACAAGATTCAGAGATAAAGTCAGGAGGAGAGCACCGAAAGGGTTGGGGGGGGAGAAACAGAAAAGGAAAGAGAGATATTGGTGAGATTAGAGGCTCCCCTCTCTTTAAAGGGATAATAATCCTTGGTTTTTGCACTCACAAAAACACTCAATTTTCAAAACCATTAATATATACCTCACACTATATATATAATGCCTTTCTTCAATTCTTCCTTCTCTGATCTGATCTGTATAGAGTACATTCAGTGAATGTTTTTTGTTTTTTTTTTTGTTTTTATTCTGGTTCTTGCCATATACATGTGTATTTGTTTGTTTCCAGAATGAATAAATTTGAGAAAATTGAGGTTTGAGAATTATGGATGGTGACACAAAGGTTTTATTTGTTGCATATTATTTTTTTTAGGTTAGTGTTCCATGCAGCAGCATGTTCACCATTGTGACAGTCAGATGTGGGCACTGTGCTAATTTGCTTTCTGTTAATATGGGATCTTTGCTTCAGCCTCTCCCTCTTCATCAAGATATCCAGGTAATTTACACTTTCATGTTATATAAAATCAAGAAATTAACTTTTTTTTTTTCTTTAAGAACTTTTTGAATGGTCAAAAAATAAAAAGGAGATGCATATAAACATTAAAGTTTCTGACTACAATATATATACACACACATATATATGTATGTGTGTATGTGTGTGTGTGTATTATAGATCTGCAGTAAATATCATAATGTGAATTATCTGCACCAATGCTTTTACTGGCCTCCCATTTCATGTCCTTTTATGTTACAGAAGTTCTCATTATATTTTTATGAATCTGAAAACTTTTCTCTCCAAAAAAAAAAAAAAAAAAAAAAAAAAAATTCTGAGAACTTTAATTTAATTTATTATCTTCATAAATATATAGTTGCCTAGCTAGCTAGCTAGCTTCTGTTTTATGGAAATTAAAACTTTTTTTAAAAAAAAAAGGTAATTAAGTGATACATAAATAAGGAAATACTTTTTTTTTTTTAAGAAGGAAGAACCAGTAACATTAATCCATATCTGAAAGTAACACATTACAAAGAAAAAGATGGAGGGTCTGAAAACCACTCTAAACAGCCACATATAGAAACGAATTGCTTGGCTAACACATGAGTTGCTCGGTTCGTTGATCATCTAGTAAAAGTTAAATTTACATGAGTAGTGAACCAATCAACACATATAATTATAATCTGATTTTATTGCTCTAATTTTGCAATGGGGTGGTTGAATCTATATAATAGTTATTAATTTATGTTAAAACTATATTATCATATATTATGTATATATATAATGTATATGTTCTCACTGTTTTGACATGTATATAATGCTATAATAAGTAAAAATAAATCACCCTAATTTTTATTGTGTAATGAACATTAAATGTTAAATAATATAACAACTTTACCCTATTGTAAAGGTATTCTAAGATTATTCCATATGGATATGTTGTTGAGGCCATGTTATAACACTGAAGCGTGTGTTCTATCTCAACTAATTAAAAAATTAAGCTGATAGTTGAATTGTGTTTATATATATATTATATGCCGAACAAAGATTAAGAAAAACATTCTATTTTGTGTGTGTTTGTTCTGTGCAATAATGTTTTGTTGTAAGAATGAGCAGAAGCAACAACAGTCCAACAATGAAGATGGCAGCGGATCATCATCGTCTTCTTCAAAATGCAACAAATTTGCTCCCTTTGACTCTCCTGAACATGAACAGCAACCCAGGCTCGCCCCCATTCGCCGTTAGCTCTCTCTCTCTACTTTACTTTAAGCTAGCATACATTTAACGACATTCCTAATTAAAACGATACACAAACTTTCACTGTTGAAAATTATGGATTTTCCGACCACCTGAAAGTAATCTTAATTAAGTCGAAAGCCTTGTTCCGACCACTTTTGGTATCCGGACAACCTTTGTTGCTATTTCCGACCACTTTTGGCATCCGGAAAAACCTTTGTTGTTATTTCCGGCCACTTTTTACTTTCCACTTGATTTAAGATCACTTTCAGGTGGTCGAAAATTCCATAATTTCCAGCAGTGTTTCTGTATGGGTTTGAATGTACTACACGAAGTAGTAAATTTATGTTAGAGTCTATGCGTAACTTGATTTTGAGTTAATTTAAATATAAAATTAATATTGGTGTTGATAAATAAATATAATAGTGAGTGGGATCACAAGATGTTTATAGGTAGGAGTCCAAAAATTGGATGGGTTATGTTCATTTATGATCTGATATGATTGTGACAAATCATAAAATCCAAGTCAGCAATAAGGGCAGGCCATGCCATTTTCTAGAGACATGGAGAGGATTTCTGTACGTCTTCCATTGCTGCATCATATCGCTTTACTCTACCGTCGTCTAGCCACTATTATTGGCATAAATAGGTTTGGATGAGAACTACCGCCATATCCACACTACCCCAAAACCTCCAATGCGGTGGAAATCGAGGACTGATTGGACGATTCGCGATTTATCTCATCCAAAACTCTTGCACTATTGAAAATTATGGAATTTTCGACTATCTGAAAGTGATCTTAAATCAAGTTAATACCAAAAAGTGGTCGAAAATAGCAATAAAGGTTTTTCTGGATACCAAAGTAGTCGGAACAAGGCTTTCGACTTGATTTAAGATCACTTTCAGGTGGTTGAAAATTCCATAATTTTCAGTAGTGTTGGACAGAGGTCCTGAGAGTTTAGGATTAATCTAGTATAAGCTGGGAAACTTAATTTGTTAAAAAAAAATACTACGAAGAATATTCTCTCGCTATGAAAGTATTGGTTCGCAAGAAGAAAATGGAAATGGGTAGCATTTAAAATTTATTAGGTCCAATTTCTTGAGCATTTAATATATAATAGTTTAATTATCAGTTTAGTCTTTTAATTGAAACAAAACATATGTTTTTTGGAGTTTTGAGTTGAATACTAAAATGCATACATGCATGCTTGTATTTTACGAATTATAAACTTAATATTTCATGTGATACTTTAAGTAATCATATCATATATATGCACCTTACAATGGTGTACAAGATTTATAAAGCATGCGGAGTATATGTAAAAAGTAACATTTATTGTATTAAGATACACATAATTTTGTATAAACGATGTACAAGTTTTATGTAGTATTTTTAGAGTAACATAAATAATAATGATGAATGCAGCACCAGAGAAAAGACAACGAGTCCCTTCTGCTTACAACCGATTCATCAAGTAAGTTGGAAAATTATTTAATTTGTTTATGCATGCCTATATAATTATATATGTAACTGTAATTAATATTATTGACCCTGATTGGTAACATAGTTAGCTTATCAATTAATTTTGACTTATTTAACCACTATTAATTGTTTGACTTAGTTAAACAATCAATATGAGTGTTTGATTAATTAGTTTTTTTTGTAACTTATTATCCAAAATACTAAAATTCAAAAAATTTATCAAAGTAGCTTTTTTCGATAAGTTTTTTGAGGAAGTTATTTTACATGTAATCAGCTAATAGCTAATTTACCAAACATTTTTTTACAATCAGTTAATGTTATCAACTAGTCAAACTCACTTACACAATGAGCTAACAACTATTTACCAAAACCCCCATTATCTTTTAGCTAAGTCAAGCTAGGCTGCTGACAAACTAGCACAACATTAGGGTACGTTGTTTTTAATGTATGTACTAAGTATGATGTATGTATTGATCACATGTTGTGTTTGTATGTGTAGGGAGGAGATCCAGAGGATAAAAGCTAGCAATCCAGATATTAGCCACCGGGAAGCTTTCAGTACTGCTGCCAAAAATGTAAGTCATATACTTATCACAACAAATATATGGCAATATTTGGCTTACTAATACATTCATTTTTTGTTAGTATATATATCTGAATACTGCATGAGACTGAAACTCAAAATGTCTTGTTTAGAATTTATATATATATATATATATATATATATATATATATATATATATATATATGTTTGTGTGTGTGCACGTGTAAACGTTGTCAGGTTATAAGTCGTTGGCATAATATATTCATATTTAAATATCTATCGAGTTGACTAGGTAAGGAAACCTTCTTAGACCAAACCAGCAAACGATATACAAAAATCTACCTTTGTTTTCAACTTTACTATTTGTTAGAAATCTAGCTAGAGGTTTTCATAGTGTCAATCTACACCATAAAAATTTCCTAAAAATCTGATGTATTTTCATGATTTAAAAACTAGGGCTTCCATTTGGAAGGTTACGAGTTTGAGCCTCAGTGGAGGCGTTATTGGTTCTTTGTGTTTCAGTCGGTTGAGAAAGTATATGAACAGATACTACAATGTAATAGGGCCAGTAACATTCAAAAAAAAAAAAAAAAAAAAAAAAAAAAAAAAAAAAAAAACTAGGGCTTCATTTAATTGAGCAAAGGTACAATTCAATGATGCTACTTCTAATGTATTTTCTCCATTTCTATAATTCAGAATTATAGAAAAACATTACTATATATTATATTTACAACTTTTAGAGGGTTCTAATTAACTATAACCTAATTAAGCTAGTCTGAAATAATTTGTAATGAACTTTTATTATATTCACATTTCATTGGCATTCCGGTAAAGATGATGAGAAAAACCACTCCCTACCATGGTATTTTTTGTACTCAAAAATTTTATATTAAAATATATCGCAAGCTAAAAAGAATCTTTAGGTATATAAGCATTATGTGATTTCTTTTTAAAGATTTTTTGGGGCAACAATAGAACAGACAACACATGAAACAAATGATACTATTTGGTATCAGTGTGGGTATTACCTTTTGGTTTCTTGGATGTCCTCAACCTCTAGACCTCTCATTTCTTGAATAACTAAAAATTATTTGCAGTGGGCACATTTTCCGCACATCCATTTTGGACTAAACCTGGATAACAACAAGCAAGCCAAGATAGATCATGCAGTTGGAGGTGAAGGGCCTCAGAAATCACTTGGTCTCTACTAAGAAATAACATTTCAAGATCTACCAGCTTATATTACATATATATTATATATATAAATAAAAGGCTCATATATATATATATATATATATATATATATATATATATATATATATATATATATATATATATATATATATATATATATATATATATATATATATATATATATATATATATATATATATATTTCATATATCTCTCTCTATATATATATGTATGTATGTGAAGATTTGAATTGAGTGTCCAAACTAAAGAGTTTGGAATTCCCATATGTCCATCTGATGAGGTATATCTTTGTAATATCCCTTTTCGCAGTGTGATGATGATGATTTTATCCCTTTCTCAGATCAGAGGGCCTTGGATTCATTATTAATTTGTGATTTCTTATATATCATATATATGATTTGAAGCATCAAATATTGTAAGTTGTAACTAGCTACTTATGCTTAATAATCTTCATTTCAATAACATGCACTTGTTATCTCTCTCTTTCTCTCTCTCTCTCCCTCTCTCTCTCTCCATATGCTTTATATATATACACATTCCAATTAATGTTATGGTCGAAAACCCTAAAATTTTTACCACTTTTTAACAATCAGAAATCTCAAGTTTTGTCAAGATTAAGCAATTACCACTACGCTAAAAGTCATAGTTAGTAGAGAATGCGTAACTTTATTTCCTTGTACTTGTATAGCAGTTAGCACCAAGATGCTAGACTTGATTCTCTAATTCGACGTCATTGATTCCCGTAATCTACTCTGATACCAATTGTCAAGATCAAACACTTACCACTACACCAAAAGATATAGTTGCGAAGGCGTAACTTTATTTCTTTATACTTGTGTATCAGTTAGCCCCATATTTCGATAGTAAGATAGTGAATTCGACGCCCAACCAGTTTTCCAATAGTAATATACAAACTAAGTATTTTTATGTTAAGGTATTAATATAAACATAATATTATATTGTGGTATCTAATGTATACCTTATGAAATCCAACATGCATGCATAAAACTTGGAGTGAAATAAGAGGAATGTTAGTGCACTAGAGATTGAAATTAAGGTTGAAAAAATATATATATTATATATTAGAAGGATACCTAGCATTATTGACCTCTTTCTTGAATAGGGTAACATGTCTTTGTACCCCATCTTCAAGGGCATGCACTGAACCACCAACACTAATTCAAGTTAGTTGATACTGATAGATAAGTGTCTATATATACACACACATTTATTGAGCATGTATATACATATGAACTTGATCCAAAAAATCTGATACATATTTTGGTTCCAATGTTTTGCCTCTCGGTTTACATGTTCTTGAGTGATCAGAGAAACCCACAACCACTACCTGACACTGGGTAAACCCTGAATTGTGATCTTAACTGGCAAATGACTACAAGAAAATAAAACAATTTAGATTGCTCATAGCTAACTAACTCAAACCAAAAAGATCAGTCAATTGTTCTGGTTGATGGTCAAACATGTAACCTTGTAATTTGCATGTTGTTACTAAGCCTCTAAATGGGGTTTTAAAAGTTACACTCTTCTAAGCTATTGGTGTAAAGTGGCATAAATTTATCTTCTTTTTTTTCTTTTTTTACTTTTTTCCTTGCACAAGACAAAAGAAAGTTAGATATATATCTAATATATATCTTCCTCTTACTGTTATGCTAAAATATGATTTGATGAGTAGTGGAAGTTAGACAAAAGTTTCTAACAATGCCAACTGTTTGTTTGGTGGCATGGGGTTTATAAAGGATCTAGCAGATATCTTCATATATGTGTAGGCACAGATATAGAACCATATACATACAGACATATACACACACATATATAGGTAGAGAGAGAGAGAGAAGGGGGGGGGGGGGGGGGGGGGTAGAAATTGAGGCAGTGAGTGATTGAGACTAAGGCAGCATGTGAGGAAGGTGGTGTGAAGAGGGCTGGATGATGGCAACAGTTCGAGTGATCATATGTCACATTCAACTACGTAAAGGACATTAAATTAACAAATCGAGAAACTCAGACCTAGAGGACACCGAATTTTATGGTACCTCAATTTTATGAAAAACAAAATTAACTTTTTTTTAAAAATTTATTTTTGTAAAATGAAATAAAAAAAACTACCAACCCGGTGTGTGAATCTGTGAGCTTTAATTGAATGGCATCTCATCTCATTGGGATACCAAACCCCACAACAACTACCATCCACATATATATATAGGAGGGTTCAGGTGAGTAAAAAATGTGAACACATTCACACCGTTCATCTTGAATAATCAAAGGTTAAAATTTTATCATTATTTCAGTGTTTTTTTACTAAAATTTTTCACTATAAATTCTCATACACGGTTGAGATTAGTCATCACTTTTTACAAGATAATCATATTCTTATTTGATCTTGGCCTAAATATATATAGGGTCAGGTTCTCATGTGACCGACAGTGCTTCCCGTGCGGTCGTGCTGTCACACACCATTAGGTACGCATAAATACACCATAAAGTCTTTGAAAATGCACCATTTAATGTGGTGCATTTGTGCATTTTATTCTGGTACATTTTTAAATATTTAATGGTGTAATCCGCATCGACCGCACAAAAAGTCTTGTCCTCATTTGAACTAATATATATATATATATATATATATATATATATATATATATATATATTCCTCATCAGATTCTTTATCAGATCAAGGTTACGTTGGTCACAGTAATTGGGTGCATTCATATCATCATGCACTCACCCCTCCCCCTCCCACTGCACAAACATTCTCCAGTCATCTTTTATTTTTATTCCATTTTCTGCTGACTTTTTTACTATTACTATGTCAAGTGTGTCTTTACTTACTACTTTTTACTATGTCCATTTTCTTTACTTTAAGTTTTACTGCAATTTTTAGATATGTAAGTTTTTGCTATGTAAAATTTGAAATGTAAAATCCATCGTACAGCGTAGCGCTGATTTCTACGTAAATATAAAAAAATAAAATTGTACAATCACTACAAATTATAAATTTTGGCGTGATGATAAGTGTTTTTGCTATTAATACTAAATTAATTAACATAAAAACTCGATCAGTTATAAATTAATTGGTCTAGTTTTTGTTGACCAAATCATCGAATAGTCTTTCATCTGACTAATTATTGATTTTAAAAGATGATTCGTCTATTTTTTTTTACCAAATTAAATAATGTAAACTGTATAACAAAAGTATATATCCATGAAGTCTGCACGGGCTTAGCTCAATTGTTCAGTATGTAGTATTTGGGAGAAGAGACCAATGTTCAAACTTCAATAGCGGTAGTGTGGGGATTATGTTTAAAATGGACAGATTCCTTGTATACACCGATATTTTTCCATGTCTGCTGAGCCATTGAGTTACTGTGATTTACAACCTTCCAAATACTCTGTCGGGCCAGGATGGGAGGTGGGAGGTTTTGGCGTTGGGGATTCAACCTTAGGAAGAAGAAAGTATATACCCATGAAAGTATAAAAGTAGTGTTTTGTTTAATATATAATCAAAGAGGTTTATTTTAGTGGTAGATGAAGAGTTTATATTAGTGCAGAAATATAGAAGATTTATTATAGGGAGTAAATTATATAATATAATAGTGGGTGTGGTAGCTAGGGCAATTGAAATGACAAAACAGTTGAAAAAAAGAGTGTAGGGTAGGAGTAAAAAGCATACAGAATCTGCAATGTCAAATCATGTAGTTGGTATTTTGGAAGTTTGTGAGTGTAAGAGCTCAGCTCAGCTGCTCAACTTGCTACAACTCCCCCAACATACCACTATTATTATACATACTCTCTAATAATAATAATAATAATAATAATAATAATAATAATAATAATAATAAAGTTTAGATTGACAGTTTAACCGCAGATACTTCTTCTATCAAATACAACTAACAGGGCATTTGATTGGAAGGAAAGAATTAGGAGACAAAATTTTATACAAAATTCTTTTAAAATTAGTGCATACAAAATTCTACGTGTTTTTACAAATTTTGAATAGTAATTACAAGTTTTTTTGAATAGTAATTACAAGTTTTTTCCTATCACAAAAAAAAAATAAATAAAATAAAATAAAATAAAATTGTACGTGTTGTAAAACGAGACGTATCTTCAAACAAACACGTATCGTTCCGATTGCAGGAAAACAATAGACATAATAATATAGGCAATGTTAAGAGAAAGACAGAAAATACAGAGAGAATTATCTATCCTTTATTATTCATCATTCAATCCAGTATATACATGATGTACAGGGTTACAATATAACTATAAGTCTATAAAAGATGGAGAGTCATTATCATAATATAATTCCTCGATCTCGTAACGTCCACATATTTATTTACAACACTTTATTTGATTGAGACATGACGTATCCCACAATACTTATTATAAGTGTCAAAAATTTTTAAGTTATATCTATAATAAGAGACATGGATACCAATTGATACAGTACGCATATTATTATTATTATTATTATTATTATTATTATTATTATTATTATTATTATTATTATTATTATTATCATCATTATTATTATTATTATTATTATTTATTATTATTATTATTATTATTATTATTATTATTATTATTAACACCAAAATTAAGTTATAAAACATATGTAAAAGGTATTTTAGTCTTTATAAATAATAAAAAAAAAATTATCCCGTTAATATTTTATTATACTAGTTTGAGGACCCCCCCTTCCCCCATTGTTCTACTAGAAAACTACCCTTATAACGACGGACAAACATTGTGACGAACAAATCCGTCGCAATAGATGACTTTTTGCGACTGAAATAGCGATAAACTTGCGACAAACATATCGCTCTTGTAAACTATTAGATTTAGAGATATTGCGACAATATTTATGAAGATATTGCGATAAACGTACGATGGGATTGAGATGTTGTCGAAAAGTCCAACAAAAATGTCTTAGCGGGAAGTATATTTTTTGCGGGAAAACTTGCGACGCACGATATTCCGTCGTAGTTACTTTGGTGGGAAATTATTTTTCATTGGTATCTTTGCGACATACTAATTCCGTCGCAATTGTTTCGTCGCAATAATTATTTAGTTTAGTAAATTGTGTAGATGAGTAATTACGACAAACATTTCGGCGGACTTGCGACATACATAAATAATAAGCTAATAAAAAATTTGATTTAGAGCTATTGCGATTTGCGACAACATTTGCGATGATATTGCGACAAACATACGACATAATTGAGATGTTGAAAGTTTAACAAATATGTCTTAGCGGGAAAGTTTTTTTGGGCGGAAAAGTTTTTTTGGGCGGGAAAACTTGCGACGTACAATATTTCGTCGCAATTCCTTTGGCGGGAAATTATTTTTTCATTGGTAGCTTTGCGACATACTAGTTTTGTAGCAATTGTTTCGACGCAAGAATATTTTATTTATTAAAACATTTCAATTAACATACATAAATAATATTTTTAATATACTTACAATTTGTGTTATTAATTAGGGAAAATTGTAAAAAAATACCCCTCTATAATATGCCAATTATCAATGGCATTCCTGAATTATGAGTGGTGTAAATGTTACCGTTCAAATATCAAAACGGTACAAATATAGCCCCTCCCGTAATGGACATGTGGTTCCCCGTTAGTGTACACCTTTAAGTCAGGGTAAATATGTAATTTAATTATTTTTTCCTTTTTCTTTTTATATTTTCCCTTTTTCTTTCTCAGCTTCAACAAACAACAGTCCGGCGGCGAGCAGCGATGGAAGTGGACTCGATTGGTGGCGTCCAGTAGCGGCGACAACAGACAAGCTTCGGCGAGACCCTCCCTCGATTTGAAGTACAAGCGATGGACAACGGCAAAGTCCAGCAACGTTCTCTGTTTCCAGCATGAACGACAGCTACGGCGACACCAAGCTCGGACCTTGGTTCGTCTTCTTCCGGCATGAACAAGTCGATTGTACTAATTATATTTCTCCAATGTAAAAATTATTTACATTTAAATTCATCAATTGATTATATTCACTACATTGTCTATTACGGAGTATCTTTTTTGTGCACTATTTTTTAATTAAATATCAAAGTTATAATACAAAATAATGTTATATATTTATTTACCAAGTATTTTATTAATATCATGAAAAAATTTAAAAAATATATAATTAATAAAGCCAATCATATTAACTACTTGAGGGATTTGTTGACAAAGAGAGTTTTCAAATCACCAGTGTTGCAAAAATCGCGCCTAGGCGCCGATTGCCCGACCGCGGATGATTATTCCGGCCTCCTCCGCGGCCAGGCGGCCGCCTAGCCGGCTGAACCGGTCGAACAATTTTCAATTTTTTTTTTTTTTGTTGAAAAGTGTAGAAACTTTGGCAAAGCATAACTTTCGACTCTGTTGTCCGTTTTGGACAATTTTTTTTTCAAATTGCGTATTTTTTTGAGATGTATACAATGCGGTTTGGCCCTCTAATTTCTTCAAAAAGTGCTTCTTTTGCTCTTAATTTTAATTTTTTATGTATTTAGATGGTTTAAACAATATTCAAAACGATTTTACAACTACTTACGTAAATCATTTGTAAGAAAAAACTAGAGGAACCTTATGTTTTACTATTGAATTTTAAAATTTTTAGTTTAAATTTTATTTTTTTATTTTTTTTTAAAATAAAAAATAACAAAATAACAAAAAATTATAAAAATTATAAAAATAAAATAAAATAAATCGGCACCTAGGCGCCGATTACCCTAGGCGCTAGGCGCCCCCTTGGCGCTTAGGGGATGCCTAACGTGTTTTGCAATCTTGCAAATCACACAAAAAATTGAAGTGAAAACTACCTCGCAATGTCATTGTTTGACAATCAGCAGTTAGCGGTTAGCGTTAGCGGATTTGACCAGCGAATTATATCAACGGTTGGTAAAAAGATATTTAAAAAAATTAGCTGTTTAAATTAACATGTAAAATGACCTAAGGGTATACATATATTTAATAATAATAATAATAATAATAATAATAATAATAATAATAATAATAATAATAATAATAATAATTGTTTTAAACAAATAAAAAATAAAAAATATAATTAAGACAATCATATTAACTACTTGGGGGATTTATTGACAAAAAGAGTATTCAAATTACACAACAAATTGAAGTGAGAAACTGCATCGCAATGTCCTTGTTTGGCAATCAGCAGTTAGCTCTTCAATATTCGTATATATTTAATATTTTATGCCCTAATTTTTATTTGCTCTCCCTTATATCCCGTATTTAGTTTCAATCATACCTATATAATTATTTTGTTGACAATTATAATTAATCTTGACTATATTATCTTGCATTTGTAAACTTAGAATTACCTATTTAAATATGCAAATTCAACATTTAATTATCTATACATGAACAATTCTAATATAATCTTACCTTGATATACTTTAAAGTACTTAAAAAAAAAAAAAAAAAAAAAAAAAAAAAAAAAAAAAAAAAAAAACATTGAGTATTATCTCAATCGCACAATGCGCGTAAAAAATTAGTATATATGTTATAATAATGTTAATTCACAAGGTTTCAGTTTGTTTCTCTAATAATAATGGTAATTCACAAGGCTTCAGTTTGTAGGGTTTCATACTTAAATTTTCAAAAACAATCTGCTCTATACTTCTATAGTTACCCCTCCTCTCACCAACCACACACAAAAGGCCTCCCCTGTGGTTAGAAATTAGAAATTAGAAATTAGAAATTAGAACAGGTCCAATAACGGTGTCGTTTCAAAATAAAATTTGGTGTCGTTTCAAAATAAAATTCTGTGTATCTAACATGAAACTGGATAATGTATTACATATTAAGTATATATTATCAAATGAAATTGTAGTTGAATTGAAATAATACTTTAGTTGTGCTGAAATGAAACTACAGTATCTATAAAATGAAACTGAATAATGTGTCTCACATACTGAGTGTATATTATCGATTAAATGAAACTGTAGTTGAATTGAAATGATACTTTAGTTGTGCTGAAATGAAACTATAATATGTATAAAATGAAATTGAATAACATGTCTCACATATTGTGTGTAGTATATTGTCAAATGAAATTGTAGTTATATTAAAATGATACTTTAGTTATGTTGTAATAAAACTACAATATAATGTATATAAAATGAAACTGAATAACAATTTCACATATTTGAGTGTATATTGTCCAATGAACCGTATTGAATTAGAATTATACTTTAGTGGTGTTATAATAAGACTGCAGTGTGTATAAAATGAAACTCAATAACAGGATCTCACATATTGAGTGTATAATGTCAAATGAAATTGTAATTGATGAAACAAAATAATACTTTAGTTGTGACAAAATGAAACTACAATGCATGTTAAATGAAACTGAATACGTCATACAAACAGAAGTAATTAGACGAAACAGGTACGGTGCCGTTTCTTTTAATTAAAAGAAACGTCACCGTTTTGGACCATAGTTAACCGTAAAATTTGCCTCCAGAACTAATAAATAGAAATTTTGAAAATAATGTGGGTGTTGACTGGACAATATAATTTTGAAGTTGATTGATAAAACAACCAAAACAAGAAATATGAGTAACCAAAAACACAAAAAAAAGTATTGCATGATTAATAATGATATGAAATTAGATTTAGCCGACAAGTTGAAAGGATATAGTTAGCTAGCCAGGTTCCCAAACCTAAGGGGTGAACTGAAATACTGGAAAGACGGAATCATGGATAATAGACCAAGAGAGATCGTTCAGAGAACACGGAGCGACATAAGCGGAAGTGTGGATACTGGAAAGTGGTCCTGAACATTGCATTGGGGCCTAATGTACAATCATAATTACAACTCGGAGGGCCCATCTCTAATCTGTATGTATGTTGATTGTATATATGTGCACTACATTAACCCTTAAGCTACACATAAAAGGTGGTCCAATCTAGCTAGGTAATGGAACTCGCCAACTCGGTCAATACAGGTTGGCTCAACTCAGGCCAAAATCAAAATAAAAACGTATAACTTTTATATCACGAGGCTAAGTGTCCGTTTATTAACTGAAAAAAAAATTTCAATAGGAAATCAGAAAATAGAAATATTCCAATCTTAAAGAATTAAAGTCAATTATCCTATGATAGGCGGCTTTCTTAAAGCATCTATACCATAATAACTTAAATGAGAGGGAGTTTTGGGTATGATATTGAATAGTGGAAAGGATGTTATGCATAAGAAACCATACTTTTTTTTGTGGCGGGGAAAACTTGCAACACTATTCTAGGGTTACGTGCACTAGGTAAACCTCACTTTGTGACCCTAGCCGGTAAAGGACCTTAAGGAGGTAAACCAGTTTAGATCACCCATAGCTTACATGCTCAAATCAAGAAGGTCAATAGGTCATTCCCATTGAGAGTCGAACTTAGAATCTTATGATTACCAAACCAACTGTTTAACCATCTTGGGTATAGTTGTCCCAAAGAAGCCATGCTTAGTTTTTTTTAAGTCATTTATACCAGAAGTTGTACAAGTGGGAGTTCTATTATGACCTTGGAAAGGATGCCATGTGGTAGAAGGCATACTTTGTATTTTATACTATTGTGTACATCTAACATTTTTTTACCTTTTAACTAGTGTTATATTTTTCAAAGGGACACTCAAAAATATTATTAGTGAGGTTTAGGGTTTTGTAGTTTGGGACAGAATGGCAGATTATACTTAATTCTCTCCAAACACAACTAAGTGGCAAAACCTGTGGTCCGTATGCAGTAAAGTCAACTGCTTTTCAGGCAGACATGGACAACTCAGTGCTGAAGCTTGTTGCTAGGAAAGGATGGAGTAAAGTTCATCACCTTCCCACAACATAATGCTACTTCAACAATGGCAAATCTTTGGTTCAGTAGGCAATATTTGGAGAAGAGACCAAGATCTAAAACTCGGCAACGACAGTGTGAGAATTATGTTCAAAGTAGACAAACCCTTGTGCGCACCGACATTTGACCATGTCTGCTGAGCAACTGAATTACCGAGATTTACATCCTACCAAATGCATAGTACACCCACTTTCACCAAAGATTTGCAAGAAACATTTAAAACAGTCATAATGAGGAGAGGAATGCACAAGCACAACATTCCAGAAATAATGTTGTAATTAGTACAATTGCTATAAAGAATTTTAGAGAATATTTTACATGTGCACTATGCAATCTATTTCAAGCTACCCTTAGCTTCTTCTTCTTTCCTGTTAGGTAATCAAGCAAAAAACTTGGGTCTTGTATCACAAAGAATTTGTTATAGATGTAAGACTTTTCCCGCGTTGTATCAACCCTTTCGCCTCACCATCCGTCGTTCCCTACTCTCAAGTATTATACGGTTATCCTTATCGCCACACTAACATTTCCGCGATGACCCCAAAATTGCCAACTATATGCCTGCCACCAAAGAACAACACAACAGATGTGATTCTTTACAAGACTTGCGGATAAATGTGAAGCCTTGTTCAGTACCCTAGCACCTAACGATGGTCTTGTTCATCTCTTCTATATCGTTTTCTTCAACTCTTCTATAGAACAGAACATAGGCAGCTGAAGTTTTTATCTTCTCCACGCTGACGGGTGAAACATGGCTGTCGTCAAAGTCATACCATTGTTCACCACCTTGCTACACCAAATGGAAAACAAAAGATTAACAGAAAGATACTAAGAGCACTAGAAAGTAGAAATGAAAGTATAAATACAAACATTATACATAGAGTTCGATATTGTGTCCAAGTATTGGCCTAATCAGGATATGATTATTTTCAAAGTACTCAGGTTAGAGTCCTAGAGATTGAAGCCTTGAACGTATTGGAAAAATTCCTATTTCTTTTCGCCTGGGGGGATCAGTCATGGATGCTATATGAGGAAACAGTAAACTAAATTGAATTATTACATACTACATAATAACTTACACGAACAAATGCAGTGTAGTGCCCTCCTCCCATGCTTCCATAATGATTACTAATTGCATATAGCGTATAGCGGCAAGAAGATTGTCCATCTTTGTGGGCAATATATGAAGACAATTCAAGATCATGGATGGGGAAATCAACAAATGTCTCTAACTTGTTCTTCAGAAAACGGTTATATGAGAATCTCTTCATATGAATGACCATAATCTCCGGCAACCTCCACAGATCCAACTTCTTAGTAGCTTGGCGATGCTCTTTGCAACCAGGACAGTACCTTACGCAATACAACAGAAAACACATTAAAAAGATTTTGTAGGACAATCCTACTAACTAACACAAATGTCTAATAATCCCAGAACATTTCATTAAGCCAATAAAAGCCTGTATAATGCAATGATGTTGATTAAAAAGAAACATTTGCAAAATCAGACTGAAGAAACTACCTTCAAAGATTCTGGAAAGACAACAAAGATCTGTGTGCAAGCTACAACTTAACTGGGGATAGCAGAAGAGAACTTTTCAGTTATAACAAATCAAGACATGAAAACCTTTCCACCCAGCAAAGTTGTTCTTAGTGAGAAAGAAATCAACTTAGTTGCAAAGTAAATTCATTTAATAGTTCAAATTTGATGTTTAAAAACTCAAGTTTAAAGTGCTATATAGTGTTCTAAGGATAACAAGTTTTTGCAGGGTTCGGATTATAAAATAGGTAGTATAACATCAAAAGGAGGAAATTAAATCCTTTCAAGAAAATATCTACCCATTCTAAGATGTGCGATACATTAACGGTAGCACAGTAGGCAACACTTCAAACAAAAAATTATGAAAATTAACTTGTATGCTTACCACATGTCTTCTGGTCCTAGAGGCTCCTCCTTCAAAAATGCCTCAAGACATTTATAAAAAGAGACAGTCTCTTGTGGCCTTTTTGTGAAAAAGCCAGACTTGAAAACTTCTGGTAATGAGCTAAAAGCACTACTATTGTATTGTTCAAGCATTTTATCTGGCCAGCACACAAGCACATTAAGCCGTTCAGGCATGTCTGAGAACTTTAGCGGCTCATTCATTACAAGCGCAGAGCTGGAGGGCATTCCTTTTTCATCAGTTAAAAGAAACTCAAAATCACGGTCCAAGTTTGCATCAATATTTTCAGCATCAGTATTTTCTGAGAGACCAACCAGTCCAGGACTGGTGGCTTCCATTTCAGTAAGTACTTCAGTAGCACTATTTTCAACTTTATCACTTTTCCCAACAAAATCTTCATTGTGAACTATGAACGGAAGAAGTAATCTTAAATACAAGTTGCGGAGATCGCATCCATTTTCAACTCTACAACTTGCAACAAATGGAATACCAAACATCTTCCAACCTGGTGTGAGCTTCCCAGAAATATAATGCCTGAGAAATAAAAAGATGAGAAAAATTATATCATTTGACAAGAAGCCAAGACGCATAAAGGGAACTGTTTCAACCCAAGAAAGCCCAGCTCACAAGAATTTGCATAGGATTCTCATAACAATGAAGGAAAAAGTATTAAGTTACAAATAAAGACGTATGGATAACTAGCAAGCCATTCCACATTAAATGATTAAAGAGAATGTCTCCATTTCGAATTAACAGGTCCCTGCTTAACTAGAAAGTCGAAAACATTTTAGATAGGATATCATCCTTCAACATTAGAACTGAATGTGAGGAAGTGGCAACATCAAAATCTCAAAGTCTCTTTCTCTACATGCTTTCAATCTGTAACATCTCCTTAAATCCTCATTATTTCTATTGATCGTCAGCAAATTATAGTTTTCCATCTCAACTGCACTCTGCTACTATTATGCATAGGTTACATGCTTCTTTGTGCATAACCTCTTAATGAAACCAAGAAGTGAGTAGTATGAAAAGAGAGTAGGGTAAAAGTGTAAAACAGGTGAAAAATTGGAGAAGGGGCATACTTCTGCAAGATCAGAGAGATATAACATTTATGTGAATTGATTCTTAGCAACAAGAAAACATGTTTCCCTGTGGGTGGGTAGAGACTGTAAGCTTCGATGACTAATATCTCTAGCTATCTAACCTTGTCTTTTACAACTCATATTCCACGTCTCCAGCTTCCATCACCAAGAACTCATATTTCTGCGACTTCTTTTCTACTTTTTTGCATTTTTGTCTCCTTTCCCTTCTCTGCATATTTTTCTACCCTCTTACATCTTATTATTGCCATGTGAAACAGTTTGACATGGCTTTCATTGCTGCAAAACATCCGATTTGCTACCATTTTCTCCCCTTTTTTTTTAGGGGTGGGGGAGGGGTAGGTCTCAGCATATCTCTAATTTTTATTTTTACAAAAAAGGTGTGCACTGACATCCAAGAGACCGAGACCTCTCCTTATGCTTCCAAGCAATGCTGACATAATCTCCCAACAAGGCTCGAAGAGCATGAATGTCCTAAGGCAGTTTTGTCTCACTGCATCAAGGGCACGCCAAAAGCCTCCAAATCTAAAGAATATCTATTTGCAAACAGCTTTGCCATTTAATCCTTTCTGGATTAAGCACTGGGAGCAAATACAACCAGCAGAGCTCACAGAGTAATGAAAATATGTTTAAAGATTAACCCCATCCCCAAAAAAACAAAACAAAACAAAACAAAAACCAGAAAACATTGACTATCAAGACTTCAAGAGGCAAGTGAGAGCTTACTCAGTCTGCTGATGAGTAAACACAACCAAGTGGTCTTCTCCACTGCTCTTCAGCAAACGATAAGCAACAAGTCGATCACCATCTCTGATTAAGGATAATGAATCAGCTGATCCCCCAAGATACCGTATGACACGACTATTGTAAACCTGTTGACATTAGATGGTCTATGAGCTCAAAATAACGTAAACTCTGGCAAATTATAACAAGGGAAAAACTCATTAAGGTAATTATTAGTTGCAAAGGAAATGGTGTAGTATAATACCTCAGCCACCAAAAAGGTCTCATCAGCCCCCAAGGAGCATGCAGTGCTCAAACTGCTTATAAGATCACTATACTTCCCATCCTTGGGGACATTAACTGTAACAACAGAAAGCTGGATATCACCATAACTTTTCATAACTGATATAGTCATGGACCGCATCGATGTTGATGGTAGGGGTAGTGATAGATACATGAAGGGATCAAAAGTGATGGAGACCTTCCTGCAAACAGGACAGACTAATTTCGAGCGATATTGACCCTGCAGGAATGTTCATGATGTTTCAATGAACAAGACTGAAAATAAGCTATCAAGAAAGAAGGAAAAAAAAAAAAAAAAAAAAAAATGAAGCAGCAAAATACTCATTATGAAAATTGATAACAGTTGTTTGGGCTTACAAACCCTTAACTTGGGTGGGTATAGGAACTATTTTACTTCAAAATATTTACTCTGGCATGTGCTGACTGCTGAGGCATTAGTAGAAAAGGAGAAATGCAAACAAACCCTTTTGGATGTTTCTCACCTGGCATACGTCAACTATAATGGAATCATTACGAGCCCTATGATTCTTCCAATATTCATCTGCTACTTCTTCATCTGGACGACCATCTCCATCCTTAGCTTCAACATATGGTTTGCACTTCACACGGTTCAAATCTTCATGGAGTCCATCCAACAGGAAAGCAAGCAGCTCCTGTGGAGAAAAATACAATTCTTATCCTCTACATGGATTATAAATACAAATTTACAATTGTTGACGTACATGCACACATTGAGACATAAAACACATGCATGAATATATATACACAACAGAATACTGTTAAAATTTTGACAGAAGTTTAAATCCTGCAAGAAGAAATGACCAACACTAACCTGAGAATCATGTTGACTAAAACCACTGAATTGAGGAGCAAAATGAGAGAGCTTTAATTTGAATGTTCTTGGTGCCACAGGAGTTGCTCCAGGAGCCCATAATTGCTTCAAAAGATCTCCAAATGCTGATGCAATCTCACCCTGCATAGTGGTAGGTAGAGAAACCATTAAAATTAGCTGATGGGAATGTTTTATGCGTGGGAGTTAACAGAGAGGGTTGGGGCAAAGAGAGAGAGAGAAAAATAAAGAATACGAGATAGTATTAGGTCAATTCATATTGCCACATACATTCATACCCAAGGGGTTGTCGTAATTTATTTCCGTTTTGTAATCTCCAAGAAAGTAATCAACAAGCTTTGGTGTGTGTGCAAGACATTGGACAGCACTGTTCATGAAACAGGTGTTCCCTAGGTTTTGCAATCCAGTCAAGCCCAATGTGCCAGTTTCACATGGACTTCGTATGAGACTAGCACTACCATTCATCAGATACGAAGTTCCATTAGAATATTGCACACCAATTTCATTTTTCTTTGCTCTGTTTCTGACAGAATCAGATAAGCCATAGACTTGCAACTCAAGGAGCATCTGTTAAAAGACAAATATTAAGCATAAGATATTTGTCTAGATCATAATACGCCAAAAGGCATCACATAAAACTGGGTGTAGAGACCAAGCAAATCCCTATTGGAATAATAAGCCATGATCAAGAAATAAAACTACTCAAAGAAAATTTTAAAATATAAAAGAAAGGAGAATCTATAGAAAAGTTCATAATGAGTCCAGTAACAATTTAACCATTTTCCAGAATGGAACAAGATGTAAGGTACCTTCATGCATCCAGGACTCTGTTCACATTTTTAGATTAACAAAGTAAACACTTAAACACATTCAATTAAGTCAAAAATATAAATAAATAAAAGCGCACTTGACATTGCATGACAATTAAAATTCTGGACATTGTACTTTCGTGCATTCCAAAATTAAAATTGAATGACAAATAAGCATAACAATTAATGATTCTAGACATTGCATAAAAAATTAATAACCACACACATCTTGCTCCAACTGCCTTGGAGAGTCCTTTAGTAGGTCTTTGTCATTTGACTGATTTGAGAAAAAAGAGGCAGTCTGGCCAGAAAAATCCCATATCCGAATCTGTGGAAGAAGAAAGAAGCCATCAAAAGATAAAACTAGGATATCATGTCAAGTGATAGAATCCCATCAAGGCACTTACCGGATCTGTCTCAAAGATGAAAATCTTACAGGCTCTTTTATAGGACTCCACTGCATTATCCTAAAAAACAAATGAAAAATGGAACTTAATATAGCATGAAAACCATGAAGTAAGGAGGTCGTAAATCATATGATAGAAAGGTTTATGACATTTAAGGTATGCCTGGCTCTTTACTTGTTTCAATATATTTAAGGAGCACTGTGGATAACAATATTGTTAGTTCAAAAATTATATATCAAAATCACTACCCTTTAATAACATTTACTCAAGTGTATGTCGAAAGTCTCCCAACAACTATATATTTGGTGGAATTTTTTGAAAGGCTTAAATAGCTTTATTTGGGAGCCCTGATGATTGATGAACAATTGAACATACTCTCCTACTTGTATTTATCTAGCAAAAGACCCCTCAAGTATATGTCATGAATTAATTCATCTGTACCACGATGAAAATAATGTCTTTAAATCAAATTATTAAATGAAAAAAGAATTGAGGAAACATTTTAAACTTGATTGGTTTAAACATTGGGACAAAAAAGTTGATTGCAGGAATGTTGAGGGCGTGACTTTGGATAGTAATATGCTGTTATTGAAAAAGAGACATGAAAGAAATAGCAAAGTAGTGCATTTTAGGAAAGTTGAAACCATATAGAGAAGGCTCAAAATAGAAACCATGACATTCTAATTGAATGGATGAACATCACTAACAATTTTAAAGTTTTATTGAAGTGATAGCATTATCACTCATTCACTTGATCAAATAGGAAACTACTCATAAGAATCTGAAATCCAAAATAGAAGTTTCAAAATCACCAGATTGAAACGGCATTGAAGATTGTAAAAATTAGTCTTTGCCAATATATGTACAAGTTTGTGCAAAGCCAAAGAACCAACATGAGTTAAGTATTTTTGTCTCTTATGTTTCAAGTGTATTTTAAATACTAGAAAGCATGATAAGTATATATTTCTTCTTCTGATGGATATAGGGCCATTGACAGTTACTAGTCCATGGATGACACAGAGAACCAAAGTGCAGCCATGAAAGGTACAGACAGAGCCCAACAGCAGCAATAAGTCTGTTTTTGTAACTCAATAAGTGACATCAAAAGCCATCTGAATCATCGTAGGAGAAAAGGGATTTCAATATCAAACCTCAAGCATCACTGCTTGATATGATAAATGGAAACTATAGGGCATATTTTCATTTCCTATTTTATATCACTGAATTCGCCTTAATTTGGGAACAAGATAGCAACCTCAAATATCAATGCAGTCACTCCCCTCCAATTACCTCACTGTTCATTGTGGATGAGTTTTGATGGTCCATTCTCTATTGCTTGGCTACCTTTCTAACACTTTTCAGATTGGCATATGGGGACTTAGAAGCAATTTAACTATTTTTCAACTTCTTATCTCATCGTCTCCTACAAGGCTACAACTGAGAAAGTTGTTCTCTCCTGAGTGGTAAAATTTTTAGGCAACATGGAACTCAGATCACAAGTCTTCCTTTATTATTCATTTGCAACAAACTTTTGGTGGAGATTATTTGGAATACTTGTTGGCCTAGTAGAAAATTAGAGATTTACCCCCATTTCAATGATTTATCTATGACAAAATTTCGGAATTTGGCCAATCTGAGGGAGGAACATTTTTTATGCATGTGGCATGCCTAGACTTGTTTGGTATCCCCAGTTAGAGACTTAGAACAACATTTAAGGATATTTAAACACCAAGTTGGGATAGGATGACCTATAATGTGCAAAGCTCAAGAAATTTCATGGCCACTGATATTCATTTGACGAAGCAATTGGAATGCATTATTTTGCATTCATTTAATAATGTAATTTGAAAAGCAAGAATTTTGTCCCACCCAGGGCTTCCAGCACATTATTCACTGCAACAAATTAGTTATGAACATCAAACTTTGAATCATTGCATCCAATTCCTCCATTTTCCTTCCTATGAAACTTCAAGGATGTCAAGCACCTTGCCATAACAAGATGCCTTGAATTGAAAGAACCACCAACCTTATGCTTTTTCAGTACTTGTGATAATCTACGGAAGAATTTCACACAATTGTATTGAACAGTGTCATATTGACAACCCCTCAACTTTGCTCCAATGTTCATCCCCAACAATAAAATCTAATGAATATCAACATCTGCAATGCCTCAAGGGGTATGGATATCTCAAATGCTTCAAATGATGAATATTAGTAAAAGTACAGTTCAGTTTACTAACACAAAGACGTGATACAAATAAATTGCAAAACAAAGTGGCAACGATGTGAAACTTATCATGGTTTATCTTACAAGTAAATGCATAGTGTGAAAAAGTAGTGATCTGTATTAGATCTGGCTATTTGTCCTGTAATGAGCTGTAAATTCAAATTTCACATACAGCATTACTAGGCAACAATGACATGTATCTACCAGATTTTATTACGATATTCCATAGAGAACTGAAGTTAGACAAGGAGGAACTGAAAACATGAAGATCATTTTATTCGTGTACTCAAACCATTTGTAAGTGCATAACTCATGGAAAACAGAGATGGAATAAGACTAGATAAGTGAGTGGCAACCTTTTTGCTTATCCTAACTCCCAAGGAGCTGCCTTCTTGCAAACCAGAAAGTCTCAACTGTAAGGGATAAACATCTGTAATATCATCATCTGAGGTTGAAAAGCTTTTGCTATTCTTTGCTGGAGTTTTAGAACCACTGTGCCTACATACAGGTCAGAATGATGTAATACAAGGTCAAATAACTAGAATCTAGAGATAGTTTCAGAAGCATAGCACTTTCTAGAAAATAAATATCTCAGAACTTGCACCCTAAGTGCAGATGTCTCATTTTAAAGATATGTAAAACAGCAGAATGGAAACTTGAAATCAGGTTACCATCCCACAGTTAAAGGTGTCCTTTCTCTTCACTATAAGAGATCTCCTGGAAGAAAATTAAACTTCTTTAGGGTCAGCAAAATTAAATTTGTTTTAGAGGTTGGGTCCAGTTCCTGTCCCTATTGTTTGGATCTTAAGAGTAATATCACCACCGATGTACCTACTTCTCAAGTAGCCAATTAAGGGTCTGCCAAATCACAGGTTGGGGAGGGGTGGTGGAGTGCTTGTTGAAAACAGAAGAAAACAATAAATGTAGATAACAAAGGTAACTCATGCACAATGGACATCAGATTCAAATTCTATCCACTAACAGCAGAAAGATTCTAATGCAAATACAAGAAAAAAGAATACACAAAGATGAATTTCAGGGGTAACAATGAAGATGTCCCAAGATACTAACCACTTGAGTGCCTGAATCCACATGTCACCAGGGACCAAGGCAAAATCACGACCTGATACCCCAACTTCGCCATTGTCACAGGTCTGCAGTGAAGGATCATCCTCCTTCCTTAAATTAAAAGCAACATCTGAACTGAAAATATTGTTTATTATCTTCATTGGCCCTCCATGAGCAGGTGAGGCTGTGTACAAAGTCCCCTTCTTCCCATCTGCTGATGCTGTGTCTTGTGCCTCTTTCCACCACCTACAATGCACAAACTTTCAAGCTGTGGCCTTTGAGAGTACTTAATTCTAACACTTTGTGATCATTGCTTCCTTGGAGAAGCAGACGGATATGAAAATTGTACTAAGAGTATGATGAGAAAGATGCTCTTTTGCTCCTTCACAACTCTACCTACAAGCCATACTAGAGATGAATACACACAGATACCCCTACTCCCTATATATGTATTTCTCAGAACAAAAATCGGTATCAGAACAATATTCCAACAACAGACATCATCAACTAGATTGTCACACAAGCACAAAAGCACATCCCTAAGCAAACCCACATATCCCATTATTTATACTACTTTTTTAAGAGATAACAACAGAAACCTAATCAATTCCATGGAAGACACTGACGGAAACCAATACCTAATGTTCGAATTCACAGCGACACAAACGAAGAAAAGAAAACGATGTCTCAGAACTAGCCACATTTCGATTAAACAATAAATCAACCCCACGGATCAAAAAGAAAAGTTATTTGCAATTCAAAAATCCAAAGACAAGTCAGATTGCATTCTAATAAATTCAATCTGACAAACATTTCAAATCAAACAAAACGAATATAGAATATAAATAAGATCACCATTCTCTTATTTATCAATCTTTTTCTATTCACAATGTGTTTTGGTTTTTTCTAATTGTGCATAGCAGCTGAAATGCAGATGTGGAATGAGGAATGTGCCGAAGAGAATAGAAATTGGGGTACCTGAAAGGAACGAAGTAGACTTGTTGGTCATCATTCCCATTTGATTCGGGTTGTTGTTGCTGGGTTTGTTCCGAGGAATCCTCGGATGGGTTATCCATTTCTCTGAGTTGTAGAGGGAGAAAGATCCGAGTTGTAGAGAGAGAAAGGGAGTTTCAGAAATGGCGGAAGAGATTTGCAGCAGAAAAAGTTTCAGACCAGTTTGCTGCCCAGGGAGACAGACAGAGAGGGGGAGAGAGAGAGAGAGAGAGAGAGAGAGAGAGAGGCGGATTTGCAGAGAAACAAGTGGAGCCTTTTTCTTAACAAAATTGAAATTACCATTATAGCATAGCATATGTGCATTATTACATATCAATTTTTTATTTTTATTTTTGCAAACACATACCAATTATTTTTTGAATATATATAACCTAAATATAAAAATAATAATATGTTGCATCCGGCTATCTCAGTTAATTCGACTGATCATCCTAAAATCTTGTTTCAAAAATTTTGGAAGACCTTAACCAAAGTGATGAAGATCGAATCTCACTAAGAACGTCTCATCAAATATTATATTGTAACAGAGTCAGTAGTATTCAACCAAAAAAAAAAAAAAATGTCACATCAAAAGTCATAAAAGAATTCTTCTACATATACTCTCAAACTTTACTCTTTAATTTTTACTCTTTATAGGACAGACAATTATAGGTTATTGTTATCATGTGAATTCCAAAAAAAAATATCTACATTACAAATTTAAAAATAAAAGTAAACTTTTGGAGTAGAACTTGAAAGTCCGCATACTAATTTCCATCATAAAAACTCTCTGACTCTTAGGTAGGAATTATGGAAACCTAATGTATCAGAAAGTAATAATAATATATTCAAATTTTTCTTAACTTTTGTGTTTGGCAGTGTTGTACTCCTCGTTTTATTAGAAGTACGAGAAGCTGACACAAAGACATAATATGGGAAGACCCAACCGAATTTTCTAGAGAGGTAATTTTGGATGGAAAATATGCTATTTACATCAACAAACTTATAAAAAAAAATTTTAAAAAAAAGGTTCATTTTTTACCCACCAAAATTTGGGTCAATGCAAATATGTTTTTTAAAATTAAGAAAAGAAAATGCTAATTAAAGGGTCATATTCTTTTTCTCAATTAAGTGAAAATTCGTCATATCGTCTCAAAAACTAAATATAATATTTAAGTAATGTGAAATTACTGAACATAATTTTGTATCAAAGCTCATGACGCCACTTTTGTAAGCATTGCAATCATTTATATTTGTTAAATACATGTAAATTAAGTTGTTAAGAATTTGTGAAATAAGTCAAGTAACATGTAGACTATAATTTGCTTACTTTCTCTTGAAGTTGGTTCTGATATCAAATTGATACGACGAAACAAAGAACTCTAATTTTGGTCTTATAACATGCAATATATATTAATTTATACAGAGTAATAGATTAAATTTGATATGTATATCAACACGTTTTTTCTTAAACTTGACACTCAAACACATAGCCACATGCAGGTGGAGTACAAATATGAAAAAGTGTTTTCCTTTTCTTTCAGATGGAGAAAAATGATTCTCATTTTTGAGTGGTGAGATATGTATACAATAAAATAAGAAAAATACTATGTGTACTTCTACTTTATATTTTTTATTTTTACTTTTATATATAAATTTTGATATAGATATTTATATTGGGATCTACATGAAAAAATAAATTATCAAAATTTACCACATTAGAGAGTAAATTTGAAAAAAGTGAGATTTGGAAATACATCTAGTAGAACTCATAAAATAATTAAGATAACTAGAAGAAATAAAAAAAAAATAAAATGAAGACAGTACAAAAGACACGACAGATCAGATGGGATCAGAAATTCAGAAGGGCATTGCTGACTACTTGTTTCCTGGCCTCTTTTTATTCTTTTTTCTTTTTAAATTATGGCGATTGTTATTAATTAAATGATTATACCAGGATTATGTGGTCCAATAGTATCTGGGTTGAACTTTCATTTGAAAGGTTGTGAGTTCGAGCCTTAGTAGAGGCGTTATTAGCTCTTTGTGTGTGTTTCAGTAGGTTGAGAAACAGATACTACAATGTAATAGAGCTAGTAGCATTCAAAAAAAAAATGATTATACTCGGTATAAAAGAAATTGATATAGGGCATATTTTTAACTTTTCAGTCAATTTTAATTTATTTGACCATTATTAACTATTTGACTTGATTAAATAATTAATATAAGTGTTTAGTTTTTTTGTATGTTACTGACTCTATTACAATGTAGTATATGTTCATATAAGTGTTTGGTTGATTAGTTATTTGTAACAGTTTATTACTCCAAAACACTAAAATTCAAAAAGATGTTTAGAGCAATTTTTTGAGAAAGTCATTTTTTATGTAATCTGCTATCAGCTAACAGCTAATTTACAAAATATCTTTCTATAATTAACTAATATCATCAGCTAGTCAAACACACTGTTGGAAAAATAGCATTAAAATGATATTTTAAGTGGCTATTTTGTGGTACAATTATCAGTGGGGTCCACTTTCGATTTGGGTCGGGTCAAAGTGGATCGAGTTTTTCGTAGTAAGACGAAGAGATTGATATATTGTACGCTCAAAACGGATAATGGGTGAATGAGATATTGATTCTCAAAGTAAACCCATTGAGTTGGAAAAAATGAGCTTTTGTCCCACATTGGTTTGGGAAGAGGATTTGCCCCACTATTTATACAAGAGTCTTTTAGAGGCTTATTGAATGTATAGCATAGAGGCTCTCTCTCGCGCGCGCGGGGTGTAAATCAAATCTCAAAATGAGATCGAAAAAGGCTTGGCTCTCAAGCCTAAACTCGTGTTCGTCGGCCTTGAGAGCGCACGAACCATGACGGCGTGGTGGCCTTAAGGCCGAAACATGATCTTGGCTTGGCCAAACTGCGACCGGTTTGGCCTCCGTCCTCTCGTATCCTGTTGCGATCGTTGGGTTTTACTGTTACGGAATTAATAATGAATTAATTTTAATTTTTTTAATTGTGAATTAAAACTCAACTTATGGCTGCTGTTACAGGAGTTACTGGACAAGTCTTGAATGTCATCATGAATGCTATTGAATACTCCACCTCCTATATAAGAATGTAGTGGGAGCAGCAGATTTTAGTACAAGCACAACAAGAGAGTGACAAGGTAGAAAGAAGAAACACAACACACAGAAAGCACAATTTCTTCTCCAAAACTTTGTTCCTACTCCTTTCTTTGCCTAACTGTGTTCAAGGCTTTGCTCTAGTTCGCCGGGTTTGTTCGTTTGGGTGCTCAAACGTCGAACCTTAGCACGTTTATCCTGGGAAACCTAGGCCACAACGCTCCTAGCACTTTTGGAAGGTGGCAAATAAGGTTTTAAGAAAAACTGAGTGTCTCGCTTGACTCGTGCTAAAAATCCTATACCCAAACACGAGTCATCTCTTCTTCTTTCGATTTGGATTATACTTCTAAGCAAAAATTCTCTCTCTATTTGGTTTGTCGTTGGATTGGATTTATAATCTGAGGATTATTAGTTCCAATTTTTGGTTGATATATATTGGTATATCTTTTTCTTAGATCGATATATATGTATATATAACCTTTGGGTCCGTTTTATATATATTTGTGTGTGTATATATATTTCGGATATATATATCCAATAATATTTTATATATTTTTGTGTGTATATATAAATATTATTTTGAGATATTAAATCAATTTTGGTTCATTATTTCCAACACACACTAACTCAATCAGTTGCTAACAACTATTTACCAAATACCTTTAAACTCCCGAAAGTTTATACTTCTATTTGACTATATTATTAAATATTAAATTTGGATATTGTTAATTGTTTCAAATTCTGTTTACATCAATTTGTGTTTTAGGTGACGTTTGACTTATATTTAAGGAAATTATAAATAATTTTAAATATTTTGCTAAGATCTTGTGGTCTAATAACACTAAGATTGAACTCTGGGAGATTGTAGATTCGAGTCTCAGTGAATGTGAGTTATGAACATACTCTATATTATAATAAAGTCAATAGCATTAAAAAAAAAAAAAAAACACTTTAAAAACTTTTCATCCTTGAGAAAAGAATAAAGTGTAAATTTAAATTACATTGTTTGGTAGAAACGAATAAAATGATAGGGAATTGAGAGGGAAGAAGTGAACAAATACTAAATGCCCTTATATAATATTAATATAATATAATAATAATAATGAGGGTAAAGTGGTAATTACCGTGGAATTGCAATTCCTAGAAGGGGGAGGGGGGCTAGGAATTGCAATTCAATGGTGGAGGGAATTGCAATTTCATGAAATTATAATTCATTCCAACCAAACCATGGAATTGCAATTTCATGGAGTTTGGTAGGTGATGTGAGTCCAATTGTGCACATTTTTAGTATCAATTTTATTGTATTTGTTAGGCTTAAGTTCATGATTTTGGTAATTTATTGGCATAAGCCTTTGTTTTATCATTTAGTTTTGGTTCACACTTGTTTTGAATGTTTTACGGTGTTTATTAGTGTTTTTGAACTATTGTAGGTCAAGGTTAAAAGCAAGAGAAGTTCGAGGACAAACTTCGAGTCAAAATGGACCGAAGAACATGCACTCAGCAAGTTCGACGCGTCGAGCCAGCGACAGCCCAGTCACGATTTTTTGCCCGTTTTCGCGTAGAATTCTTCTATTTCAACCGAGAGTGGTTCCAGCTATAAATTTCCCCCTTCCTCAACCCTAATATTCATCCAGAGATCCTTGAAAACATAGAGGAGAAATCAAGAGTTACGAATCGTCTTTGGAGTAAGAAGAAATCAAGGTTCAATCTTGTACTCTTTTTGATAATTTGTAATTCCTTTATTATATTTGCTATGTATAATTTAGCCATGCTTGGCTAAATTCCTTTAGAGATTCTTGGGTAAAAAGTGTTTATGAACCTATGTGTCTGAGCTCTCAGATTCTTTAATATATTATTATTTGGGTTTTAAACTTGAGTTGGAATTATGTTTATTATTGTTGTTGCTAGTAGTTTAGGGCCCGAATTACTTGCTTCGTAGCTTTGTTTGTGTCATAACGGGAGTTGGGCATAACTTAGGGCACGCACAATTGCACCTTGGAAGATGGTAATTTTGTTAGGGAGTTTAATTCTTGATTATTGCACATCGGGAGATGGTAGTAGTTAGAAATTTATTATGATGCTTGTTCTTGTTTTATTGGATGTTTATATCACGGGAGTGAATATTCACTAGTGTTAGGGACTACGGAAGTAGCTCTATTCCACCTTGCATCCTCACATTTGTTAAACCCAGATTTTAATATTTAAGTGTTCAAGTTTGCATAATGAAGTTGATGATAATTATGAAAATATCACCATATTTTTAAAAAAAATTTGACTAATTCGTTTTTTTTTATAGATGTAAGGCTAAAATTAGTACTTATTTCTCTCCTATGGTACTATTCTTACAAGATCCTACCATATATATATATATATATATATATATATATATATATATATATATATATATATATATATATATATATATATACACACACACATAAAAGAAAAAGTTCAAATACGACGAGACCCTCTCGTGCGGTCGTGTAGCGGTTTCTAGAATACACCAACAGTGTTAACAATATGCAACAATAGTGTAAGAGAAACACACAACAATGAAATACAAAAATACACATCACACCCAAAAAATACACCAAATGCCTCCCTACCACTAAAACTAATAGTGTATTTCCGCACACTGTGTGATGCTTTTAGTCATACCTAACGGTGTGTTGTATGTGATGCGTACCTAACTTGTGTGTATTTTTGTAGTGCGTTTCATAACATTGATGGTCTATATTTTGTTTAACTATTGGTGTGTTCTGAAAACCGCCGCACGACCGCATAGGAGGGTCTCACCGCACCGGAACTCAACTATATATATATATATATATATATATATATATATATATATATATATATATATATATATATATATATATATATATAGAGAGAGAGAGAGAGAGAGAGGGGGGGGGGGGGGGGGGTTACAGTGAGAACACTTGCTTAGGTGAGAACGTGAGAACAAATCGTGTGTATCCATCTAATATTTTTTAATGGTCTAGATTATATTAAGTGTGTGTTAACGGGAATTAAATGTGTGCAAACGCACTTGACGGTAAATATGTTACCGGTAATAATAATATTAGAATAACGTTGTGGGAAAGAGTGACAATAGTTGTATTGCCTTAGTGTCTTAGTATAGGAAGTACAATGTGTCTTTGTCCAGAGTATTGAACGTGTCCCCTCAAGCTGAGAGGAGCATCTACTTATACAAAGGTGCCAACGGTAACAACATGGGACATAAATGGGGAGCCAAGTCTTTAATTCTCTCTCATCAATGGTAGCATCAATGTGGCTTCAATTGCAATAAAGGTGACACCTGTTGGAATTCTGTCCATTAGAGTTTTGCCCGTTGGGTCTCCATGTGGTGCCGGGTCAAATATGGTGCCGGGTCAGATGCCCACTTATGATCCAGGTCGGGTGCCAACCCTATTATCCTGTCAGCACTTAATCGCGTTTGCACACATTTAATTCGCGTTTGTGTATCACTTGGTCACATTATAATATTTGGAAACTGCTTGGATCCTATCAGTGTGGACTTTTTATTTTGCTTTTGGATACATCTGAAAATAATAAAAATAAAATCCGGAACCTCCTATGTTGGAACGTTATGTTGTGCAATCGTGTGCACCATGCAAGGTGCACAGAGTTCCAATTCATAATTTTTATACTATAGATTTATAATTTCTATACTATAGATTCATAATTTCTATACTATAAATTCATAATTTCTAAACCGTAGATTCATAATTTAAATACAATAGATTCATAATTTCTATACTGCAGATTCATAATATCTGTACTGTTGATTCATAATTTCGGTACTGTAAATTCATAATTTCTAAATTGTATAGTTATCAAATTATGAACATATAGTTCTGTGATTTGTGAATATAGAGTTCAACAATTGAGAATATAAACATCGAAAATTATGAACATAGAATTCTGTAATTGTAAATATAGAATTCAATAATTATGAATATGAAGTTCAAAAATTATGAATATATAACTTTATAATTATGAACGTATTGTTCAATAATTATAAACATAGGGAAAAATGGTCAAATAGGCCCTCGAATTTTAGCTTAAAAATCAATTAGGCCCCTAAACTTTTTAAAGGTGCAATTACACCCATCAATAATTCATTTAGGTGCAATGAAGCCCAAAAACAAGTTAATGACCTGCTATCACATGTCATTAGGGTTTAGGCCACCTTCCGGCGATTTTTCCGGCAAAAAAAAAAAGTAACCAGCAACCAACCCAGATTTGTCGAAAATTTCGCCGATCACTTTTTTGCCGGAAATTTCGGCAGTCACTTTTTTTTTTTTTTTTGCCGAGAAATTCGCCGAAAGGTGGCCTGAACCCTAATGACCTGTGATAGCAGGTCATTAATTTATTTTTGGGCTTCATTGCACTTAAATGAATTGTTGATAAGCATAATTGTACCTTTAAAAAGTTTAGGGGCCTAATTGACTTTTAAACTAAATTTCGAGGGCCTATTTGACCCTTTTCCCTAAACATAGTGATGCACATGGTTGCACAACATAACTTGCCCCTCTTATGTTAAGTCAAATCACAAGGCGTATGGTGTTGCCAAGAGCCCAAGACAAAGAAAGAGAGGCTTTCAATCTCATTCCAGCCCCGCTCCCTTAGATTCGGCAAATTATATTGTGCACCGCGATTCATAATGAATCATGCACCGAATTTCTAAAACGACGTCGTTTTGTTGAATAAAAAGAAACAGGCACCCGTTCCGCTCTATTATTCAATTTAATTTTGTCGTTCCACCTTGACCATGGTTCCCCTGTTCCAGACCCCCACTTGGTTCCTACCTAGTTCCAAGTTCACCTAGTCTTTTCTAGACCCTTTGTTCAACAAATTATTCCGACCCATGCTTGGGATGAGATTCGATCCTAAGACCTTCCATATGAAAGTCCAACTCCGGTATCATCGAACCACAAGAGAGATGGTTGTGAAATGTTATTCAGTTTCATTTTATATACACTGCAGTTTCATTTAAATTAAATTACAGTTCCATTTGATAATATAAAAATAATACGTGATGCAATGTCAATTTAGATACATTGTAATATCAGTTTAGATACACTATAATTTTAGTTGAAAATTAATACACCAAATGTGCGCGCTCCCTCCGTTAACTGTAATGGCACGCCGTTTCTTTACTTAAAAAATGGTGCCCTTTTTGGACCGCATGCCACAAAACTTTGTGCACCGTGGTCCACAGTATAATTGCTGCTTAAATTCCTATTTAGTATTAGTATTTACTTACACCAAAAGCAAAAAGCAAGCTGAAATCACATGGGGAGAATTGAAGTGCAAGAAGCTCTGAACCAGGGAAACTACTTAAAAGGTCAAGGTCCACTCCATCACAATCTGGGAAACCAAAATACATGACTGGAGTATGATTCACTATAATTAAGCATTTTTTTAAGGGGCATAATGGACAAAATTTCAGGCACTGCCAACACAGATACATCAGTAGTAGCGCGACCCCGACCCGGGGTCGTAACCACGGCCCCCGGGGTACTGAGCTCTAGGTTCATACCCTTGATCTCTTCCGCTTCCAACAAACCGGTTTCGGTCTCTGTACGAATCATAATTATTGGCATTATAGGCTCGTTGTCGCTCCCCAGGCACGGGAGTTGGTGCAGCGTATCCACGAGGATCAATAGGGCCTCCTGCATTAGTGTTTGGATGGTTATCCAATGCAACCTGTTGGTACTGCTGTCGCCTCGCATGGGATTCCCGGCGAAGAACATCCTCTCTGCGACTCGCATGCCGGGCTCTTAGGGCTACTAGCTGCTCTTGGTACTGAGCATTGATTGCATTTATTCGCTGAAAATAATCATTAACAAATAAGCTTGGCTAACATGTAACAAACAAGATTGGTCTAGTCTCACCCAAAAAAAAAAAAAAAAAAAACACAAGATTGGTCTAGTGTTCCAGGTTGAATTCTATCATTCAGGTCAAGCTAAACCACCCCTACCCCAAGCCACACACACAGAGAAAAAAAAAACGATTTAGCATAGTACTTGTCAAGTATAACATAGAAGTAAGTCTATTTTGACACTTCCATAACACAAACCCTCTTTTGTTAAGTTTCTCAGTTTCTGAACAGTATGATATCTAATCTTTATCCTTCAGTTAAGGCAGATGCATTTCTCTTTCCACCCCAAAAACAATTAAGTTGTAACCATAATGATAATTCCCTATACCATAGGAGTATATAATCATTTAATATTATGGGTGAAGACTACTACTACTTCTAATCATTTAATCTTATGAATGAATTCTCAACTAAACAAAGTACAAACTACCACTACTACTACTAAGCTTCGTTTTTGTTTTTTTTTTTTTAATGAAATAATAAGCTGTTTACTTCCAGGAAAAGGGGGTAATATATAGTGATTACTTTTTTTCTTCTTTTGCTCTTAAGGAGTAATAAGAAAACCTATTAATAAAAAGAAAGGAGTGTATGAAGAGAGGTTAGTTAGTCTGTCTTTTGGGGAAAAAAGTGTGGCAAAGCAACCAAAAGATATCTCCAGAAAGTGGAAGAGAGACACTTGATCTGATTGAAAGTGGTAATTAGAACATGGAATCCAAAAAAACAAAAAAAAAAACAAACAAACAAAGAGAGATAGAAGGGGATGAAACTAGAAACACTGGATGAACCTCATTGAGATGTACGGGGGGGGGGGGGGAGGTGTAGGAAGGAAGGAGGGAGGATCTTATTTATCAATTTTGGTATATAATGACATTTGCAAGTGTATATGATGACATACAAAAGCAGAACTTAAGCCAGAGTTTGAGCCAAACCAACCTCCCTATGCCTAGCATTTTCGGCATCCTCTGCGTCATTTTGTTCCTTGCTCAGCTTCATGATGTCATCGAGGAACTTCTGTTCAAGGCCCTCCAGAGACTGTGGCATGGGATTATCTTCATAACCAATATCCATATCTTCTTCTATTGGCTGAGATCCGTGATCTTTGCCACCTTGGTTCTCTAATGGCATCCTTGGATCTGTCCTCTGGCCCTGATAATAGGATCTTGATGCTTCGGCTCCCTGACCTATAAAACAGTCACAGTTAAACATGAGTGGCCAGCCATTATTAAAAGAACTTAGAATCTCCAATCTTATTGATTGAGCATATACTTCAAATAATGATATAATATTACCATGCTCGGAAACGATGAGACTACTAAACACGAAATAATTGGAACCCATGGTAGACAAACGCTTATATCCAATGAAAGACGTTGACAAACTCTTATTTAACAAAGATTCAGAGCATACAGCAATTAAAGTTGAAGAAAACACAAAATAGGACTGCATGATCCATTGCAAGGGTAGATAAACTTAGTTTACAGTGAAAGTAGAACCCAACACAAACTTCAAGTATACATTAAGTTCAAACACATACCACTAGTTATAACTTTGGATTACAAGAGTTGAATAGTGAGGATTATTATCATCAGCTTCCATGCAAGTAGTTATTTATCTGCAGGCTGCAGCATAAACTGGATGTTGTTGACAATTTAGTAATCGATATGCTTCAAATAATAATTTCCAATATTCCATCATCTTCTAAGGACTAATTACATACCATCTTTCAAAAGTTAGACTGCTAATAAGAGAAAACTTGAAACAAAATTCATCTAGTTACAACTTTAATGTACTGCATAAGAAACAGCTTAAAATGCTTTCTAATCTCATCACCCCAAAAAAAAAAACTACTTTTAGCAGTATTAAGAACCAATGTAAAGTGGAAACATACATATAAATGAGTCTTATTTGTAAGTACTAGAAGTGGTTGTGGTGCTTTATGCCTTTATCACTAGTAGTGTGTTAAGGAAGCTATAAATGAATAACCTTAAGAAGTACAGGGTAATAACTTTTCCATTATCAAAAATGCATTTAGTTGAGAAATTAAAATAAATGAAAGCACATATAACATTATGACATTTGATTATGTAATAGGTTTTCGCTTGCTGTAACTTGTGAAAGAAATAAAACAATCAAGCACAAAATTTGGCAGTTGAAGCATGAAGCCATGAACCAAAACATTATCCGTGATACATTACTAGTTCCATTGATTCTTATCGAAAAAGGTAACTAGCATCACTCATGAAATGGTATTCTACATGGAAATATAGAGGTTTTTCACATGCTGGTGTGTTGATTCTAGGCTTCCACAGAAAAGCGTAGTGCTTCAATTGGACCTTAGATAGTTTAGATGCCATGTGCAACCAAGATGTGATGGCATTATGGGCAGAGGTGCAAGGAGCAATATAAGATACTTGTGTAGTCCTGTTCTTAAATAGTCGGGTACAAGTCGAAAGCATGTATACAGTATACTTCCTTCATAACTCCGCCTCATAGGGGTGTTCATTCGGTTAACCGTTCGGTTAACCGAACCGTTTTAACCGAACCGAATTAACCGAACTTTTTTTTGCTTTAACCGTTAACCGAACCGAAATTTACTCTACCGAATTGACCGAACCGAACTTTTTTTCGGTTAATCGGTCGGTTAACCGATTAACCGAAATTTTTAACCCTAAAATTTAAAATCTATAAAATAATTCCTAAAATAATAATTCTAATTAAAATAAAATACATATCATAATAAATTCATATTATTATGTATTCTATTTGACATTTTGACTATTTTTTATTTTAGTAATTATATATTTAATATTTAATATATTATATATTATATATATATTCTAAAATTCGGTTAACCGTTCGGTTAATTCGGTTAACCGACACTTTCGAACCGAATTAACCGTTAACCGAATTTTAGGAAAACCTTTAACCATTAACCGAACCGAAATATTTCGGTTCGAAAACGGTTAACCGAATTTCGTCGGTTCGGTCGGTTAACCGAAATTTCTCCAAAATTTGCACACCCCTACCGCCTCATGCAATCTGGTTGGGGCAGCATATATAAATTCTATTTCTTCATTCAGCTTTCTTTAAAGCTAAATTGATCATGACTGCTTGTATAAACATATCATTTTTTAACCTCTATTCCACTAAGTGTCAGTTATAACCTTCTCCCAATTATCTCCTATTATTACCACGATCTTGTTACTAATATAAGCACCAACCATCATGTGTTTCATCAAGGATACTAGTGCTTTTTGCAGCCTACTTCATATTATCTATAATATATGAAATCCTTTTCCTTTATTTTTTGGGTTAATCTCAAGAAAAGAAAAAGTTGCAGTCTGTTTGATAATGATCAAGTAACATCGCTTCTCTGCTCAAACCATGAGTTACATAGTTGTCAGTTTACCATTTTCAGAATCAACTTTATAAAAAGGATAAATCTATTGGCATCAACAAGAAGGCATAAATTTAAAAAAATAAAATAAAATAAAATAAAATTGTGAGCAACTAGTTCACTTTTAGTGCCTTGTTTATTTCGATTTTCATAAACAATACTGGCCATATGCACAACTTTCTTTCATCATGTTTTATCTTAATCACATTATTCCAACCACTTGAATAGCTGAAGCATTAGGTTTAATTCAAATTTCTAACCACAATTCTATACTCACTTCACACTAGCGCCATTCAATCCAAGGTTTGGCTTCTTTCTAGTGGCGAAGTGCTGGAATTGAAGTAATTGCACATTAATTCCGAGCTAAAAAACATTTAAAGTAGCTACCACTGGTCTACTGTAAGAATTTCACATAACCGGAGGGAAGAAAAAAGGCAATCGAGAAAATAGAAATGAGAACTTGCCTTCAGAGAACATGTGGGGAGACATAGCGTTGGTGGGCAGTTTGGGGCTCTCTCGTTCCCATCTCCATTGCTGCTGTTGCTGCTGATGTTCTTCAGACCTGGCGTGTTGGGGGTGATGTTGAATCTGGGAATATGCGTTATTGGCGGTGGAATCTCCGGCGCCGCCGTAATGCCCCCCTCCCCGTCTCATCCTCTACACAAGCCTATGCACTTCAACACAAATCTCGTCAGCGATGGATAGAATTTTAATAAAATATACTGCTGCGAACTATGCACCACTTGGAGCCTTGCTACGAGAAGAGGGTTCCAAATGTTCTCGTTTTTTTTTAGTTGTATGGTTAAATACTCAAATTAGTGGGCTTTTTGTCGATTATTACAAGTAATTCTATATGTGCCTCGTTATTAAATTGAGAGATTAATGACTCTATTACAATGTAATATATGTTTATTACTATTATCTCAATTCTTATTATGAATTAAATCTTTAATTTTTTATTTAAAAGAGTCATTAGACCACAAAGTTATTGGCACACGTTTTGATTTATAAACATAAAAAATAAAAAATGGACTATAATTTCTATTTTCCCTTTTTTTTCCTAATAAATTTTAGATAATGGAAATTTTTTTACTTTATGATTTTTCCAATTATTATTATCGATAATTTTGATGATTATAAATGTTGAATATGTAATAAATTCTGTACAAACTTCAATAACGTATTTACTACTTAGAAGTTGTATTGTATTAATATTGTCTTACTGAATTTATTAAAAAGAGTTTTTTTTTTCCACTTTTGGTCCTATGACTTTAATGTCTCCGTCAAATTCACAACTTTCATTCATGACATAAGTAGTACTTTACTTTGATTTTTTTTTTTCCACTTTTCATCCTTTCGGCCATTTGAATTTGAGTAAATATCCAAAATGGTCCCTCGACTATAGCTAAATTCACAAATTGGTCCTCGACTTTCAATTTCAACCAATTAAGTCCTTAACTTTGTAATTTTAACACAATTTGGTCCTCTGTCTATTTGACCGTTTGTTGACTGTGACTTTTGAGGATATATATGTAATTTCATGGTCCATCATCGGTTTTTTAAGGTTCCGGTTGCATTTACAGACCGCACTGTTACATTCGAATCCACCGCCGAAAGCAATCTACCAAATCTGGTCGCCTTTCTTCATCCTCCCTTTGGATTCAATGTAGTTGAGTTCGTACCAGAGCGAAGAAGACAACGTGTTTCAGAACCGGTGAAACGTCATCCTGGAGGCCTTCACGTGCTCCGACGAGAGCTGAAGGTTCTTCTGGAGATCATCAATCACGGTCAACAAACGGTCGAATAGATGGATGATCAAATCATGTCAAAATTGCAAAGTTAAGGACTTAATTGGTTGAAATTGAAAGTTGAGGACCAATTTGTGAATTTAGCTATAGTCGAGGGACCATTTTGGGTAGAATTAATTCCAGCAATGGTCCTTCGACTATTGCGATTTTTCAAAATTGGTCCTCGTCTTTTAATTTGGAAGAAATAGACTCTTGACTATCAGATTTGTTCCAGCAATGGTCCTTCCGTTAAGCTTCAGTTTGGTTGGCGTTAAGTAGAGGGGTACAAGGGTCATTTCCTTTATTGCTTTCTTCTTCATGAGAATCGCTTTCCCGTTGGAGCGCTGTCGCTCATCCGCCATCCGAACAACAACGGATCAGCAGATGAAGCTCTCGCCACGATAGTATCAATGCATCTCTAAACATGCCAACGGCAGGAGCTTCTCGCAAGAGTTGAGTGTTTTGATGGAGTCCTTGATACTCTTAGGACAGTCTGAAAAAAATCTCTCCGTCTTCGAGATATTCTTGAGGGCCTTCGATGTAACTAGTTTTTCGCCCAAGTCCCTCTTGAATTGTCTTCTTTACTACTCCTTCGAATCCTCGACCTTTCAATCAACAAGTTTTCTGGGAACCTGAATTTCTTGCAGTATTTTCCCAACATCGAAAAGCTCTCCCTCTCCGAGAATTTGTTCACGGCCAGAATACCTCAGTCTTTGAAATCATTTTGGAATCTCTGTTTCTTAAACATTTTCGAAAACAGTTTACTAAGAGGTCCTGTGCCGGTGATGAAGCATCGGTTTGAGATCTATCACTATCAGCAGAGCTAGAGTTGAATGACGAAAATAGTACATACAGCAACTCCAAAACGCTATATTTTTGCTGAAAAATCAGCAATGGCCACAAACGCACCAGCTCCAAGACCAGAACCAAGTAGAGCAGAATGGGAAAAACACAAGAGGGCGCGGGAAGGACTCGAGTTTAACAATTTTCAATCCACTGATTAAGAAAGCTGAGGACTTGTCTTTCTTGGAGAAAGAAGATGGATTGGCATCGCTAGAGATGATTGGAAAGGGTGGATGCGGAGAAGTTTACAAAGCTGAGGACTTATTCATAAGCCTGCTATCTTCTTTATAGCTCTGTTATCAATTCATGAAAGCTTTCGACTTTTCGACATCAAAGGAAACTGAACCGACAAAAAACACAGAAACAACTCCATGAGTTTATCTATATATACACTATACTGGAAGTTTCATTGAACCAATGAGGGGAAGAACACAAACCTTGTAAAGATGGAAGGTCATGTCATCTGCTTCGATTATCACATCGCTGGGTAACCAGTAGTGCAAAACTTGAGAAAAAGAAAGAAGAATCAATTGAAAGAAAAATTCAAGCAATAAAGGAAATGACCCTTGTACCCCTCTATTTAACGGCAACCAAACTTATGCTTAACGGAAGGACCATTGCTGGAATAAATCTGATAGTCAAGGGTCTATTTCGTCCAAATTAAAAGACGAGGACCAATTTTGGAAAATAGCAATAATCAGAGGACCATTGCTGGAATTAACTCATTTTGGGTATTTACTCTTTAAATTTTGAACGACAACTTTTAATTGGAATCAATAAATTGCATTTTATATTAGATTTTAGAGAGGTAAATAAGTTTTCCACCATCACTTAAACAATAAACAAAAGAAAAATTAAAGCCAACATCTCATTATCTTCTTTTTACCGTATCTTCTTCCTCTTACTGTAAGCACACATGGACAAAACCTCTACAAACCCTAACTCAAATCAAGCCAAAAATTCTTCTCAATCAGCAATGCCAGGACGAAATCAAGGAAGAAACAAGTATAATATTGTCGTATCTGGCATGACTTCACAAATAGTTGCATCTTCTTCGAACATTACGACATACGGTAAGAACACTGAGTAAATGATAAAAAAAAAAATTGAGTTTTTATAGTTATGGGGGATGGGGGATGTTTGTATGAATTGGGTAGTAGTCTACGAGAGAGGCAAGGGTACCAATTTATCTATTGATTTTGTATGGTTTGTATGAGTTGTATTTGTCGATTTTATTCAATTTATCGTTGTGCATTTAGGTGGGGACCATAATATGAAATACTTTATCTCTTTTTTTATGTAATTGGTATTTGGTAAAACATTGATTTATTTGAAGTGTTTGCCAGTTCTTTTGCATTTATGTGGGAACCATGGTTAGAAAGCTTGTTTGTAGGCTCCATTATACATGATTTCAAAGACTTCATACTTGTCATTTCTTTTTTGGCAAACTTTTCATTTTTTATTTAAGCTTCAACAATTCAACCAGTGTTTAGTTTTCAAGATCAGAGTAATAGTTATGTAATTTAATTTTAGTATCATTCCTGAACATCTAACTAGTTTGTAACTGAAAAAAGGCTTTGCTCTAATTTACTAGGTTATTCCAGTTAATACTTAATGGATAAATTAAGGCAATAAGTAGTATGGACTATTTTATTATGATTTCAAACTTATCAACAACTTGGATCACATGTGATATACTAAATGAATTGTTTTCTTGTTAGATCTAGTGTAAGGATCTCTCACTATGCAAGGTTTAGGGAAGATAAGAAGTGATTATAGAGGTTATTTCTAAGGCTTGAACCTGTGACTTAACGTTAGTCCGTGATCACTTCACATAAATCACCGATATTTTTGTGATCTTTTGATATTGTTAATATTGTGCCTAATTTTATACATTTATTTAAAAATTGAAAAAGAAAGAAGCTAAGAGACATAACGGGCATTCAAATTTCTATATCCCGTTTTTTTTTTTTTTTTTTGTAGAATTAGAGGTATCCTTAAATTATAATCAACATAATTCTCTAAAAATATTTTGGTGTCCTTTGGTTATGTAAAAAACTAAAAGTCCTTTCAGGGGTTATGAAGCATGCAGATGGATTTTGAGACTCATGTAGACCCATTACGTGAAATTGGTGGGGTTAGGGATATTTTATATAATTCATTTGAACCAAACCTTTTTGATGATGCCTCTGTTGTGGATTGAGACAGTGATGGTGAGATATCAGGTAGTTTGTGGACTAATTTTAGGCCAAGTAGTGATATGAATGACCCACATTTCACTCTAGGTATGACATTTGCCTCTAAGAAAGGAGGATTCAATGATGCATTGCAAAACTATGCAATTAAAAATGGTCAAAGATCTTAAGGTTGTGAGGAATGATAAAGAGAGATTCATTGTAGAATGCAAAACTGATGAATGTCCTTTTAGAATAAGTCTTAGAAAAGTGATTAACTCTTTGTCATGGAGAATTTTAAAGATGAAGGAAAATCATGAAGGTTGTTCATGGGCCTTTAATTTGATAATGGGATGTTGAACTCATCTTAGGTAGCTAAGAGATGGTGTACTGAGATCAAATTTCATTCAGATTGAAAGATGCTCAAGTTTAAAGATAAAGTGTGTAATGATGACAAGTTTAATATAAGTGAAAGGCAAACTTATAGGGTGCTAGCCAAAGCAAAAACCATGATTCAAGGAAATGAAGAAGATAACTTTAACAAGATTTGGAATTATGTGTTAGAAATTAATAGAACAAATCCAATGTCCACATGTTCAATTAAGTTGAGTGAACTACAAGAATTGAATGGAGATAGAAGATTTCTAAGGTTCTACATGTGTTGGGACTTGGGATGCATGCAAGAAGGGCTTCAAGTATTGTAGGCCAAATATTGGAGTTGATAACACTCACTTGAAGAATTTAACAGGAGGTGTGTTGTTAATTGCAATTAGAATAGATTCCAATTATAGCATTTTCCCTTTATGTTATGCTATAGTTGAGAAGGGATTTGGAGATTTCATACGATTTTGAGCATGAATTTACTCTAATTTCTAACAAATAAAAGGGTATAATTGCAGCACATCAAGATGTTCTACCAAGAATGGAACACGGATTCCAAGGTAAGTTTATTAAAGATGCATTGTGGATACGCCATGCCAGATACGCCAATATTATACTTGTTTCTTCATTGATTTCGTCCAGGCGTTGCTGATTGAGAAGAATTGTTGGCTTGATTTGAGTTAAGGTTTGTAGATGTTTTGTCCATGTGTGCTTACAGTAAGAGGAAGAAGATACAGTAAGTAAGAAGAATATAATGAGATGTTGGCTTTAATTTTTCTTTTGTTTATTGTTTAAGTGATGGTGAAAGACTTATTTACCCCTCTAAAATCTAAAAGACAATTTATTGATTCCGATTAAAAGTAGTTGCTCAAATGGCCGGAAGGACGAAAAGTGAAAAAAAAAAAACTAAAAAAAAAAAATCAAAGTCAAGCACTACTTATGTCAGGAATGAAAATTGTGAACCTAAGTTGCCGGAGGCACTAAAGTCATAAGATCAAAAGTGAAAGAAACTATTTATTAAAAATAGATAGATAATTCTATCTAAAGATACACATAAATATAAACTTGTCAATAATTACATAGAAAATGTTGAAAGATATCATGAACATTTTTAAAATACTTGTGTTATTAGTATTGTGGTGAGTGGTGACTATTGCAAATTTGTACAATTTTGAAATTGATGGTTTTCTTGAATTAGACACACAACAAAACTAGATATTCAATGACAAAATAGACAATAAATAAGGAAAATGTAAAATAAGACTGTGGACTACATGTGCCTTTTTAGTTTCTTAATTGATATTAGGAAAAATGGTCCTTAAACTATTGCTCAAAAGTCAATTAGCCCTTTCAATTTTTTAAAGGTGTAATTACACCCATGAACCATGCATTTTGATGCAATGAAGTCCAAATACATGTAAATGACCTGCTATCATAGGTCATTACAGATCCGATCACTTTCCGACATATTTTCATGCAAAAAAGTGACCGACGAACGGTCGTTGGTCACAGAGAAGGCGACCATCCTCCACCGGAGAAGGCAACCCAAATCTGGGTTGCCTTCTCCAGTTGAGAAGGCCACCACAATGGTCGCCTTCTCCAGTTGAAAGTGATGCTACATATTTCACTTAAAATTTTCTTCATTATTTTCTCTCATGAAAGGGCATTACCTAATTGGTTACTTTAATGTTTAATTGAAAGTAAGTGGGGTCAGTCAATTAATAACACCCAATATTTATAAACTACATCATTAGGAAAAAATTGGAGGAGAAAATAACATTGCCCTATTTTAAATGAATCAACAATACATTAAGAATAAACTTTCAATATACTAAAAATGAATTTGTATATTAGTGATACACGACGATTGTTGCCCTCCTCTTCAACCCCTTCCAGGTCTAATTTAGACCACTTCTATGCCCCTCGAGCTTCTCTCTCTCTTCTTTTTTTTTTTTTTTTTTTTTTAACATACAAGGTCTTATATTCTCATTATTATAAAATTCATCCAAACTTACCTAAAACTCTTTAATTTTGCCCTAAGTCAGGTTAAGCATTTAGCATATTTATGCGCTTAGTAGGCCGGTCCCAAGAATTCGCTAACACCTTCTTTTGAAGGTTCCAATTGTAGCCCAAAAAAAATATTTATGTGTAAAAAAAAATAATCAGATTGATGAATAGATAATTAGATCGTCATTCTGGTCCAGCCGTCTAGGAGCACCCATCTAAGTGAACCAAAGGAGGTATTTGGTAGAATGGAATTGTAATTCCATTCCTACCAACCTCCATAAAATTTATATTCTATACTTTGGTTGGAGAAAATTGCAATTCCTAGGGTCCGGTTAGGAATTGCAATTACATTCTTGTTATGGGTAAGATAGTAATTCAACAATGAATTACTATTTTACCCTTATTATTATTATATTACTATACAAAGACATTTTAGTCTTATTCACTTCTTCTCTTTCAACTCTCAGTCATTCTATTCATGCCTAAACAATTTAATTTGAATTTTAACAATTACAGCCCCTCCCCCAATTCCCTCTTTCCAACCAAACACCCCGCAAAAGTTATAATATAATGGTAACTCAATTGTTATATATAGGTCAATTTAGTCAAGTCTCACATTCTCCTTTACTGCATGAATTGTACCAATTTTGAGGTGTGCACATAGTGAGAATCTACTTCCATCAACATATCCCCCACTGATTTGGTGGGGGGGAAAAAAAAAAGAATAAGGACTGAGACAGTAAAAACTATTTCTGCAATACTAGGTGTTATAAGAAGAAACTCAGATATGCGTGTAACCGATAGGACTAACCAAAAACCAAATCTTAAGACTCAAAAGAGGGTTGGGATTTTAGTACACTGGTGCGTTTAAAACTAATACATTCAATAACGAAGTAAAATGTTTACAATAGTAAGGTTATTTTCTACAATATCCAGAACAAAGAATTAAACAATTTCATCGAGTCACAGAAGCTACATCAACCAAAAACACAAGACATTAACAATATGCAGTCTCCAAATGCATCATTTAACACATTCCAGAAATACTGACTGAGATCATTTCAGATGGCCTTCAAAATTCCAACCTAGTTTCTGCCAAGACTAACAAGGTGATGATGCACGACAAAGACAGCCTTAAAGAGCCAATTATGTGAGCCTGATGACTGGCACTTCTGCCGGTCTTCAGCTTATTGTAGCATGTCAAAACTAATGGCCTATGAAGCCCAGCCAGTGGAGGAGGATGGCCAAGAGCAACATAAGTATTGCCAAGATCATACCAGGCTTTCCCAAAAGCCAATTTTTCGTCCTTTTGGCACCCTCGACTCCTCTTTGAAATCTATCTACCCATTTCATCTGCATTTTTAGACAAATAAAGACACTAGGAACTTCAGTGGAAGTATCACAGTAACAGCTTATAAAAGATATATTGGTTTGTGAATTACGAGGAAAAAACTAGGCTAGACACAAGTAAGGGTGTCAAAGTGGGCCGAAGCCCGCAGGCCAGCCCTAAACCGCCCCACAGTGGGGCGGGTTAAAGCCTAAAAGGCTAAATTTTTTGGCCTGAGAAAATGCAGGTCACGGGCCAAGCCCACGCGGGTTGGCGGACTACGCAGGCCAACCCACAGGCTTTCAATTCAATATATATACTAAAAAATAATTATTAAAAAACTTTTTGAAGTTGGCCCGCAGGTGGGGGTCAAGGTTGAAGAATTTTAGCCCGCAGGCTTACGGGTCCGCCTGCAAAAACCCGCAAAAATTTCAACCCACAGTGGGACGGGCCAGCCCGCATTGACACTACTAGACACAAGGAATGTGCAGTCTGAAAGAAACATCCCCATAACACACTAATACTAAAGGAGTCCAAGGCAAGGCAAGAATGAGCATTCATCAGGGTGCATATGACAGCACAAGAAAACATAACTCCTATCTACATATAATTATAACCTAGCGGAACCTAGGAGTAATTCATTGACGAAAATGTACTATTGTTGTTCTTAAATAAGAATGATAAAAGGCATGTGATTAATTAACATTACTTTTACTAAATATCTTAGGCCAAGAAAGAAATCATTGGAATAAGAAAAGGGAGATTTCCAATATGATCGATCATATCAGTTTAGCAATAAAGTACCATTTTTTCCAAGTCATCCGGTGATAAAGATGACATGGCCTGCTGAGCTTTTTCTGCATCCTCCTGAGAAAGATTAAGTCCAAATTGTTTGCTCATGTTAGCCATCATATCTGGGCTCATGTTTTTAACCATGGAGGAGAACATCTGCGAAATTTTCAAAAAACAGAATGTCAGATGGTTTAAGACAAGCTACTGTCTGCCCAGTGACAGTAGTTTGTTATGTAACAACATTTGAAAATAAACAAGCAAAAGACAAACCAATGGAGAATGAATTGGAGAGGGTAAAGGAGAATGTAAATAAAAGGATTTTAACCTATATAGTTGTTTCACTCAATACTTTGAAAAAAGATACAAACAATACACTCATTGCAAAGTAAAAAAAGAAATGGTAAAATAAATGAAATTAGCAGCTCTGCATACGAATGGATTCAAGCAATCCACGCTACATACCTGCCGCATAGCTGGATCGTTCATTTGGTTTCTCATTTGTTCTTGCAGATCAGCAGCTGAGCTTGATAAACCAGAGTTAGAACCATTTCTAGAATTTAGAAGTCCCTGGGATGAGCTACTAGTACCAATGTTATCATCCACTTTGAAATTTTCACGAGTCTCTTGAGCTCTCAACTGTTCATTAGAATTGGATGCTGCAGCAGCTCTTGCAGGATTCTTTTCTTTGAAAGAGGGTGCCATTTGAAACATCTTTTGGAGATCATCAGGAGACATCTTACCCATAATATCAGTCGCCATTTTCATCATATCAGGAGTCATATTTGGAGGCACTGAACCAGGACCAAAGCTATCACTAGTTGAGTTTGATGAACCTCTCTTTGTAAATGGGGTTTCTCCTTGGAACGAGGAAGCCATTTGAACCATTCTTTGAAGTTCTTCTGGGGACATCTTGCCAATAATATTGGATGCAGTCTTCACCATATCAGGAGGTATGCCTTCAGCATTTGCACCGCTAAGGGAAGCCCAAGTCTCCGGATCAGCACGAGAAACAAAATTTTGGAAGGATCTATTGTCATACACCAGAAGGAAAAAGACAATGAGGATTAAGCAAAGTTGAAGGCTTAAGGCTAAATGCAAGGAAGACAGCAAGAAATACACACACTTTTAGAAAGAGAAGAGGAAAACCCAAAGGTAAAAAGGGGATAAGGAATTCCAAAATGAAAAATAAATAATATGACCTTTTTTTTTGAAGACTGATATGACCTTATTAAATTTCATTTCTTCACTCATATAACCAATAATAAAACCATAGCAAAAGCAAAATAATTAAGATGAATAAGATGCATAGCCAGTAATGAAGTCAGCTCTAGATAAATTCCATATGTTCATAAAGACATGCTGGATGGAATATGAAAATTGCAACCACATTGTGAATTAGCTAATTGGATTGTTTATGAACTAGTAAATAAACTATCTTATAGAGAGAGTAAACCTGATTGATTCAGGATCATCTTTTAAAGCTTGCAAACACTCAGAACTAGATGAAGGAGGTCCGCCATGTATTGCTTTTTCATGCAAATGCTCTGAACTAGAGGCCTCTTGTTTTGTTCCTTGTGGTTGTAACATAAAACTTTCAGCAGTTGAATTTTCGGGTTTTTTAGATGACCCAGTTGACTCGTCTTCAGTTATTTCTTCAATGACTAATTCTGTTAAGTAAAGTCAAATAATCACTTTCCACAAGTTTAGAAAATAGCAGTTTCAGACAAACATAAGATTGAGTGCTTGAATCAAGGCAATAAAAGAGACAAATAGACCATAATGTTCAATAGCAATATTATGCATGTCTTATATGTAGGAAGCACATACTTCTTGAAGCATGCCCACCGCCTTGTTTTGCCAAACGTTCTTTAACATCCCTGCAACAGTTTTTAAAAAATGCATACTCAAACCTTGATGAGTAAAGGTTGCTTCAAACAAAAAATGTAAGAATAGCCCAAAACTTGATGCAACAAATTTTTTTTGGAAGGGATCAGAAAGGAATAGGGATAGGATGGAATAATTCCATATACATAACAAATATGAAAAAAAAAAAAAAAAAAAAAAAAAAAAAAAAAAAAAAAAAAAAAGAAGTTTCTCTGCAGTATCCACAATAAACTGCAATACCTTAGGACATTTTCGATAGTTTCATCATCAGGTGAAATTTCATGTGCCTTAGTCAAGTCAGACACTGCATCCTGACATATAACCAAAAATTAATAATAATTTTTCAATATGTTAAAACTTAAAAGTGAAAAAGACAAAATGCACCAATGAACACAAAACCTCAGTAAACACTCACTTCTAGATGTCCCAGTTCTTTATAAGCTTGACCCCTCCGGTAAAGAGCTTTAATATTGTTTGCATCATATTCCAAAACCTGCACATTGTAATCAAGGATGCAAATAAAGAAACTATATCCACATTAAGGAGCTTTTCAACTAAAAAGAACACATAAATGAAAAAAAAAAAAAACATCACCAAATACACAGGTACATGAAGGGGAGATGTAATTAGTCATACCTCAGTGCCTTCCATTATGCAGTCATCATACAGTCCAGTCTTTAAGAAACATGACATCAAATTCAAAGAACATGCCATTAACAAATTTCTGCCTTTCGAGGCAGGAATGTCCTTCAAGTTTTTCTTTGCCTGAGAATAACAAGATAAAGAACATGAAATTTTGCTCAAGAATACATTAACATGTGCAAGCAGTGCAAACAAGGAAACTGAAATGCATATCTTTTGACTTACAAGCAAATATTTCTCTGAGGCATCAGTGAAATTTCCCTGGTTGTGAAGATCATTCCCCTGCAATTGTAGACATGAATTCATTAATACTCGGCAATGTAAACATGAAATATTCATAGCATACTCAAAGACACAGTGAAAGCATGGTTAACAAGGAATCAGTTTTTAAAATCAACCAAAGTTGGTACAAAAATATCTGGACTGATAATGCCAGATATAAATCAGAAGATGCTTATAGAATTGGCAATTACAGAGTGGAAAGATGTTATTCACAACTATCAAACTCATTACCAGTGGACAAACTACCTGTTTCTTAAGCATCTGAGCTGCATTTAGTTCATAATTAATCTGTGCATCTAGACGGGAACGCATGGCAGCTAATTCTTCAGGTGATGCATTAGCCATCTTCTCACCAATCTCGGCCATTTCCTCTGGCCGGGTATGCTTCAACTGTTCTGCAGCATTCCTCAGGTCCTCCGGCCTAAAATTTTTCATGCTTTCGGAAGCCATTCTAATCAACTCAGGATTAGACATCATCTGCAGTATCAATAGTTGTTCAAAGATGATCAGGTTCACATGATCAATCAAAGCAACCGCAAATTCCATCTAGTCGCATTACGAGACACGGCACAATATTCAACGTAGATGTTAGTATATATAACCTTAATCACCCAAATCAACTAATAACCTATACAAACCCTATGCTAATTAAGTAAATACACACATAAATAACAATATCCGTAAGAACAACATAAAATTTGGGGAAAAGTGCAGGCAGAAACGGGGAACCTGCTGCTGAATCCGAGCCAACTCAGCGGGCGACATACGACTCATCTGCTCTTGAGCGATTCTGAACATCTCCGGATCCATCATCCCGTTCATCATTTCTTCAGAATATCGAATTTCTCTACCACAATTCGTTACTATTATCACAGAGATAACAAAATTAGATCAAAATGAAACACGCCAAATGAAAAATAGGTAATTCTATCCGGCGAATTTATCAAAAAGGGTTATGAAATCGAATCTGCGTTTCAGAAAGAACGAGACGAAGAAAAGATGTTCGGTATTGTAATTTGTAACCGATCTTGTGGGGAGACGATCCGTTGTAGATAGATGAATGGGGAAATGGAAATTTAGCGATAAAATAGTAGTCGTAATTGGTTGGACCGCCTACCAGAACCGAAGAGAAAAATGGAGATTTTCGAATATATGCTTAGCTTCGTGGAAACACACCGCTGGGTGCTGATCTTTTCTGGCGTTCAACTTTAATGCACGCAGGTAGGTAAAATATTGGTAATAGTGTGTCCAATATGGAGCAAATTAAACCACAATTATGGACTTATGGTGGTAAAAGAATCAAATGTATTCTTGGTGATGAGAACGTAATTGGCAATCCATAATTCAGACAAGTATAAGATGTCCATCCTAACCATAAAAATAAATAAATTAATATAATCAGTACAAGTAATAAGTGTAACTTTTGGGCATGTTTAATGAATTAAACATTATATTATATAAATAAATATATAAAAATTATTGGTCCAATGGCATTTTGCTGCGGAGTGTCTACGCAATATCTTTGATGGATAATGTCTTTCTCATGGAAAAACTCCACCATGCTGAACTCTAGACCAGCGCAAAATTTTGATAGAGGCACCAAATTGTGTGTGTATTAGATTATAGAAGCCCTTAATCAGAACCCTCACTTTAGATTTGTTAGTGGCAGCTACCATGGTATGTTGCTTGCTCCTGGACTTGTAGCCTGGTATCCATCTCGGGGATAACCGTGTTTCTTATAACACTTTTTCACGGTATGTCCCGTCATGCTACAAAAGGTGCATTTGGCTCATTTGATGTTAATGTTGCTCGTGTTCCTCCTTGCATTGTAAACATTGATGGCCGCTATTGTTTCATCTGTTTGTGACTGGGCATTTTGAACTGCATTAGCATGGCTAACTTTCAGAGTGTTGAGACTTAACTTTTACAGATTCAGCTGCCTATTAAGCTTCTCTCCCATCACGAACACCTCGTAGACTTCTAACAATGGATCCATTACAAGAACACCGAATCTCAGGCTACTATACTACTCATTTAAACTTGGGAGAAACCTTATCACCTGATCAACCCCACGATCATCTCTTATTATATCAATAACATCACAAGTGCATCTTGGATCACACACGCATAAGGGAAAGGCCTCAAGTTGTTCATCTCTTCCTAGAGAGTTATACACCTGGTATAGTAATCGTTGACGCTCATGCTCCCTTGTTTCAAGGAGTATATTTCGTTCTACAAAGCAGAGATACGGTGAGGATCACGCTGGGAGAATCTCCTTCTCAGATCTTTTCATACATCCTTCACTTTGTCCATATGCATGATGCTCTGTGCAATTGATGGAATGATCGACTTGAAGATCCCATAAACACACCATCAAATTGCACCTCCTTCATGCAGCGAACTCCGATTGACCTCTAGTCGGCACAGTGATAGTTCCGTCAACTACGCTCCATTTATTCTTGACTTCAAGTGCGATCCTCATATAGAAATGCACCATGATCCATAGTTTCAACTCCTGGTTAAGGGAGGAGTAACAAGGAGTCAAGGATAGCGCATGGATTGTCATTGATGCTGAGATGTAAAGGATTTTCCAGATCCTCTGGACCTTGATTCCTTTGTGTGAACAAGTTCCGCTGCGGAGCTATTACTGGAGTGGTGTGAGCAGGAGAACACGTGATTGCGCGATGCTGGACGCATTCCTTGACTCGTATCGTCGACATTGGAGACGGCAACGGCGTAGGTGCTTCGTCGTGGCTATGATACCATGACAAAGTAGCTACTGGAGGGAGCGTTATGTTGTGCAACCGTGTGCGCCATGCATGGTGCACACGGTTGTAAAAACAACGTCGTTTTGACGTCCGAATTATTAAAAAAACAAATCAGAATTGCATAACTACACATTCATAACTTCATAACTATACACCCAGGATTACATAACTACACATCCATAACTTCATAACTATAAATCCAGAATTGCATAACTACACATCCATAACTCCATAACTATACATTCAGAATTACATGCATAACTACATATCCATAACTTCATAACTATACATTCAGAATTGCATAACTACACATTCATAACTTCATAACTATACATTCAGAATTGCATAACTACACATCCATAACTTCATAACTATAAATTCAGAATGTGAAATTATAACTTCATAACTATACATTCAGAATTGCATGCATAATTACACATCCATAACTTCATAACTATAAATCCAGAATTGCATAACTACACATCCATAATTTAATAACTATAAATCCAGAATGTGAAATTATAAAATTATGAACATATATTTACATAATTAACGGCAATCGAAAATGTTTTTTTTTATTTAAGTAAAACGATGCCGTTTTTGCATCTGTATGCACCATGCACAGTATAATTTGGAGAGTTATAGAAATCATATTTGTTCATTACAGGTGGAAGAAGCTAATTGAATTACAGAGAGGGCAATGACCAACTTATACACCAGGTGGTTAGAACGTAAAAGAGAAGGGAAAATACAAAATACCCTTAGCTTGTATTAGCTTTATTTTTACGCTCTAACAGTAGATGTAGATTATTATTATTTTTGTGGTAAGATTATTATTATTATGGGAGAAGAGAAGATTATTATTATTATCAATGTTGCAAAAATCGCGTCTAGGCGTCGGGCGCCATTGCGCCGCCGCGAGGAACGGCCTCCGCGGCCGGACGGATCGGCGGTTCGACGGTTTTTTTTTTTTTTTTTTTTTTTTTTTTTTTTTTTTTTTTTTGAAAATGTCAGAAAAGTTTCGGAAGGCATAACTTTTGACTCGGTTGTCCGATTTGGATAATTTTTTTTTTTCAAATCGCGTATTTTTTCGAGATCTATCCACCGCAAACCGCCAAAGGCGGTTTTGGTCCACTAATTTCTCAAAAAAATGCTTCTTTAGCTCTTAATTTTAGTTTTTTTTTAATGTATTTAGATGGTTTAAACAATTTTTTGAACACTTTTACAACCACTTTCGTAAATAATTTCTAAGAAATAACTATAGAAACCTTATGTTTTATTACTAAATTTTAAAAATTTTAAATTTTAAATTTTATTTTTAATTAAAAATAAATAAATAAAATAAAAATAAAAATAAAAAATCGGCGTCTAGGGGGCGCCTAGCGTGTTTTGCAACATTGATTATTATTATTATTATTATTATTATTATTATTATTATTATTATTATTATTATTATTATTATTATTATTATTATTATTATTATTATTATTATTATTTTGTTGTATATATATATATGGATAGATATAGATAGATAGATGCGTCACATATTAAGGAGGCCTCTTGCTAATAATTGAAGTATGGTCGCTATCACTTTGGCCCCCATCCTTGTTATGTTTTTGTCCTACTCATACAAAGCCACCTCCTTTTAACTTTTTCTGTGTTCTTTAATTTCCAGCTTCTTCTATAACTTTTCTCAATTCCGATCCTCTCAAGCGTGATACACTGAGGGAGAGAGAGAGAGAGATGTCAGATGCCATGGCTGCTTCTGCCTCCATTGCCGCCGCTGATCCACCGCATGAGGTGGAGAATTGCAGAGGTGTTCTTTGGGTGTACAGTGATGGGTCCATAGTGAGGTCCAGCAAGCCAAGCTTTGACGTGCCGGTGAACGACGACGGTTCCGTTGTTTGGAAAGATGTTACCTTTGACGCCGTACACGACCTTCAGCTCCGGCTGTATAAGCCGGCGGTGATGCCGTCTCCGTCGAAGCTCCCGATCTTCTACTATATCCACGGTGGCGGTTTCTGCATCAACTCGCGGACATGGCCCAGCTGCCATAACTACTGTCTGAAGCTTGCTTCCGAGATCCCCGCCGTGATCGTCGCCCCGGACTACCGGTTGGCGCCGGAGAACAGGCTGCCGGCGGCCATCGAGGACGGCTTCGCATCCGTGAAGTGGCTCCAAGCCCAAGCCACGTCAGAGGAGGCGGATACGTGGCTCACGGAAGCCGCTGACTTCGACAGAGTCTTTATCTCCGGCGACTCCGCCGGTGGGAATATTGCTCATCATTTGGCTGTTCAACTCAGGGCCGGTTCACCCGAGCTGTCTCCGGTTCGGGTCAGGGGTTATGTTCTTCTAGCCCCCTTCTTCGGTGGCACTGTGAGGACAAAGTTTGAAATGGAAGGTCCAAAAGAGGCTTTCCTAAATTTGGAGCTTATAGACAGGTCAGATCAAAGTATCTCCCTGCGGGCTGGGCCTGGCCCGGCCCGCACCAACATCGTACCCGTACTCTCCCGACCTCCTCTCTTACTAAGTTCCGTTAAGGACTGCTTGCACAGACGCTCTTATGTTATTTGTGCCCTAACATACTCAAGTCGGGACCTACCTACTGACTTGGTTCGAGTAGCAAAATGCAAGACTTTTAGGAATATCAGAGCACGTGACCAAGTCCCATTATGCCCCGATCTGAGTCCATGCATGTGTTTCAAGTGCGATGCATGCCCCGAGACCTGAACTTGTTCCCTCTGCTTGACTATAAATACCACATTTTTGACTATTTTTATAAGTTGATTATTGGTTCGGGAATCTCTGACCTATTGTCAAGTATTTCGAGCTCTAGAACTTAAATCAATAAGTAAACTAGGCAAAAGATCTGAACCGAGAACAGACCCTAGAATCGTACTTGTGGTTGATACCGTCGGTATATACTACGTGAATAACAAATTGTTGATATATGTTTTGGGTTTTTTGGTAGGTTTTGGAGGCTGTCAATACCAGCAGGGGCGACGACAGATGATCCAATAGTGAACCCATTTGGACCGGATAGCCCAAGTTTGGAAGAGGTGAAAGTAGACCCAATTTTGGTGGTGACAGGGGGAGGTGATCTGCTGAGAGATAGAGGCGAAGATTATGCAAAGAGATTGAAGAGCTTTGGGAAGAAGATTGAGTATGTAGAGTTTGAAGGACAACAACATGGGTTTTTCACTATCAACCCCAATTCTCAACCTGCCAAGGAGTTGATGCTTATCATCAAACGCTTTATTGCAGAGAATTCTGCATAAGACCATAATGTTTCTTCATAGTTTCTGTCAAAATAAAATGATCTATATAAAATCCAATAATTTCATTGTCAGATATGCTTTAATGCATATTTGTTGTGAAACATGACCATTGTGTGTTTTGATTAATTAAAGTGAAAATTACACTTTTCATCTCTAAGTTATATAATACTTAAAAGATTCGTCTGTACATTATTACAAAAAAATGTTTTTAAAGTCGATTATTTGTAAGTTGCAACGTGGATTATATTGTGTAGTAGATATTATCTTAGTAGTAAATAAATCATACGAAGTGGATTACAATATATGTCATTTTTTTTATAGTTAACGAAATGATGTTAATTATTTATGAAAATCTAACGTCGTATCATTTTTAAAAAATTATTAAAGAGATACGACATCAATTTTGTAAGAAATTCGATGTCGTATCTTTATTAATTTTTTAATGACGAAATATATATGATATTGACTTTTTTTAATAGGAAAGTGACATTGTATATCTTTATTAAATTTTTTAAAAATAATATATCGCGTTGGTTTTTCTTTAAAATCAACATCGTATTTAAAAAAAAAAAAATGATATTACATCAATTTTTTCTTTTAAAAAAATCAATACAGTATCTCCTTATTTAAAAAAAAAATAATAATTTATAATTTCTACCAAAAAAAATCAATACAAATGTATCAAATCACAACATATACAAAACCTTTTCATAAAGTCAACGTTTTCCACTTCCTGATAGTCATCAATTTCAGCATGCCTAAGAGCAACTCCAATCAACCCGTCAAAATTAAACACCAAAACGACAAAAATAAAAATAAAAATGACGTGAACCCTCTCCAATCAGCATGCCAAAAGCACCATACTTTTGCCGCACCATGAACACTGCAACGCCATATTTGGCGTTGCAATGTTCATTTGCACCAAAATTTGGTGTGCATTTTATTTTTCCACTTTACCCCAACTTTTATTTGTAATTCTTTTTATGTCCTTAGATTAGTTTTAATGTTTTTGTATATTTTGTTAAATTGTTAAATATAAATTTTATATTATTAAAAAATTATATCATTTGAAAGATCTCATCAAGACAGACGATTAAAACAAAATTAATATTACATATAATTTAATTAAAAATAAAATTACATAAAACATAATACAAGTTTAATTTATTAAATTACAACTATATATTATATTAAAATAATAAAAGTATAAATATAAATTTTTAATTTATGAGAATATGAATTATTTTAGTACAGGAATAAAATTTGGTGTAATAGGTAGGAGATGAAAAAGATTTGGTATAAGAATAAGGTGTGAATATTTCTTTTGGTGTAAAATTTGGTGCAGAGGTTAAAGATGGTCTAAGAACTCTACAAACAAGTCAACAAGCACGGTTAATAGCGAGCTCTTTAGTCATTATACAATCATTATTGCATGGACCATGGTCCACACAATTGTGTGGACCATAAATAAAAAGGACATTTTTAATATACTAATGGTACATTATTTATATATGTACGTAAGGTACATTTTTAATATACATTATACGACGCTGAACAAATTTTTTTAATTATTATTTTTAAAGCAGAAGTAGAAAATCAATTTGACAAAAAGGTTAAGAGACTTCATTTTGATAGAGGAGATGAATATGAAACAAACTTTCTCAAAAATCAGCGTAAAATTGACATTATACATGACGTCACTACACCTTACACTCCCCAAAAAATGGCATAGCTAATAGGAAAAAAATTAGAAAACTTAAAAAAAAAAATGATTAACGCAATGCTAATCAGTTTTGGTGATCCAAACTCCTTGCGGGGAGAAGTTGTCTAACGACGAATAATATCCTTAACAGGATACCCATAAGGGCTTTGAGAAAATCCCCTATGAGTTATGGAAAGGACATTCTCCATTAAAATATTTTAAAGTGTGAGGGTATTTGATGAAGGTAGGTATTCTGTCTTTTAAAATACCCAATCTAGGATCTAAAATCTTAGATGCTATATTTGTTGGGTATGCTGAAAACAATGTTGTCTATAGATTGATGTGTTTAGAAAATCGCTCAATGTGTGAATCTAGAGATGCCGAGTTCCTTGAACACATATTTCATCTGAAAAATGTTCACAATATTATTTGCTGATAATCTTCTCGAAAAATGAACATGTGTTATTTCCCACACCTTGCCTTAAAAATGATATTGAACAACCAAGAAGAAGCAAAAGGCTTATAACTGAAAAGCATTTTGGTTCTGATTTTATAACCTTTAAACTTTCGTTAGTATGTCTTTAATGTTACCATAATTATCTTACATCGTTAAACTTTCGATAGTATGTCTTAAACGTTACCATAATTATATTTAATCATTTACCATATTTAAAATTCTTACTTTAACAATTATTAATCATACCATAATTATTACCCAAATGATCAACTATGAATTATTTTTTTTAAAAAAAAATATATACTACTCCGTATTATTAAAAAAATATTTTAATATAACTAAGATTTTAATATTGAGTATTAATATTGGACATCTAGCTTTGCATCACGCATAAAAAAGGACTAGTAATAATAGTAATAATGAAATAACCAATATTTTAATCGTAACTACCTAACATTATTATTATTATTATTATTATTATTATTATTATTATTATTATTAAATTAAATTAAATGTTACTTAACATTAGTATATCATGATTCAAATATGATACTAAATATAATCAATTTATCAAAATCCGATCCAAAACTAATAATGATAGTAACGATTCGGTTTATTGATCTCTCAATTCAATAATCGATAATCGTTATTACTTTTTAGCAATGTCAATAATTATTACATTACAATAATAACAGAATAATAATTTTTTAAAATCGTAACTTAATAGCATTTAATAATAATTATTATTAAATGTCACATAATATTATCATTATTAACATATAAATTTTGGATAAACAAATTCAAAATATTATTCTCAAAATCATTCTTCCAAAAGGCTGAACCCCAACCCTAAGGGCCCCCACATCCCGACCCGACAGAGCATTTGGGAAGATGTAAATTATGGTGACTCAACTGAACATGAACCATAAAGGCTAGACCGGTGCTCACTGCGCACAAGAAGCTCCCCTCACTTTGAGAGTTATTCTCAAAATCATTAAAAATACAAAAAGAGAGACAATATCCAATTGCCACAGTAACATTTTTTTTTCCTCCAAAATTTAATATAAGATCGTTATCCATAATAATAATAAAAAAAATATTATGGCAATAAACAAACATAATAATCACATTATATTATAATACTCAATTCGTTTCATTTTACATGTCTTACTTTTCTTTTTAGTTTGTCCCAAAATAGTGTTGTCTATCCAAAATGAAACATAACTATCATTCTAAAATTTTCATTATACCCTTTTGACTTTTTAAATTTCTAGACAATTAATGATGTAAGTACAATTTTACTTTTTACTAATGACACCTACTTTTGAGGGATTAACTTGAAAAGTTAGTAACATTTCTTTTGGTTACATTAAAACTCATGCAAAAAACAAATGTGACAAAGAATTAGAGAAAGAGAGAGTAATTATTATGGAACGTTAATGAAAAAGTAGTCGTTATGCACGAAATATGCTAACATTTGTACTAGTTATGCACGAAACATAAATGCATACTTTGGGACAACCTCAACTAATTTGGTCAGATAGTGACTTTCTTAATTTGAGTCGATCAGTTATAGACAACATTAGTTAACGAGATAGACAACTATAGAAATCGATCCCTGAGGTGAACTTTTAAGCTTGTAATTATCAAGTCAAAAACTTGACCAACTTGGTTGTGATATTTCATTCCTCCGTGTTTTGTTAAATTGAAAAGTTGGTTGAAAAAACACAAATTTTTGGTTGAATGGTCCAAGAGAACTTTTATGTTACAAATATGGCCTAATCGGCTATGCTAGTTTGGTGAGTTTTGTTAAAGTGAATATTATATGACCGAGATTCATGTGATGTTCACTAATATTGTGGGTGTTAAATACCTCGATTTATTGTATTCATTTTTACTTGGTATCCCGGTTTATGTAATTGTTTTTGCTTTTCATGCATTAATAACAAAAAAAAAAAAAAGATTCCCAACTTCTTACCCACTTTGTTTGTTTGTTTTTGTTTTTACTCTCTTTTTTTTTTTTTTTTTTTTTTTTTTGGAAAGGACAATGGTCAAAAAGTTAATGAAAATGTTCATCCATCATTATTATTATTATTATTATTATTATTATTATTATTATTATTTGGAGTGATAAGGGAAACAATAAAGGACCACAAAAAGAAGCTAAACTAGTATTTGTTGTCCATAACTTATACGGAATAACTTTGTAGTTATCAAGTCAACAATTTGACTAATTTGGTTAGGGTTGCCCTCGTTCGTCAATTTATTATTAATATGAAAAGTTAACTGAAAAATGCATTTTTCTAGTTGAATCATGAATGGTCCGAGAAAACTTTTATGTTACAAATGTTGCCTAATGAGCTATACTAATTAATTTGGTGAGTTTTGTTAAAGTGAATATTATATGACGAGATTGGTGTGATGTTTGCTAATATTGTGGGCGTTGAATTCCTCGATTTATGTAATCACTTTTACTTGCTATCCCGGTTTATAAAATTGTTTTTGCTTTTCATGCATTAACAACAAAAAAACTTCCCAACCTCTCACCCACTTTTTTTTTTCTTTATATAATTTATTCTAGAGATCATGCAATAGTGTACATTATCTTTAATTATTTGTTTTGGTAATGGAAAATGCATGTCTCTTTAAACACATTGAAGATGCCCACCTAATTTGACCTCTTAAGATATGGTAGCAAATGCAGTACTGTTGTATTGCTTTTATTGTAAATTGATCAAATTATTTTAATTTAAAATCAACAAATGACTTTATAAGATAATTAAATAATAAAACTACTAAATAAAAGCAAATTCCTACCAGCCGAGTAAAATAAACAAAAAAACAAAAATTTACTACAACCAACAAATTATATCATGATTTTCGAGGGCTCTCTTGTAAGATAGGCCCTACTACATGTTCATTTTTAGTTTACTAAAAATTTCATTTTTTAGTGTAATACATATTTATTTTTTAATAGGTTCACTATATTTTAATATATGTCTATTTTTAGAGTGTTGCAAATTAATTTTTAATGTATCGTAGATCAAAATGAACATGTAATACTCTAAAAATGATGTATATCATATATGCAATTCATACAAAAACATGGGAAATAATGGCTACCCAAGGAAAATGTACCTTAATCTTCCAAGAGTAAATATTTTAGTGGCATGATTTGCATTGAATCAATAATAGGTCACACTTTAGAGAGTAAGAGTAAAAGAAAAAAAATGCTTAACAAAATTAATTATTAACTTTTTTTTTTTTAAAAAATACTATATGATATGATCCATTAATTATATTCGTTTAAAATAAATTTATAGATACATTGAATTTAGACTAAGACTAATTTAGACGCGGAGCAGAGTGGGTCCCACTATACCTCATTGCTTTAGACTAAGATTAATTCAAACGCATAACGGAGTGTGACCTAATATTATCGTATTACCGCATTGTAAGACCCAATTCGGACGCATAACAGAAGGGAGTGGGACCCACTATTACCTCACTGCTTTTGACTAAGATTAATTCAGGCGCATAATAGAGAGAGACCTAATATCACCGTATTACAGCATTGTAAGACTAATACGGACGCGGAGCAGAGTGTTTCCCACTATTACCTCATTGCTTTAGACTAAGATTAATTCAGACACAGAACAGAGTGGGACCTGATATCATCGTATTACCGCATTGTAAGACTAATTCGGACGCGGAATAGAAGGGAGTGGGACCCACTATTACCTCATTGCTTTTGACTAAGATTATTTTAGACACAGAATATAGTGGGACCTGATATCAACGTATTACCGCATTGTAAGACTAATTCGGACGCAAAACGGAGGAGAGGGGACCCACTATTACCTCATTGCTTTAGTAATAGCATTGCCCATTTGGCCATTTTCCTTTCTTTCCTATTCTGCCAAGGAAAAAAATTGAGTTGTGACCTGACTGACTCAAACGCACCTCACCATGCCCATTTCAAACATCATCCCATAGAACGCATACTGGATTCAATTCTCCTTTCAAAAGGCAACTCAATTTCCAGATTTCAAAGTATCATCTGTCCTAAAACGATCCACTTTCTTCCCCAATCTACTCCCTAGATCAGTTTCTGGAAACCCTAACTCCTCATCTTTTCATCAATTTGTTTGTGTGCCTTCCAAACGTTGAACTTCAGGTGTGGGCCTTCTCGGAAATTCTTTTGACTTGAAGAGTTGTGTATCCTGTAAGTCAGTCATTCCAAGGAAAACCGATTTCTTCGTTTTTTACTGCTCATTTTTTTTTCTTCTTCTTCTTTAATTTTCATTGCAACTTGTATGTTTTCAATGGCTTTCGGGTTCTGAAGGTTGTTTTCACTGGAGTTTCTGTTCTGTTAGTTTACCTGCATTGGGGGTTTTCTGTGAACAGGACATCTTCGGTTGAGGTTTTAGAATGTCGGACGACTTGATGCTTCATTTCACCTCAACCTCCTCGAACCAATCGGACAATTCTAAAATGGCGAAGCTCGAGGCACGGATGGTACGCAAGCCCGCTTCCGCTCCTCAACAACCCGTTTCCTGGCCTTCTGCTGCTAAATTCGGGGATGCTGAGACCCTGCCGGAGCCGGTGGTGTCTAGTGATTCCGACGATGACGACGTGAGTTCCTGAATTTCTTGTTTCTATCGTAGTCACTTGGTGTATATATATATATATGCAGTGCACAAGGTGCTCATCTTCTTCATGTCGTTGCTCTATGAACTTCATTCTCTCCCATTTTGATCTTTCAGTAGATAATAGTTTTCATATGGAGCAGTAATGATACAGTAGCAAGGAAAGATTGTATTAGCTAAATGATAATCTTACTTACTGGATTCATGACAACCTTTTTCCATCTATTAATGTAGTTCTGACTTCTGAATTTGATTCCAAATAAGTTAACTGGCTTGCACTTCAATCCATTATAAATAAACTCTGCTGTCATATTTTGTGTGAGAGATCTTTGAGAGGGTCCATGTTCATATTGGAAATTCAGGTTTGCCTTTGATAAATGAAAGAACCATGTCCAAATAAAGAAGTAGAGATAATTATTCAGTGGTTTTACATTAAACAGTGATTTTTTAAAAATTTTCCGCTTCCATATAACTTATACATTTTTGTTTTCCAATTCCAGAATGGAGGCGAGTTTCTTATACAAGCAAATACTTCAAAGCGCCCTAGACTTGAAGAAGATACCAGCTTAATTGCCTATGGAAATGTTGAGGTGCATTCTGTTTTAGTTTGGGTCATAATTAGCTATTCTTGTAGTATCTGCAACTTAGATACTTATCTTCCATAACTAGAGATGTTTCCTAATAATCCTTTATAGCTTACCATTTTAAAATACTGAATGCACTAATATTTAAAGAAATATTTTTTAGGCAGTGGCGAATACAGGAAAGAAGAGCATAGAAATTACAGACACCAGCAAAGTAGGTTCAGAAGAAAATAGAAGGAGACAAAGCCGTGGTAGGGGAAACTCTGCTACAGGTAGAGGGCGTGGTTCCCGAAATGGAGATCAGACAAAAGTCCCAATGCCTTCTCCATCAAATGGTCAACTTGAAAACTCAAACCATATGGTTAGTTCTCCCTGAAGTCATACTTATTGGATGGATTACCTCTATCCAGTATCCACTAATTGTGGGCTAAGCGCTATGCATGTGTTTGATTATTTTTGCAAGATAAGAGGCTTAACAGTCATAATATTTGATTTTTTTTGTTTAATTTATTGGATATATATTTTATTGTTGCCACCACGAGTGGTGCATATTTTGTGTCCTCCACTTGCCCACCAAATAAAAAAGGGCACACAGAAATCTTGGCTTTGTACTTCTTGATGAACAATTGAGCTTACCGCTAATTTTGCTTTGAGAAATATATTCAGTCTTTCCTTGTTACAAGGTTTACATCTCTTCTATATCATAAATACAATTACCCTTGATGTGAATGAAATCAGGATGAGATCAATTCTTTACGAGCTAAAGTAACAGCTTTGGAGGAAGAACTAAAGAAATCCCATAAAGAGGCCTCTGATTATCAACATATGTATCAAGAACTAGAGAAGGCATAGCAATATTCTTTCAATGTTGAGCTTTTCTTTAATGGTTTATGTTTTCAATCATTATAGAAAATGAAGTATTTTGTACTTGTTTGTATGTGCAGGAGCTGAAGACACTTAAAGATAATGAGAAGCAGATGAAGCCAAAGGTTTGTTTACCATTGTTTCTTTTGTTTAAGTTCAAAACAAATCTTTTTCTGTGATTGCAGTAAGTATTCATGTTGACAAAGTTCTCTGACCTTCAGCTTTGTCCATTATATTTCATTTCCTGTGTTTCTGTGGAAAACTAGATGAACTAAAGTGTATGAGTATGTCAGAACGTCTGTAACAAGACAATAAGCTAAAGTGGAGCCCTTTTAAAAGTTTTTAAGGATTTTATGACTGGGGTCTAAATACCTGTTAAATCTTATATTATATTTTTATTAATCATTAAATCAGATGATTCACTTGTAACTCTGTGGTGTAGATAACAAAAATAATATCAGAATTGTTGATATCTGTTTCAAAAGCGGAGAGACATGAGGCACGGATGAAAGTGCGTCAAGATTCTCTGAGATTGGGTAATGTAGGAGTAATCAGGTACCTTACCTTTGTCTTACTTCTGAAGCTACAGGTTTCTATTCCATGCATGCATTTATAGAGTAAGGCAGAATTAGTAAGACAATATATGCCAATTTATCTATTGGGATAATGATGCATTTTCTCCTGTTTTGTCATATTAGATGCAGTCATCCAGATTTCTTGTACTTAATTGGTTTTGAGCTTATCTTCAGTAATATTGCAAAGCTGCATCAGAAATATGTAAATATTTTCATGAGTTCCCCTAATCTCTATCTTCTCTCCCATTTGAGCATGGCCAGGGGTTGGGTGGGTGAAGTTATCTCAAAATGTTGGCTGTAAATTTGTCCATTCTTGATTTCTTGTTGGCTTGTCATTGCTTTAGTATTTGTTTTGAGCAAGGTGCATGACATGTAACAAACTGAAAAATCCAAAAGATAGGTCCTTTTTAAAATCCTAATGCTTTTGGTGAAAGATTGATATATTTATTGTAATTTGATTTGGAATGAAAAAGAAGAGTATTAAATTTTCTATTTCTTCTTGTCTTCCTCATCGTCTTCTACTTCCTATTTCTAGTTATACCATTAATCTCTTTAATTAATGCTTTTGGAGCTTATATTATACTAATATAGTTAAATTTTCCCTTCTAAAAGAGCTGAATTGGAGCTCACTTAAAAAAGTTAAAATGAAGAAAGCATAAATTGAAAACAGTAAAATGTTTGTAGTGTTTAAATTAGGAAAATAGAGATCATTTTGGAACAGATTGAAGAGGAAAGTATGACAAATTAAGTAGGCCGGATGAAATATTTAATTCTGTAACGTCATTTTGCTTTTTAAGTATCAAATCTTTGGAAATTCTAGTTGCAACTGTTTCATTTGTTTATGTTTTAATGATTTGTAGAGCTGGGACAGTGATATCTGAGGCATGGGAAGATTCTGAGCTGATCAAGGACCTCAATGTGCAACTTGTGTGCTTCCTATTCTTCTCCTTTTTAATATCCACACACACACACAAAGTTATTGATGGCACAATATCTTTTTTTCTTAATCTGTTCTTTTGGACTCTAGTCAAAAACCTTAAAAAGCTTCACACTACTATGAAATAATGATAGATTATGGTTGTGGATGTGAAATAAAACATATAAATTATGAAAAGAAATACATAAAAATTTGAGTTAATCTTTTTGGCATATTTTGCTTTCCATTGCTTTGTTTTAATATTCAGCAATTTTAATTTCTGTTAACTTGCTTTACATTTGTCTCTTGTTGGCATTGCTTCACAGACAAGGACTTATTACTATGGTTTTTGTTCTTATTACTATTCCTATTACATTACAGAGAAACTTAGCAGAGAGCAAAGAATCTCTTGAGCGGCAGAGAAAGTCCAAGAAGAAACGACAGTTAGGTAAAGTTTCCCATCTGCAATATGAATTTTTATACTTTATATTCTTTTTCAGCAGTAAGGGTGTTTTGCTTCTAATGCTTGTATACCAAGTAGAAAATGGTTGATACAAATGCTGTAGGGCTTCTTCTCAGTAACTTTAGTCTGCATGAGAAACCTGTTTGTTGATATTGGTGGTTAGTTGGTGACATTGTTATAAGGGGTAGTAAATGTGTATGTGATGTATTACTTACTCTTGTGTGTTTGCCTGCTGGCTTCATAATAATGTTCAACCATCTCAAGATGTACAACTGTCTTTGGCTACTTGACCTATGATTGAGCCATATAATTGTCTCATTGATGTTCAATTAGTCTGTTGTCTACAATGTTTCCAAGTTGAATGGGCTTTGTTATATGCCTAAAGCTAGGATGCTTGATCATAGGTTTTTTTGTTTGCTTGTTTGTTTCGTTTGATATTTAACCTCCCTTACTATTTTCTTGATTACTTGTCAGTTTGACCAAATTTTATACATGTTCTAATTGCAGATAAAAGTGATGTAGTAGACGAAGAAGCTGGTAGTCATGAAGAAGATTATTTCTCTCAGGATGAATATTATAGATCACGTTTAGCCAGCATTAAGCGGGTATGCTTATATATTACAGTCTTAACAATTATTTGTGAAATTATTTTTACATGCATTGTATTGTTGAGCTTGCAATTTGTGTAGGAGGAAGAAATGATGCTGCGTGAAAGAGATCGCCTTGAATTGGAGAAAGTAAGGCTAATACGCGAAATGAAACGCATACGTGATGAGGATGGTTCTCGTTTCAACAGCTTTCAGATTCTGAACCGTCGATATGCATTGTTAAACCTTCTTGGTAAAGGAGGGTTTAGTGAGGTTTATAAGGTATTTTCTGAACTTAATTGCCAGTTTCCTTGTTTAAACTGTTTCCATTTTGCGTAAAATCCCAAAACATCCTAGTTTGTTGGAATGAAAATTTAGATTAAAACATAGTGGTAAATGATGTTTCCTTTATTAATTTATTTATTTTTTAAATTTGAAACCCAAATATTTGGCAGGCTTTTGACTTGGTGGAACATAGATATGTTGCGTGTAAGCTACATGGGCTAAATGCTCAATGGAGTGAAGACAAGAAGCAAAGCTATATACGACACGCAATCAGGGAGTACAACATCCACAAAACTTTGGTGCATATTAACATTGTTCGTCTTTGGGATATATTCGAGATAGACCAAAACACATTTTGCACTGTCTTGGAGTACTGTAGTGGTATGTACTCTCTTTTGAAATGCTGGTAGGAGCTAGGAAGAAATAAGTTGCTGAGCTTCATCATCTTGTTATTTATTAATATGAGGATAGTGAAGCATATTTGTCTTTAATTTATTGCTTGTAAACCTTTTCTGCAGGAAAAGACCTTGATGCAATTTTGAAAGCAACGCCAGTTTTATCAGAATTTGAAGCCAGGTTTATCATTGTTCAGATATTCCGTGGCCTTGTCTACTTGAATAAAAGATCACAGAAGATTATCCATTATGATTTGAAACCTGGGAATGTTCTATTTGATGAGTCACGTATTGCGAAAATGACTGATTTTGGCCTTAGCAAGATAGTAGAAGATGACGTTGGGTCAAAAGGCATGGAGCTCACGTCCCAGGGAGCTGGAACATATTGGTGAGTTGCACATGAGTTGCAGATTCATTAACACTTCCTGCTTGGTTATTTTCCTCATGCCCATTTCCACAACCAAAATGAAAGAAGAAAGTAGATTTTTGCTCTTTGGGAAGGATGGTTTCAATCCCACTTTTAACTTTAAAAACTTTTTATTGATCTCTGCTTATTGTTTCTGTTGTCACTTCAGGTATCTACCTCCAGAGTGCTTTGAACTAGGCAAGACACCTCTGATATCATCAAAGGTCTGAGATTGTTTCACATCAAATTCTGCATATATATTCCATGTCAGGATAGAAAACACTATACCTGTTGACCTGAAATCCATTAAAATTTCCATAGTTAAATGTTTTTGTTGTTTGTTAGAGCATCCACAATAGTGGAGATATTTTGTGGTTTTTGAGGAGTTTTTGTAAGTGTGATTAGGAAAGAGAATATGGAAGGGGAGAGAAAAAAGAAAAAAAAGAAGCAAAATTGATTTTTTTAAAAAAAATAATATTAAAATGCACTGTCAGGTGCGCCTGGCTCACCACAGGGCGCGTGCACTGCACGTGCCTGTGTGGCCATAGTTTGTGCACGAAACGCGCACAGCGTGATTTTTTTTTTTTTTTTTTTTTTCTGACGTGATTACTGTTCCAAAAACCATGTCTTGCAGAGGCTACCCAATCTTCTCTCTCTCCACTTCTTTTCCCTCCACATCACCACACACTATTCCAAAACCCCCCCAAAAAAACCTCTGATAATGATGCTCTTAAATATCGCTTTCTTGCATATTTGAATGTTATGTAATTTTCGGGAACTTTTGGTGCCTTGTTATATTGGATAAGGAATACTAGATTTTGTCTAACGATTAGCTTGCTTAGTTTAGTCTAACCATGTTAGATCTGCATGATCCTGTGTGATTTGATAAAGTATGAAGTATGATTTACAGGTAGTGTTGACATTATTTCTTTGGTGATAGGTTGATGTTTGGTCTGCTGGCATTTTGCTCTATCAAATGCTATTTGGCAAGCGTCCTTTTGGGCATGACCAGACACAAGAACGAATTTTACGAGAAGATACTATAATTAAAGCGCGGAAGGTGGAATTTCCTTCAAGGCCAGCCATCTCCAGTGAGGCAAAGGTTATTTTTTCCTTTTTTACATATTTAATTACAGTTTGTTATTATTTTTATTGGTACTTTAAAAGGCAACTGAGGTGTTAGGTGGATGTAATGGACAGGGCAAGGCACATGTACCAAATCATCTGCCTTGCAATTTTTGTTTTCTAATATTTCAGAAATTAGAAAAGAATTTAAAATTATACAGAAGTGAATTAAAATTCAAATCATCTGCCTTGTAATTGTCTGTTATTTATTCGGAACAAAACCTTCATATAACTTGCTGGTTTTAATCCATATATTCATTGTATCGTTGGGTTTATGCAGGAGTTTATTCGCCGTTGTTTAACATATAATCAAGCAGAGAGGCCAGATGTCTTGGCTATAGCTCAAGATCCATACCTAACTTTCCCAAAGAAGTAATTAGATAAAAATCATCTCCCCTTTGGCTGAGGCTCAGGATGGCAGGAAAGGTATATCTATCTCCATGACTTTTAGGTGAAGGAGATTAACTACAGAATCACAGGGAATTTTGTATAGTAGTTGTAAAGCTTATATCCCTGCATCATTATTCTTATCCGAAAGGTGTTAAAGTTATAATTCAGTTCTCATGTTCTGGATTGCATGGGTGGGTTGCGAAAATTGTACAATCTGCCAGTCCGGTTTTATTTTCTTTTTTCGTCATTGGTTTGTATATTTTGTTGTGGAAAGGAATTTGTAATTCATAGAAAAACAGCAGGAATTGTGAGTTTGCACAATTATTGCACAGTTGTTGCACAATTGTTGCACATCTCAGAAAAATATGCTATGGCATCTGCTTTTGCCTGCTGATTACTGGCTTGTTAATTTTCATTCTTTTCAAGTGTTAAGTCTGTTATGATACCAGCCTAGATGTTCAAGCAATCATTATTCTCCATGAACCAATGAACCAACCCTCCATATAGTTGTGTGAATCATGAATAAAAAGTATATTTTTAATATATTAAAAATACATTATTTGTATACTGAAAGTATATTATTTGAATATTGAAGGTATATTATTTTATATACTATCAAATAATGTATATTCAGTATATAAATAATGTACTTTTAATATATTAATAATGTATCTTTTATTCATGTTTCGCATATTGTGTGAACCCTAGAAATTTGCCATGTTCAAGGCAGCTTGCCTATGGCATTGGAGACAAATTTTACTGTGGACCATGGTCCAAAACGGTGTTGTTTCTTTTAAGTGAAAAGAAAGGTCACTTGTTATGTGTAATTAGTTATATTTGTATAACATATTTAATTTCATTTTATATACATTGTAGTTTAATTTTAGTACAATTAAAGTTTCATTTTGTTTCAACTACAATTTCATTTGACATTATACATACAGTAGTTTTATTACATTGAGACCTGCATGTGATTGAATTTCATTTTATTTTTATTACAATACTACTAAATTATAATTCTAATTCAACTATGGTTTGATTTCATTGGACAATATATACTCAAATAAATGAAATTGTTATTCAGTTTTATTTTATATACATTGTAGATTAATTACAATACAACTAAATTATCATTTTGGTATTTTTAAAAAAGTATCATTTTGATATAACTACAGTTACATTTGACAATATACACTTAATATGTGACTATATGAGACATGTTATTCGGTTGCATTCTATACATACTGAGGTTTAATTTATGAAAATTTAAAGCATTATTATAATTTAATTTGACAATATACACTCGATATGTGAGACATGTTATTCAGTTTCATTTTATACATACTGCAGTTTCATTTCAACACAACTAAAGTATCATTTTAATTCAATTATAGTTTCGTTTGATAATATAAACACAATTTGCGAGACAAATTTTAGATACACTATAGTCTCATTTTGTGTTTTGAACACACTAAATATATAATATAATATTCCCTTTAGCTAGACAGTATTAAAACAACAATGTAATGCAATGCAGTGAAACTAAAGAACAGCTCGCAAGCACCAACTACCATGTAGTGATGGAATCCCGATTATTCATCCAAGTGAATGGTCAAAGGTTCAAACTTCGGTGGGAGCTTAGATTCTTTGAGTTGAAAATATTTGAAAAAGTATATAACAAATAACACTTGAAATAATTCAATCTCTCCCTCAAACACCTATAGAGAAGGTCTCCTCAAACACCACCTATTCAATTCCAACTTTATTCCTCTAGGGAATGTATCCTCCGGGCAGACTAAATGAGAGATGGGCTTTTAAGGGGGTTATATGCATAATTGAAAGATTAAATTATCACTATAATATAATTGAGGAACTAAAATAATCGTTTTCTTTTAAATATATTTGTTTAAAGTTATTATTAATAAATTTTTGTATGTAACGATAGTGAAGCTGAACGAATTTGAGAATACATTTGTATGTAACGATGTTAGAAACACATTTGTCAAAAATGAATTTCTCGATTTTGTTCGAGTTTAACATAGTTTATGCTTGTAATAACTTGCTTGTTTTATAAAAACCTTCACAAGTTTCTACGTATCAGATTGTTTTACATGGTTTGCATCACATCCCTTCAAATTTTTTATGTGATTGTTGTGTTGCATTTACGTAAAAAGAAATATTTGATGATATTTTAGACTATTTGAATGTATTTGGTTGAATTTCTCTAAGATTTTAGAGTTCGGCTAGTAATTTTAGGTTCTAGTGTTGCAAAAATTCTGCTTAGGTGCCGGTTGACCGCCTAGCGTATCACCATAATCTGTGGTACGGTCTAGGCGCCCGGTCATCTAGGCCTTTTAGGCGCTAACCGCCTAGGCTTCCTACGCACCGACTAGACCGCCTAATTGGTCAATTAGCTATTTTTTTAAATGAGTTATTTTACTCAAAATGACATCATTTTGAATGAAATAATCCTAAATTATTCAAACTCTATATGGTTTTAGGATTAATATTTAATATTTTAGTATTAATTATTAAAATATTAAATAATTTATAATTATTAGTCTTAAAAAATTAAAAATATTTAAACATATCTTTAAAAAATTAATTGCCACCTAGGCACTAGGTGCCCTCGGGCGCCCAAAGAACGCCTAGTTATTTTTTCAACCATGTTAGGGTCAAGCACATTTAATACTGTTCCACCCTTAAAAATTGACAATTAAACCCTAAACTAAGTATGCGATATATATTATTTTTAGGTTCAAACGCATTATTTAGGAAATGAATAAGGGTCAAATTAGTAAACAAAACCTGAAAATGCAATCATGCCACTGAACTAAAAAAACAAAAAATACAATTACCCTCTTCAAATAATAAAATCATAGCAATTTCACCTTATAGCCGGTAAACTCTCTTCTCAATCGGTTGCTTAGCTGACGTGGACTCTTACATGACATTTTATTTTGTTTCCTTTACTTTTTCTTCTTTCCTAGTCGTCTTCTTTCTTCCATATGTTATTCTCCTTCTTCTTTACACAACAATCGAAACTAACACACAATCAACATGAATATGATGGAACAACCTCTGCAACTCCCAAATTGCTTCTATCCAACAACCCCAACATTAATCCCTCCCACCTCCAAAATCCCTTCCCAGTTCCCACTCTCTCTCTCCCTCCAACCTCGACGATATCAAAAAGAAAACAAAAATATATTGCAAAAAGAAAACATAACCACCAAATTATATTTTTTAAAGTTTCAAAATCGAATTAATTCCAATGGATGTCCATAATTTTACATTTAGTTTCAATGATCATTTTTGTCTTTAAACACCTTAGACTATTAAATTGTGGACACTTTTAATCATTTTAATATTTTATTAAGAGAAACTCCGTTAAGTAATGGTAAATAGCCAAAATAGGTTTCATCACATGTTTTTAATCTTTTATTAATTTTTTTGGATACTTTATCTAATGGAACAAACGCTAAGATTTAAAAGCCGGTTAATGTCCCATCAAAACAAGGCCAGTTGATATGAGGAGTTAGCCTGTTGCAAACTATGATGGCCAGACTGCAAGCGAATGGCTGAGCCTCATCCATAAATAATGTATATTTATTATATTAAAAATATACATTAAGTATACTAATGGATATATGGAATACTTGTACATTGTGTTTAGTTATTTGTACTTAATTTTTTTTTTTTTAAATTTACATTTCATTTTTGTTTTAATTATTTCTATTGTTTTTTTGGGGTTCAATTTTACTATTTCTTTAATGACGCATTAATTGGATTAGTTTCATAACAAAATCGAATAAATACAATCAAATTTATAAAGAACAATTGAATTCATGAATCAACAAAATATTTTCCATTACTATTATATGGAAACGACATCGCATTAGCCGAAATCTCTTCCATTGCTCCTTTGAAAATTGACATTTTGTATTTATAGTAATTAAGTACTGTAGAATCTTTGTATTTATAGTAAGTAGAATCTTCTTCTCCTCTTCTCCCAATATATAGTAAGTAGAATCTGGACCTGGGGGATAAAACAGTCAAGCAGCCATTTTTGGGTCCCAACTCCAATTTGGTTATACATCATTACTATTTTTAAATGTAAAAACTTCAATCTTAATTATAAACAATGATCAAAATATCTACGAGGTCCCTGTATTATAAGTTTTTGTTCAATTTAATCCTTATATCGTATTTTATTCAATTTAATCTCAGTACTTTCAAAAGTAGTGCAATTAAGGACAATAGTTAATAGTGTTAATATTACCGTTAACTTTGGTTACGTGATACTGACGATATTTATATTCCTACTCATATATTACATTATAAATATTTAAAATTAATTATTTTTACCACCAATATATTAAATTAGTATATCCAAAATAAATAATTACAAATATGTTCCTAATAAGATTTGGATAATTGTCTTTAGTTTACTTTTTAAAGTAAAAAACTGAATTGAACAAAACACGATAGTACATGAACTTTATAGGTACTTTCGCCTATAAACAACACATGCCAAATTTAAATATAAATAATTATTAGATCATAACTAATTAATTGGACACTACATTATTGATTGACTATATATGCATTATTTATTGTGACAATTGATCACAATCTACGTATACGAATAATAATTCTAACCTATATTTATTCAAATATTTTGGATCGTCTCGAAAAAATGTCGATTTGATCCACAATATATATGTGTACGTTCTAACTAACTATCTATACTATACTATATATATATATATATATATATATATATATATATATATATATATATATATAGCCTGGCCTTATGCATCTGCAATAAGTGGTTTAGTTGTTAGTCCAAACCCAAAGGGAAACAACGGATCATAGTGGGAATCTCCGATGTTCATAGGGAATTGGTCGACGGTCTTGAACCAAGTCCGAGGTAACCTTCCGGTGAATTCATAATCCCCAAACAAAACATCGGCCACGCCTTGTCCTTCACTCCCGGGGAGCCATGCAGCCACTAGAGCGTCCATTTTGGGGAGATAGGGTTCCAACACTAGCGGCCGGCCGGAGATGAGCACCACCACGCACTTGATGTGTTCACAGACAGTGGCGATGGTGGCTGGGCCGGGGTCAGGGATGGTTAAGTTCATGTTGTCGCCGTCGTACTCGGCGTAGGGATGCTCTCCCACGATGACGATGGCATAGGCGAAATCATTGGAGTTTGTAATGAATTCGGAGTCGGGGTTTTCGTTGTACACTACTTCTGTGGTTGGATCAACTGTATCTGATATAGCTTTCAATATAGTAGTTCCTACAATCAGCACCAATGACATAGTATTAGGTACAATCATGTATAATATATTTAGTTATACGGAATACTAGTACTTGATTATATCTGGTACTATTAATATTATATATATATATTTAAGGATTATGAAAGGAATTTTGTACCGGTAGTGATGTTGCCACTTTGGCCTTGCCAAGTGATAGTCCATCCACCACATTGATAGCCCAAATTGTGAGCATGACTTCCAGCAACTAAGATTCTTGTTGCCTTTTTAGGGAGAGGAAGCAAAGCCTCATCATCATCATCACCATTCTTCAATAGAACAAGTGATTTCCTCACTGCTTCTCTTGCCAAATCTCTGTGAGCCTAATCACCACATATCAACAAGTAAATACAATTGCAAACAAATAACCACCGTGCACTCTCATCTCTTAAGACAGATTATAAGTTTAAAAACAGTCCGGTGTCAATGAGGATTAGTTTGACGTATAGATTCAAACCTGGCTTCCAAGATGATCGACCAGGCTAAGATCAGCGAGCGGGTTCTCGAAGAGACCCAAAATGAATTTAACTCTCAAGATCCGCGTAACAGCGTCGTCGATTCGGCTCATGGGGATAAACTTGTTCTTGACCAAGTAAGTTAAAAGTGTCTATGAACTCTGTGTAGTTATAAGCAACCATGATCATGTCAATCCCAGCTCCAACACCAGCTAAAACCGAGTACGTGTAGTTTGAATGATCCGGAGTAGTGATCCTATCTATCCCTTCCCAATCCGAGATCACAAAACCCTGAGAAAAAAGAATCAAACATCGTTATTAGAATCTTAATTCAAGGATCTTTTAGTACGACATATATAATAGAATGTACCTTAAAGTCAAGAGTTCCTTTGAGAAAGTCGGTGACGAGAGCGCGGTTGGCGTGCATTTTCTTGCCGTTCCAGCTGGAATAGGAGACCATGACGGTGGAAACGCCCTTGAGGATGGAGGGATAATACGCCGGCATGTGAATACTCAGCAATCCATCCCAGTCTATAACTGTGTTGCTTTCGTCTATTCCGTACGTTGTACCTCCATCACCCACGAAATGCTTTGCACAAGCAACTACTTTCTTCCTACAATCAGAAACTCACTGTCATTACTAGAGACAGAAAAATTGTTTAAAGTAACTTTTTACAAAAATAATTTTGCATGTAATCAGTTATAAGCTAACCGCTAATTTACGGAACATTTTTCTACAATCAGCTGATACTATCAATTAGTCAAACTCACAAATCCAATAAGCTAACCGCTATTTATTATTTAATTGTAGTTATTAATTTATAAAAGGTAAATAGGGAATAAAAAGAAAGTAGAGAACATACTTGCCACCAACATAAGGAAAGCCCTTGGGATAATCCTGGGGAAGATCTCCTTGTAATCCAAGTATAACTTCTGTCATTTCTTTCACTACTTCAGGATCTTCACTATAGCTTTCATAACACCGTCCCCACCTTGGATCTCTGCATACCTTTTATTTAAAAAAAAAAAAAAATATTAATCTTTAAGATTTTTTCATTAAAGTTGACATTATTGAAATTGAAGTTTCACCAAAAGCTTGCATTTTATAGGAAATACGTTAAATCAAATATTATCCCTTCTCCTCCACTTGAGAAAATGGACAAAAGTAGCACCGTTTTAAAACATTAGTCAAAGATAGAATTGGTCTCTCCCTTTATAGGATTCATACTCTAATTTGATGGAAACATAAATGATCTGCATTTACTAAATAAAGATTTTTTTTTTTTAAATTATGTGATGATGTATAATTTTTTTTTAAATATAATTTTAGAAAAGTACTACTCCGTATATTTTTTATTGAAGGATTAAATGAGATAATTTCATACCAGACCAACTAAAAATGTATAAAACTTATTATACAGAGAAAAAAAAAATACAAAAACCATTTACTTGTACATTTCTATAATTTGAAAAACAGAAAATGAAAATGAAAAATTAGAGAAAGAAAAACTAAAGTAACCACGATATTAAGAGAGGAACCAATTAATATGATTTAACTTATATTGTGAAGAAATATATATTCGAGATAGTGATTGTGAAAATACCGCGATACATGGAGCAAAAGCATAAGTTATGCCAGTAGCCCTAGTCTCAAGGGCAGTTGCCGCACCAATTCTCTTCACTAGTTGAGGATCCCTGCAAAATTAAATAAATTTTAATAATGTTTTGATTGAGAAATTTGTAAGATTAGTATAAAATTATATCAAGTTTTGTACGGATACTACAATGTAATAGAGTTAGTAGCATTCAAAAAAAAATCAAGTTTTGTATTGTAATGTTTAGAGGAAGGGGTATATATTAAGATAATAGACAATGACACCTTGTCAATGGTACCAAATCACATCAAGTATTGTAACGTTTTGAGGAAGAAATATATAAAATTATAGACAATGATAGTGGTGTGAAATCACATCAATTATTGTAATGTTGTACCATTGTTTAACACCTATTTAATGAAGTAATTTTACTTAATTGTGATATTATTTAATGAAATTATTTAAATAGAGTGATGCTATATCAACAATTGATTCTTTTAATATTTAATCAAAAATTGAGATGAAAATAATAGTATTACTCTGTTTTTTTAATTATTATTTATAATATAAGAATGGCAACTTTAAGATAAATTTGTCCAAAAGGACCAAAACCTATCCAAATAAAGGAGACCATGGGTTGCGTGTATATGATTTTAATACGTCTTAGTTTTGCTTTATTATTGGATATCTGACTTTATTGCTTAACCATAAAGCCATAAACGTACTTTTTTTTTTTTGAATGCTACTAGCTCTATTACATTGTAGTATCTGTTCATATACTTTCTCAACCTACTGAAACACAAAGAGCTAATAACGCCTCCACTGAGGCTCGAACTTACAATCTTCCAAATGGAAGTCCAACCCGGGTACCATTGGACCACATAGTCCTAGTCCATAAAGGTACTTAGATGTATATATATGTAACAGTTTTAACTGTTACTAGTCAACAGCCTTGAGTGTACGCATTAATATATAAACTTGTCTTAATAATAAGAAAAATGTTATTTTGTATAATGTTTCTTGTATTTTGTAAAGTTGTACATTTTGTTTTATTAAATTGTATTGACAAGATAAATTCGTATGCACTAATTAAAGGTGTGTATACTAACTAGGTAAATCATGTATTATGACCTTAATCAGTAAATACCACAAGGAAGTACACTAGCTTAGGTTGCTGATAGATGATAGACTCAAACCAAGAAAATCAATAAGTCACTCGGCTGGATGGCCTCAATTTTGAGGGTGCTTAAGAAAAAAAAAATTGTAATTAAATCCATTTTTCTATCTTGCCTAAAACTCATGTGTTTTTCCAAATCATGCACCACCATTGAAGATGACACGATTCTTCCTTCTATAATTAATCTTACAACTTTTGGTAGGGTCTCAATTATTTACAAAAACAAGGCCACAAATCCTACCCGTCAGAAGTCAAAATGACTTCTAACTGGTTACCAAGTCAAACAAACCCTTAGAAGTCAAACTTATAATTGATTACCAAGTCAAACAATCTAACCAACGTCGATGGGGTTTGTCCTAAAATGTAAGATACAACTTTATAAAGTGCATGGTATTATTGGACCTAGTGTAGTTTTTTTTTTGGTTAATTAATTAATAATAATAATTATAGGTAAGACAAAAATTGAGAAGGTAAAGATGGGAATAAAAGAGCTTGCCTTGTTGCACCCAATCCAATATTGTGGGGAAAAATAGTAGCCTTGTAGACATTATTGTTCCCATGAACAGCATCAATCCCATATATCATCGGAATCCCGAGCCGGCTCGACAGCGAACCGTTTTGGAACCAGTTCACCATCTCCACCCATTCCGCCGCCGTGGCTTCCTCCCTCGGCACGCTTCCGCCGCCGCTCAACACACTGCCGATGGAGTAATCCCTCATGATCTCCGGCGTGAGTCCCTTGCGATCCAGCTGTGCCATTTGCCCGATCTTCTCCTCCAAACTCATCCGCCCAATCAAGTCTCGAATCCTCGACGAAATCGGCTTCGTCGGATCCTTGTATTTCATGTAACCCGCCGGCCGACGCGCCATGGCAGCCGGGAGGCATGAACATAGGAGCAGTAACAGAAGCCCTAACAATGGCAGCGGCAGAGCTCTTTGAACTTTTTTCATGGCTACAATCTTATCAGAAAACTTAGCTTTAATTTCAACAAGAGTGTTGTGGAGGGAAGGAGAAGGCATCGGTCCAGGCATATAAATAATCACAAGATCTGAGTGGTGACTAGGACGTGTTTGGTCATACAGATAATTTTATTGACTTCTACTTTTATCTATAAATAAAAATATTTTATCTATAATTTTATTGACTTCTACTTTTGTGTTCTAGTTAATTACTAGTTAATTATTTATTAGTCATTACTTATTACAATGTGATGTGGACAAGTGGTGTAGTGCATGTTAACAATTGTTACTCCGTATTTGTTTATTATACTATTAACTCATAATCTACTATTAATACAATTCTTAATATGTTTTATACTTTTCTATTCGTACTACAATTCTACATTCAGTTTTGTATTCAAATATTGTAAAATACGGAGTAGTATAATATAATTCTAATAGAATATATTAATTTCTATGATCTTATTCGTATTATAGAATATATTGATTCCTTCAATTCTATTCATATTATAATTCTACATTAAAATTCTTATTCGTAACAGGACAATACAGATAAATCTGACACTATCAATACTTCTCCCAACTCTGATTTTTAAGAGGAAGAAGAAATCAAGAAGAGAATAGTAACAAAAATTGAATTGATTATGGGACAAATTTTACTATTCATATTAATATATATTATAAACCTTTCCATATTGCAAAAATGAATTTCTTGATTTTTGTTCTAAGTCCAACATAGTTTATGCTTCTAATAAGTTTGTTTTATAAAAACCTTCTTAAGTTTCTACGTATCAAATTGTTTTACATGTTTTGCATCTCATCATTCAGATTTTTTTATGTGATATTTTATACTATTTGAATGTATTTGGTTGAATTTCTCTAAGATTTTAGAGTTCGGGAGTGATTTTAGGGTATAGTGTTGCAAAAATTCTGCTTAGGCGTTGGTTGACCACCTAGCGTATCACCATAATCGGTATTACAGTCTAGGTGCCCGGCCGACTAGGTCGCTTAGGCGCTGACCGCCTAGGCGACTAGACTGCCTAGTCGGTCGATTAGCTATTATTTTTTCTTTTTAAAAAGGAGTTATTTCACATTGTTTTGAATGAAATAATCCTAAATTGTTCAAACTTTATATGTTGTTAGAATTAATATTTAACATTTAGTATTAACTATTAAAGTATTAAATAGTTTATAATTATTAATCTTAAAAAATTAAAAATAAACATGCGCCGATTAATCGCCACTTAGGCACTAGGTGCCCCCGGACGTCCAAAGAATGCCTACTGACTTTTTCAACCATGATAGGGTCAAGCGCATTTAATACGGTTGACCCTTAAAAATTGAAAATTAAACCCTAAACTAAGTATGAGATATATATTGAGAATAATGCTCAAATAGGCGATCGAACTACACACAATAATACAATTCGGCCACTCAATCTAAAAAAAACAATAATTGGGTCGTCCCTAAACTAACCAATTTCGTTTAATTTGGGGTGACTTGCTACTAACCTGCAAAACTAGTAAATTAGACTAATTGCATGAAATTTGTTAGTTTAGGGACCCAATTGTTTTTTTTAAGGTTCAGTGGCCTAATTGCATTATTGTGCAGTTCAATGGCCTATTTGACCCTTATTCCTATATATTATTTTTAGGTTCAAACGCATTATTTAATAAGAAACGAATAAGAGTCAAATTAGCCACTGAATAAAACCTGAAAATGTAATCAGACCATTGAACTAAGAAAAGTGCAATTATTTCCGTCAACTAGTAAAATCATAGCAATTTCACCTTATAACGGTAAACTCTCTTCTCAACTGGTTGCCTAGCTGACGTGGACTCTTACCTGGCATTTTATTTTGTTTCCTAATAAGTGCCAAAATGTTCATATTTTCACCTTGCGTTTAAGCTTATTTTTCTTGTTATTTGTTATAATTTTGCCCAAAATGTCCTCATTTGATTCATTTGTGTGTTTATGTGTAATTCTTGATGATTTAGATGAATTGAATGATTTTTGGGGCATTTCGAATGCATGTAGAGTCAATGGGAGCCAATGAGAAGCTATGAAGATGGGGGCAACACCTTTTAGAAAACCAAATTATGGTGTGTTTATGGTCTTGGTCATATGGACAAACAAAGGCAAAAGTGGAGCAAAAGAGCAAGAAATTGAAATTCCCGCACAAATCGTCCACTACTCGGTATTTTGGTCATATCTCTACGTACGAATGTCCAAATCAAGTGATTCTTGTGCCATTGTAAATCCAACTTGAAGGGCTACAACTTTTATTCAAACACCAAAGGCTAATTCAAACTTTTCGAGGGCGAAAAAGTACTAAGAAGACGGTCACAGTGCACATGCGGATCACTGCCTGGTGGCCACGGGTGTGGCCACTGGGCAGTGTGCCCTGTATTTCTGGCCACGGGAGTGGCCACGCCCTTGGCCAGCCTCTGCAACACTTGACAGCCCCGTTTTTGCCAATTTAAAAGGGGATTTTTCTACCTAAAAACACATCTTTCATTTCCCTTTCATTCTCTAGTTAGGTTTAGCTCTAGAATAGCTTAGATTAGTGTAGATTACTTGTTCCTTTCCATTTCCAAGGTCAAGAACATTGCAAATCTTGGATTTCAAAGCTTCAACAGTGAAGTGATACTGCTAATCCTACGTAAGCAATATAAAATAAACCCGAGACCAATCAAAGCAAGTAAAATCTTTATTGATCACGGTAAAGGCCCTAAGTACAATCTACTTGGTTGCTCTGAGTGCCGACTGACTACGGTCGGGATTCTCTAGTAACAACCTATCGATCGTCCAAAAGTCCTCTACACTGTAGCTACTGTGGGTATTTATAGCCGCTGTGCCGGGGACAAGAATCCGGTCGTTCGGCATGTTCTCCACGTAGCCACCACGTGTCATCCTCCCGGGTGCCCTGTCTGTCGTCGTAAAGAGCTGCCACGTGTCCTTCGTCAGCTCTCTTGCCAAAGGGCTACCGCTCGGTGGTCGACACTACGGCTCGGGCAACTCCCGGTCAGATCCCGACCAGGTTCTTCGCATGAAGCCCGACCTGTTACCTGCAAAAACAAAGAGAGAAAAACAAAGGCAAGTCGGTCGTGGTAAAGCTTATGTCGGTCGGGATATTCCCTACCAAGAAGTTTTCTTATTCATCTCTTATCTCTACTTTTCATCTATGTTTTCAATTACTCTTTTAATATTGTGTATCTATTGTTATATTGTGAGTAGCTAAATGTTTTGGGACTAGGATTTGGTTTGATTTCTTGCTATTGATGCCTATTTGACTTGTATTGCAAAAGGGGACTATTTGGGTGATCTAGGGTTGTTGTGTGAAATGGATTTGTTGAGAAATTTGTGTATGATTGTTGGATCCCAATTATATGCTTGATTTGGAGTGTGTTTGTTGCTACGAGAGTAGAGCTTGTACACTAGCCACACATTCACACACTTAATACCTAATACGAGAGTATTTTGAGTGTTAAGGGGAATCTTTGTCTTGTGTTCTTGTTTGGGCATCCTTGGGTTGAATTGTCACGAGAGTGGAGTTCAATGTGAGGTTGCAAGTCCAAATAGCTACGAGAGTGGTATTTGGACACTTTTGTGCATCTCACTTACCCTATGCCTTTTAATTCCCTAATCCTTAGTATAATTTTTGGCATCTTAGCTTGATCAACCAAGTCCCGGTCCTTTGTTTTGCTTGTCTATTTTGTTATTTGTTAAATCATATCAAACCAACTCTTTAACGATTGGCCTAGGTTATATAAGGATAGTTTTAGCTTGTGCTTAACTTCCTCCATTTTGCCTTAATTCCTAACATTACAAGAGCCATCTTCAGTAGAACGATATCTAAACTCTATACTGTGATTTGATACTTGATGGATGTGTGAAAACCGTCCTTATCATTTCGTTTACTCTTTCTTCCTTCCTAGCCCTCTTCTTTCTTCCATATGTTTTTCTCCTTTTTCTTTAGACAATAATAAAAACTAACACACAATCAGAACATGAACATGATAGAACAACCTCTACAACTCCCAAATTGCTTCTATCGAACAACCCCAACATTAATCCCTCCCACCTCTAAAACCCCTTCCCAGTCCCCACTCTCTCTCTCCCTCCAACCTCGACAATATCAAAAAGAAAACAAAAATATATTGCAAAAAGAAAACATAACCAGCAAAACTCCTTCCCAATTCCCTCTCTCTCCCAGCTCACGCAGAACAAACCCACCAGAAAATGTAAAATCATTTGAAACACCAAAAATAAAACTAGACCAACCCTTGCCGGAGTACGGTTAAAACTCCGGCATCAAGCCCCAAAGTTACAAACCCTGGACAACCAACAACGTAATACCGGGAAGAAGGCCCACGAGTGAGGATGCCGGCCACCAAAAGGTCACCAACGAGCAGAGTACCACCACAACATAAACCGACATGGCCAATGAGACGACAAGATGAGCCATGGACACCCCGTCGGAAACTGATACAAAGAACGCTAATGGTAGCTATCTAGCACCGCTTAATCTTTTTGCTCTTGTTGTTGTCGAAGAGGAAGGAGAAAAGATAGATGGAATAAAGGGGAAGACAATGTGTTAGGAAGAAAAAAGTAAAGCAAATGAAATAAAATGCTAGGTAAGCGTCCACGTAAGCTAGGCCACCGTTTGAGAAGAGAGTTTACGGGCTATAAAATGAAATTGCTATGGTTTTACTAGTTGAAGGGATAATTACATTTTCTTTTTTAGTTTAGTGGCCTGATTGCATTTTCAGACTTCGTTGGCAATTTTGACCCTTATTCCTAGGAAATGTTATTTGCGATAAAATAATAATAATAAAAAATACTTTAATACTCAGATAAAATCATTTATTAGAAATATCCAAAAATTAATTTTGAAGCTAACACATTATATTTTTTCAAGTTTCAAAATCGAATTAATTTCAACGGATGTCCATATATAATTTTACATTTAAATAGTTTCAGACAGGGGTTATCTTTGCTTTTACACAAAGCTCAATTAACAGGGTCAATACACGGATGTCGGGTAGCTAGAGGGCCCCCCAGTATCACACATTTTCTTTGCGGATGATAGTCTGTTATTTTTTAAAGCGAATTTCTAGGATGCCAGTGTGATTAAGTGCTTAATGAGGTATGAGAACCTGTTTGGTCAAATGGTTAATTATCACAAATCTAATATTTGTTTCAGCAGGAATACCACATGGGATGATAGAGAAGTGGTGGCGAATTGTTTAATTAGAAGTGGACCAAGCCTCCAATTTTGGAAAATATCTTGATCTACCATCGTTCATTGGGAGGAATAAAAGGGCAGTTTTTTCCTATGTGGAAGATAAAATCAGACAGAGAATTGGGTGGTGGAACAAAAAACTGTTGTCTCAGGCTGGGAAGGAGGTACTTTTGAAAAGTGTGGCCCAATCTATGCCTACCTTTTCAATGAGTATTTTTTTTGCTACCTGAATCAGTTTGTTTGTCTATTGAGAGGACAATGAACAAATACTGGTGGGGAAAGGGGTGGATAGAGGAATCCATTGGAAGGCTTGGGACAAGTTGTGTGTCCCTAAGAAATATGGGGATTGGGTTTTAAAGATCTTTGTTACTTTAACCTGGCTATGTTGGGGAAACAGGCATGGAGATTTCTTACTAATCCTACCTCTCTTGCAGCTAGGATATATAAAGCTCGTTATTACCCGGCAACCTCTTTTATTGATGCTAAAATGGGAAATTGCCCAAGTTACTGTTGGCGGAGTATAATGGCTGCACATGATATGGTTTGCTCTGGGTTCGAAGAATGATTGGAAATGGGGAAACAACTTTAATCGGGTGAGGTCACCCCTGGCTACATGATAATCCTAGCCCTTTAGTGCAGACAATAATGCCTGAGGAACTGCGTGAAGCTAAGGTAGTGGGTTTGATTGACCAACAAACAAATTCATGGGATCCCCATATGTTAAGTAATTTATTTGAACCAGAGGATGTGACTCGTATATCTAGGATCCCTATTAGCCTGGATTATGAGGACTCTTGGTATTGTCATGGGCCGGTTCTGAGCATGTCTAACATGAGCGACCGCACAGCGCCCCCAATTTTTGGGGGCTCCATATTTTAAAAATAAAACTATAGGTATATATAGTAATAATAGTATTTATTTTATAAAACGAAAATTGAGCCCAAATTGCTTTAAAAACCTAAAAAAAAAAAAGAATCTATATATATAAGGACAATTAGGTTAGACAATAAGGACATTACCAAAACTGCAATTCGGCAATTAAATTTCCTAATCCGAAATCTCAATTAAAAAATTCTCAAATCTCAATTAGGCAATAGCATGTTCAGAGTATAAGGAATTAAAGACATTTCCAATTTTGCAATTTGGCAATTCGAAACCCTATAAACTATGTACTAGTACCCTAATAAATTGGACAATTCACAATTGGCAATTCAGCAGATCGCAGAGCACAGCTCAACTGATTCTTCAATTCTTCTTGATCACGCAAACTTTCAAGTTCTAACTCCCTTAACAGGTAATTAAAATTACGTATTTTTCACAATTTTTGTTTATTGTTTTATTGACATGACTTAATAATTCTGAATTCAGAATAATATATTTAATATTTTGTTTATTGATTATTTATTTATTTATTTATAGAGTTTCTAAATAAATTCTTTTTTTTTCTATAGGATTTTATAATTATGTCTTTTAGAAAATATTCATCTGGGTTTGATAAGCGTAAAAATAAAAGAAGAATTGAGCAACTAACTCAATCTCAAAAGGGAGCTCTTGAAAAATTCATTACAAACCAAACTCAAATAGATGAGCAAAAAGATGATGCCAAGGAAAAATTATTAGATGCTAATCTTCATATAGAAGATCAAGATGATTGTGAGATTGAGAAAAATTTGAATGATAGTGTGCACAATGATGATAGGAATCACAGTGACAATGAAAATAATATGAATGATGATAGTTGTTTAGATGATGTTTGTCGCAAAGATAAACCAAGTGATTCGCTTTTATTTGACATATATGATCCAAGAAATTGAGATGTCCTTGATTCTAAATTAATAGATATTCTTGCGAAAGATGGTCCTAAAAGAGATTTATCAATAAATAAAGGTCCTAAAGATAAATTCAAAAGTTTGGTAGATGATTTTGAGTCTAAATGTGCACGACGCGTGTCACTTTTTAAATAAAAATTTAGATGTATTTTTTATGCAATGTTTATATGTTGATACAACTTTTTGAACAACGTAACAATTATTTATATATAGAAATTACTTATGAAAACATGGCCCAAATTATGATATTGTACAGGGCCCCAATTTTTTTTGGAACGGCCCTGGGTATTGGTACAGGGAACAACGGGGAATGTATTCTGTTAAGAGTGCATATAGGCAGATTGTTGGAGATTTTGAGCATAATCCTGGTGCCTTTGATAAAGGAGAGCTTTATGTGATATTCTCCCTACTACGAATAACCTGATTATAAAGAGAGTTGAAGTAGATCCAACATGCTCTATGTGTGGTTTATCTCATGAAGATGTTATGCACACACTAGTTTCTTGTGATTATTCTAAATTAGTGTGATATATTTCGGAATTGCCTGTTACAAATATTGTTGCTCTTTCATTCCCAGTATGGCTAACGGCTGCTATGGCAAATCTATTAGAGGAGCAATTTGGCATGGCGGTTGCAGTCCTTTATCACCTATGGAGCGCCCGAAACGACGCCATATGGAAATGGGCTTTGGCACGACCGACCGGTGTGTGGAGGCGGTCCACTGCCGCGATGGCAGCGTACGCCCAGGCGCACTACCGAGGCCAGAGCCGCAGCGTGCCTACGGTGGCGCCAATGCCACAAGGCCGACCACGTTGCTATTTCGATGGGGGATACCGCCTGCACTCGGGCGATGCAACATACGGTGTAGTGCTTTTGCATCAGGATGGCTCGTTCAAAGCGGCAACAAATGGCAAGCTTCCGGGTTGTTTCTCACCCCTTATGGCAGAGGCACTTGCATGCAAGGAGGCTTTATCTTGGCTCAAGGAGCGTAATGAATTGCACGTGGATCTCTTGGCTGATTGCTCAGAACTCCGAACCACTTACTTTCCAGTCCTACGACCATCCTATCTTATGTAGGGGTGGTGGAGATGCCGGACAGCTATAGCCCTTTTTTCATATTGCTCATTGAATGTTATTTCTAGATTAGTTAATTTACATGCTCATACTTTAGCTACGATAGCTTTTGATCAGGACCACTCTATGTACTGGGACTATGTCCCTCCTAACTTTTTAGCTTCTCTCATTCATTAATATATGCCAATGCCTTTTGGCTTTCAAAAAAAATAGTTTCAAATTATCATTTTTGTCTTTAAATATCTTAGACTATTAAATTGTGGACACTTTTGATCATTTTAGTACTTTGTTTAGAGAAATTCCGTTTTAAGTAATGGTAATAGGTTTCATCGCATGTTTGTAATCCTTTATTGATTTGTTTTTCTTTTTTGGTACTTTATCTAGGGGAACAAGCGCTAAGATTTAAAAGCCGGTTAATGTCCCATCAAAACAAGCCCAGTTCATATGAGGAGTCAGTCTACTGCGAACTATGATGGCCGGACTACAAGCGAATGACTGAGTCTCATCTATAAATAATGTATTTTTACTATATCAAAAATACACATTAAGTATACTAATGGATGGAATATTTATACATTGTGTTTAGTTTTTTTGTACTTAATTTCTATTGTTTTTTTTTTGGGGTTCAATTTTACTATTTCTTTAATGACGCATTAATTGGATTAGTTTCATAACAAAATCGAATAAATACAATCAAATTTATAAATAACTATTGAATTCATGCATCAACAAAATATTTTCCATTACAATTATATGAAAATGACATCACATAAAGCATAGCCGAAATCTCTTCCTTCGAAAATTGTCATTTTGTATTTATAGTAATTAAGTAGAATCTTTGTATTTATAGTAAGTAGAATCTTCTTCTCCTCTTCTCCCAATATAGTAAGTAGAATCTGGACCTGGGGGATGAAGCAGTCAAGCAGCCATTTTTGGGTCCCAACTCCAATTTAGTTATACATCACTACCATTTTTAAATATAAAAAACTTCAATCTTGTAGTATCTACGAGGTCTCTGTATTATAGAATTTTGTTCAATTTAATCCTTACACCTTTATTTTGTTCAATTTAATCTTCAAAAGTGGTGCAATTAAAGACAATAGATAATGTTGTTAATATTACCGTTAACTAAAGTTACGTGACGCGATATTTATATTCCTCCTCATATATTACTTTATAAATATTTAAAATTAATTATTTTTACCACCAATATATTAAATTAGTATGTCCAAAATAAATAATTAGTTCCTAATAAGATTTGGATAATTATTCTTAGTTTCACAGTTTTTAAAGTAGAGAACTAGATTGAACAGAATAAATGTGCAATGACTAAATTAAACAAAACACGATAATACATAGGTACATTGACCTATAAACAACACATGATGAATTTTAATATAAATAATTATTAGATCATAACTTAATTGGACACCACATTGATTGACTATATATGCATTATTTATTATGACAACAGATCACAATCTACCTATAATAATAATAATAATAATAATAATAACCCTATATTTATTCAAATATTTTGGATCGTCTCGAAAAAATGTCGATATGATCCACAATATATATGTTCTACCTAACTATTTATACTATACTATACTATACTATATATATATAGCCCGGCCTTATGCATCTGCAACAAGTGGTTTAGTTGTTAGTCCAAACCCAAAGGGAAACAACGGATCATAGTGGGAATCTCCGATGTTCATAGGGAGTTGGTCGACGGTCTTGAACCAAGTCCGAGGTAACTTTCCGGTGAATTCATAATCCCCAAACAAAACATCAGCCACGCCTTGTCCTTCACTTCCGGGGAGCCATGCAGCCACTAGAGCGTCCATTTTGGGGAGATAGGGTTCCAACACTAGCGGCCGGCCGGAGATGAGCACCACCACGCACTTGATGTGTTCACAGACGGTGGCGATGGTGGCTGGGCCGGGGTCGGGGATGGTTAAGTTCATGTTGTCGCCGTCGTACTCGGCGTAGGGATGCTCTCCCACGACGACGATGGCATAGGCGAAATCATTGGAGTTTGTAATGAAGTCGGAGTCAGGGTTTTCGTTGTACACTACTTCTGTGGTTGGATCAACTGTGTCTGATATAGCTTTCAATATGGTCGTTCCTACAATTAACACCGATAACATAGTATTAGATACAATCATGTATAATATATTTAGTTATACTGAATACTATTGATATCCATGTTGATAGTACTTGATACCATACACGATTATATGTGGTACTATCAATATAAGTTTTTGGGTTAGTATTTTCTTTTTTATGGATTATGAAAAGGAATTTGTACCGGTAGTGATGTTGCCACTTTGGCCTTGCCAAGTGATAGTCCATCCACCACATTGATAGCCCAAATTGTCAGCATGACTTCCTGCAACTAAGATTCTTGTTGCCTTTTTAGGGAGAGGAAGCAAAGCCTCATCATCATCATCACCATTCTTCAATAGAACAATTGATTTCCTCACTGCTTCTCTTGCCAAATCTCTGTGAGCCTAATCACCACATATCAACAAGTAAATACAATTGCAAACAAATAACCAACTAATTGGTTGGGTGGCCGTGTACTCTCATCTCTTAAGACAGATTATAAGTTCTAAAACGGTCCGGTGCCAATTAGGATTAGTTTCAGGTATAGATTCAAACCTGGCTTCCAAGATGATCAGCCAGGCTAAGATCAGCGAGTGGGTCCTCGAAGAGACCCAAGATGAATTTAACTCTCAAGATCCGCGTAACGGCGTCGTCGATCCGGCTCATGGGGATAAACTTGTTCTTGACCAAGTAAGTTAAAGTGTCTATGAACTCTGTGTAGTTATAAGCAACCATGATCATGTCAATCCCAGCTCCAACACCAGCTAAAACTGAGTACGTGTAGTTTGAATGATCCGGAGTAGTGATCCTATCTATCCCTTCCCAATCCGAGATCACAAAACCCTGAGAAAAAAAAAAAAAAAAAGAATCAAATCAAACATCGTTAGAATCTTAATTATTCAAGAATCTTTTAGTACGACATAAATGTACCTTAAAGTCAAGAGTTCCTTTGAGAAAGTCGGTGACGAGAGCGCGGTTGGCGTGCATTTTCTTGCCGTTCCAGCTGGAATAGGAGACCATGACGGTGGAAACGCCCTTGAGGATGGAGGGATAATACGCCGGCATGTGAATACTCAGCAATCCATCCCAGTCGATAACTGTGTTGCTTTCGTCTATTCCGTACGTTGTACCTCCATCCCCCACGAAATGCTTTGCACAAGCAACTACCTTCTTCCTACAATCAAAGAAACCCACGATCATTATTCGAGGGTAAGTGTGTATTAACAAAATAACAGAACCTCGCAAATCGTACTAGAAAGACCTTGACAAGAATGGAAAACAACTTATTATTATTTATTTAAAGAAGAATTTTACAGAAAATCATATTATGGATCATGGTCCACATTGCAATGCAGACTATAGGCATAAATGTTCGTTTTTAATACGGAGTGTAATAAATTAAAGGTTTTTTTTTTTTGTAATGAAAGTTCATTGTTTGGTAGGTATGTATACGAACCTTCAGTACACAATTAGAAACATTCAATGATTAAAAATGAATTTTATATTGATAATTTATCTCACAAGGTGGACCATAGTCCATGATATAATGATTGGAATTTTACAATACTAGTGCTATTTGCTTTGTAAAATTGTACATTGTGCTATCAGCTAACAACTAATTTACCAAATATTTTTTTACAATTAACTAATGTTATCAATTAGCCAAACTCAAAAATCCAATCAGCTAGCAGCTATTTACCATATACTGTCATTATATTTTTTATTTATTCGTAGAAATTAATTTATAAAAGGGAAATAGGGAATAAAAAGAAAGTAGAGAACATACTTGCCACCAACATAAGGAAAGCCCTTGGGATAATCCTGGGGAACATCTCCTTGCAAGCCAAGTATGACTTCTGTCATTTCTTTCACTACTTCAGGATCTTCACTATAGCTTTCATAACACCGTCCCCACCTTGGATCTCTGCATACCTTTTATTTTTTAAAAAAAAAAAAATAATAAAATTAATTTTAAAGATTTTCATTAAAGTTGACATTGAAATTAAATTGAAGTTTCACCAAAAGCTTGCATTTCATAGGATATACGTTAAATCAAATATTATCCCTTCTCCTCCACTTGAGAAAATGTACAAAAGTAGCACTATTTTCAAACATTACTCAAATTGGATGGAAACATAAATGATCTGCATTTACTGAATAAAGAATTTAAAAAAAAAATTATGTGATGATGTATAATTTATTATTTTAAAATATGATTTTAGAAAAGTACTACTCCGTATACTTTTTATTGAAGGAATAAATGAGATAATTTCACACCAGACCAACCAAAAATGTATAGAACTTATTATATGGAGGAAAAAAAAATACAAAACTCATTTACTTGTACATTTCTATAATTTATAAAATAGAAAATGAAAATGAAAAATTAGAGAAAGAACAATTAAAGTAACCACAACCTTTAAGAGAGGAACCAATTAATATGATTTAACTTATATTGTGAAGAAATATATGTTGAAAATAGTGATTGTGAAAATACCGCAATACATGGAGCAAAAGCATAAGTTATGCCAGTAGCCCTAGTCTCAAGGGCTGTTGCAGCACCAATTCTCTTCACTAGTTGAGGATCCCTGCAAAATTAAATAAATTGATGTTTTGATGGAGAAATTGGTAAGATTAGTATAAAATTATATCAAGTTTAGTACTGTAATGTTTTGAGGAAGGGGTATATATTAAGATGATATATAGACAATGACACCTTGTCACCTGTATCAAATCACATGAAGTATTGTAACGTTTTGAAGAAGAAATATATAAAATTATAGACAATGATAGTGGTGTGAAATCACATCAATTATTATAATGTTGTACTATTGTTTAACACCTATTTAATGAAGTAGTTTTACTTAATTGTGATATTATTTAATGAAATTATTTAAATAGAGTGATGATATATCAACAATTGATTCTTTTCATATTTAATCAAAAATTAAGATGAAAATAATAGTTTACTCTGTTTATTTATTTATATTTATAATATAAGCATGGCAACTTTAAGATAAATTTGTCCAAAACCTATCCAAATAAAGGAGACCGTGGGTCCCTTCAAAAAAAAAAAAAAAAAAGGAGACCATGGGTCCCTTCAAAAAAAAAAATAAAATAAAATAAAAGGAGACCATGGGTTGCGTGTATATGATTTTAATACAAGTCTTAGTTTTGCTTTATTATTGGATATCTGACTTTATTGCTTAACCATAAAGGTACTTAGATGTATATGTAACAGTTTTAACTGTTACTAGCAATTTTTTAGCTCACATATATAGCTATACAAGGTCAACAACCTTGAGTCATTGAGTGTACGCATTAATATATAAACTTGTTTTTTTTTTTCGAAAACATATAACCTTGTTTTAATAATAAGAAAAATGTTATTCTGTGTAATGTGTCTTGTATTTTGTAAAGTTGTACATTTTGTTTTATTAAATTGTATTGACAAGATAAATTCGTATGCACTATTTGAAGGTGTGTACTAGCTAGGTAAACCATGCAGTAGGTAAACCAGCTTAATTAGGTTGCTCATAGTTGAACAGACTCAAACCAAGAAAATTAATAAGTCACTCGGTCAGCCTCAACAATTTTGAGGATCTAATATCAATTTTAGAACGGTACTTTTGGTAGGGTTCATTTATTTACAAAAACAGGACCACCAAAATCCCCGATCCTACCCGTGCCACAATAATCCAAATAGGATCCTACCCGTTAGAAGTCAAAAACTTGTAACTGGTTACCAAGTCAAACAATCTAACCGACTTGGATGGGATTTGCCGATACAACTTTATAAAGTGCATGGTATTATTGGACCTAGTGTAATTTATTTTGGTTAATTAATAATAATAATTATAGGTAAGAGAAAAATTGAGAAGGTAAAGATGGAAAAGAGCTTGCCTTGTTGCACCCAATCCAATATTGTGGGGAAAAATAGTAGCCTTGTAGACATTATTGTTCCCATGAACAGCATCAATCCCATATATCATCGGAATCCCGAGCCGGCTCGACAGCGAACCGTTTTGGAACCAGTTCACCATCTCCACCCATTCCGCCGCCGTGGCTTCCTCCCTCGGCACGCTTCCGCCCCCGCTCAACACACTGCCAATGGAGTAATCCCTCATGATCTCCGGCGTCAGGCCCTTGCGATCCAGCTGTGCCATTTGCCCGATCTTCTCCTCCAAACTCATCCGCCCAATCAAGTCTCGAATCCTCGACGAAATCGGCTTCGTCGGATCCTTGTATTTCACGTATCCCACCGGCCGACGCGCCATGGCCGCCGGGGCACATGAACACAGTAGCAGTAACAGAAGCCCCAACAATGGCAGCGGCAGAGCTCTTTGAACATTTTTCATGGCTGCGATCTTATCAGAAAACTTATTAGCTTTAATCTAGTCTAGACAAAAGTGTTGTGGAGGGAAGAAGAAGGCATGGTCGACGCATATAAATAATCACAGAATCTGAGTGGTAACAGATCACTAGGACGTGTTTGGTCATAAAGATAATTTTGTTGACTTTTACTTTTTATCTATAAATAAAAATCTATTGTTTAAATATACACGTATTATCCAATAGTAGAATTGCCAAACCTACTTTTGTGTGTTCTAGTAAATTACTAGTTAATTATTTATTAGTCATTACTCATTACAATGTGATGTGGACAAGTGGTATTGTACATGTTAATAATTATTATTTGTTTCTTATACTACTACCTCATAATCTATCTATATCTATTTATCTACATTTATCCACGCTTGTTGTCCAAAACAATCTTATAAAATATATTGTTAATACAATTCATAATAGAATATATTGTTTTCTACTTTTCTATTCCTACTACGATTCTACATTCAATTTCGTATTCTAATCTATATATACTATATATTCTATTCTATACTATATATAAAAACAAAACAAAATATATTGTTAATACCATTCCTAATAGAATATATTGGTTTTAACTTTTCTATTCGTACTACAGTTTTACATTCAATTGTGTATTCTAATATTGTAAAAATAGTATAATATAATTCTAATAGAATATATTGATTCCTACCATCCTATTCGTATTATAGAATATATTGATTCCTACCATCCTATTTGTATTATAATTCTACATCACAATTCATATTCGTAATAGAACAATACAAATAAATCTGGCACTATAAATACTAGAAAGAGTTAATTAATTCCATTTTTTGTCCTAGATTTATAGGTGACAGTCCACTTTTAGGTCATGTTTGGTAAAAAATTGGCCTATAGGCCAATTTTGGCTTATTTGACCACTATTAATTGTTTGATTTAGTTAAAATATCAATATAAATGTTTGGTTAATTAGCTTTTTGCAACTCCAAGCAACTTTTTCAATTAGCTTTTTGAGAAAAGAAATTATACCAAACAACTATCAGCTAACAGCTAATTTATACCCTCTAATTAACACAATCAGCTAACACCTAACAGCTATCAGCTAACAGCCATTTTACCAAATAGGGCCTTAGTCCTCTTTTTTTATTATTATCAAAACATCCCCTTTTGGTCATAGTATTATTGTGACATGACCAATTCTGGTCATCTATCAATAAAATCGTTGAAATCACGTTAAATTGAATTGACATTTTGATATTTTTAATACAAAGTGTGTTGACCCGTTATATTTTTTATGTTTATTTTTTTTTGAAAAAATCATAATTGAAGAGCGAAATGCCCCCGTATTTAACAAAATTTCAACAATTTTTTTTATAAAGGATAAAAATTAGTCATGTCACAATAAGACTAGGACCAAAAAGGGATGTTCTGATAAAAAATGATTAAAAGTGGATTGACACCAATAAATCTATGACCAAAAATGAAAGTAACTCATACTAAAAATCTTATAATCTGCCCACACAATTCGACACCTCCATATAATATTTTCGAATCTGCAAATTATAAACAAAAAAATTTTCATTCGATTCTTCAAATTTAGTAAATACTAATGGGATTTGTTATAATTTATACAATTGTATATCAATCTAAATATTTTTAAAATATTATAACAAATTCATTCCGTGCAACGCATGTGTGGAAATACTACTACTACTACTACTACTACTGCTACTGCTACTGCTACTGCTACTGCTACTGCTACTGCTACTGCTACTGCTACTGCTACTGCTACCAGTCCTTTAGGTGTTTTGCTCAGTGTTCATTTAGTTCAACCATTATTGTTGAATAAATTATTATGGATAAAGAAATTCCTAATTTAAGGAATTTAGATGTAGTAAAAATTTAAAATTTTTTAATTATAATGTAACCCAAAGATATTGGACGATTGGTAAATATGATGTAATCCAAAGATCAAAATGCTAAAGAAAGTGTTTTGGTTATTCAACCGTTTGAAGCAACAATTTGTTCCAAACCACTGAAAATACAAACATTGTAATTTACAATATTTTCACTTAACGTTTTTGAGAATGATTTCTCAAAACACATCTATATTTTTAAAAAAATTATTATTAAAACAATTATTATTATTATTATTATTATTATTATTATTATTATTATTATTATTATTATTATGATTATTATTATTATTATTATTATTATTATTATTATTATTATTATTATTATTATTATTATTATTATTATTATTATTATTATTATTATTATTATTATTATTATTATTATTATTATTATTATTATTATTATTATTATTATTATTATACCCTTAAGTCATTTTAAATGTTAATTTAAACAACTAATTTTTTCAAATATCTTTTTACCAACCGTTGATATAATTAGCTGGTCAAATCCGCTAACGCTAACCGCTAACTACTGATTGTCAAATAATGACATTGCGAGGTACTTTCTTACTTCTATTTGTTGTGTGATTTGAATACTCTCTTTGTCAACAAATCCCTCAAGTAGTTAATATAATTGACATTATTAATTTAAAATTTTTAAATTTTTTCATGGTATTAATAAAATGCTTGGTAATAAATATATAACTTTATTTTGTTTTATAACTTTGATATTTAATTAAAAATAGTGCACAAAAAAGATAATAGACAATGTAGTGAATATAATCAATTGATGAATTTGAATGTAAAGAATTTTTACATTGGAGAAAAATAAAGACAATATAACTAATGAAATTATTTTTCTTAATTAATTTATTGATAATGAATAATTTATTTTTTAATAAAGACAATGTAGTGAATATTATTATTATTATTATTATTATTATTATTATTATTATTATTATTATTATTATTATTCTCTCTATTTTTTTTCCCAATAGCAAGTGTAAACGTATAAGCATGTAATTATTTATTAAGTATAATTTATTTAGTTAAAATCAATGCACAACCAAATTCAAAGACCATTATGAATGACTACAAATGAGTATGAGTGAGTGATGAAATTAAATCGAAATGATTATAACAATGACAATAAAAATTATAGAAGTAGCAATTTGGACAATAAATAACTCTCAACAAAATTCACAAATGTCTTGCGTTGCAAGACTCGCATAGTACTAGTTGTGATACATGCATTGCACAACCTAACCACATTGAAAACCGTATGCGTCATATTGTGTTTATCACACGTTATAAATATCACAAATTTTTATACAAATTAAATAAAAATTAATCATAATTGCAAATTAATCGATTTCATTTTTTTTTTTTGGAGTTCAATTAATCAATTTAATGTCAAATAGCATTAGCAAATGAAATATTATAACCCTGTTGTAATGTTGTGTCCGTTGGCTTGTTAGCTCCTAACCGATAAGTTTGCAGGATGGATAGTATCAAAATATTTTTTTTTTTTGAAAATTGATAGTATCAAAATATAGTTAACAAGGAAAATGAATTGCAGAGAATAATATGCAAGAATGACAAAAAGGAGAGATAGAGTAATCTTTTCATTACCATTGTCTATATATATATATATATATATATATATATATATATATATATATATATATTACATAGAATAGTGGTTACTAAATGTTGGAAAAAATAGCTTAAAAGTGGCATAAAAAGGCATGTTAAGTGGCTATTTTGTGGTACAATTATCAGTGGCAAATCAAATTCCAACTAGCAGAGATTGAAAAAGGCTTGATACAAGCCTGAGCTCGTGTGCGCCGCTGGCCTTGCGGGCAAAGTTATGCCAAACTCCGGAAAAATTTACATTCGGCCATGGTGACTGATGGTCGAAACTGGAAGTTTCGGCCTACACGAACCTGTACTGCTTTCTGTGACTGTTGGGTTCAATTCTTACTGTTACGGAATTAATTCCAATCTTTATTTTTGAATTGAAACCCATGGTAAATGTTGCTGTTACAAGGTGTAGTGGGGGGTGCCTTAAAGTGCCTCATTAAAAGCTTTTGGCTCCTTCACCCCTATATAAGAGAGGTAGTGAGAAGCAAATTTTTAGACACTACAAGCACTACCACTGTACACGAAACATTGTTTTCCAGCCTCAAAATTCTGCTGCTACTCACTTTCTTTGCCTGTTGTGTTCATAACCACGTCTTGCTCGCCGGATTCTTTGTTTGAATGCTCAAACACTGAATCATAGCAAATTTTATCCTGGGAAGCCTAGGCCACAACGCTCCTAGCATCTTTGGGAGGTGGCAAATAAGGTTTTAAGCAAAGAGTGCACACTTGACTCTTACAAAAACCCAACACCAAACACTAGCCAAATTTCTTCATCTTTTCTTCTCTTCTTTCCAGAAAATAATAATCTTATTTTTGATTATTATTTGTTTTCCTACCAACGGTTCCTACACTAAACATCTCCATAAGTTCTTATAAATATCTACTATACTAATAAGAGCCCAAGAGAGTTAGACCTATAATGGGTAGAAAAAATGACGGTCAAGTTTTTTAATCAAATGAATGGTTCAGATTGATCAGATTTTAATTTTTCCTTGAGATTTCCTAATTTATCCTTAATGAATAATCATATCCGTTAAATATTATCTTTTCTGTTAGTTTCCGTTAGTTCACCGTTAACTTACTCATTGATTTTAATAAGAAAGGTCTCAGGTTCGAACCTCATCCCAATCAAATTAAAGTTGGCATAATTAGTACTCTATTTTACTCTTATTAAATTATTATATAATTAATAATTTAGTAGCTACAACAAAAAATAATACATATGCATTTCTTTAATTTAGAATTATGTGTGTACTATGTCTTTATTCAAAAAAATAATTATTCATTATCAATAAATTAAATAAGAGAATGCATTCAAAAAAAATTAAATAAGAGAAATAATTTCATTAGTTATATTGTCTTTATTTTTTCCAATGTAAAAATTCTTTACATTCAAATTAATCAATTAATTATATTCACTACATTGTCTATTATCTTTTTTGTGCACTATTTTTTAATTAAATATCAAAGTTATAATACCAAATAATGTTATATATTTATTTACCAAGTATTTTATTAATACCATGAAAAAATTAAAAATTAAAAAAAAAACATAATTAATAAAGTCAGTCATATTAACTAATTGAGAGATTTGTTGACAAAGAGAGTATTCAAATCACACAACAAATTGAAGTGAGAACTACATCGCAATGTCCTTGTTTGATAATCAGCAGTTAGCGGTTAATGTTAGCGGATTTGACCAGCGAATTATATTAACGGTTGGTAAAAAGATATTTGAAAAAATTAATCGTTTATATTAACATGTAAAATGACCTAAGGGTATACATATATTTCATAATAATAATAATAATAATAATAATAATAATAATAATAATAATAATAATAATAATAGTAATAATAATAATTGTTATAACAAAATTTTTAAAAAAAAAGTATAATTAAGCCAATCATATTAACTACTTGGGGGACCTATTGACAAAAAGAGTATTCAAATCACACAACAAATTGAGGTGGGAAACTATCTCGCAATGTCCTTGTTTAGCAATCAGCAGTTAGCCCTTCAATATTAGTATATATTTAATATTTTATGCCCTAATTTTTATTTGCTCTCCCTTATTTCCCGTATTTGGTTTCAACTATACGCATACAACTATTTATTGACAATTATAATTAATCTTCTCCCAATTATAATTAATCTTGACTATATTATCTTGCATTTGTAAACTTAGAATTACCTATTTAAATACGCAAATTCAACATTTAATTATCTATGCATGAACAATTCTAATATAATCTTGCATTGATATATTTTATAGCACTTAAATATATAAAAAAATAAAAAAATAATAATTAATAAAGCCAATCATATTAACTACTTGAGGGATTTGTTGACAAAGAGAGTATTAAAATCACACAACAAATTGAAGTGAGAACTACCTCGCAATGTCCTTGTTTGACAATTAATAGTTAGCGGTTAGCGTTAACAGATTATATCAGCGAATTTGACCAGCGAATTATATCAACGGTTGGTAAAAAGATATTTCAAAAAATTAACTGTTTAGATTAACATGTAAAATGACCTAAAGTAGTTACCTTGATATACTTTATAGTACTTATTTAAAAAAAAATTGGGCATTATCTCAATCGCGCAATGCGCGTAAAAAACTAGTAATAATAATAATGTTCACATAAATACAATAATAATGTCTATTAATATATTATTTTATAACAAACTCAATATTAAACCGTTTTTAAAAAAAAATCAAAACAATTAAGATTTTCTCATATGGCAAAAAATTGCACACTCAAGCCATCCAATACTTTCTCAAAAACTTTAAATACTTTGGTTACAATTTCAACTCCTACTGTGAGCAATTATTGATCTTCTTAGTATGAGCCGATCAACTAGGACAACCTCTCGGATAAAGGTCATAAAGCGATGTTTACTCAGTGTACACCCCTCAGGTAGTGACCGCAAATTTTCCTCAGATCAACTCGTCACAAAAAAAAAAAAAAAAAAAAAAAAAAAAAAAAAAAAAAAAACCCTTAAAATATAAAGCACATATAAAAAAAAAAAATTGTGTTAGTGACTACCTTGTTTGCACAGTCAGATTCAATATAACATCATATGTAAACAAAACTTTTTTTAAAAGGAAAGGTGAAGTGTTTTAATGATTTATTTTATGAAAGCAAAACTTGCAGATATAGGCAATTAATTAGCAACTTATTTTGCTTGCTTTTGACTCCAATGTCTCACCAAATATCAAATATAAGATTTTGATTTGATAGGGAATCTCTTACTCTTATCTACACGCAAATTAAATTATTAGCATTATTTAAAAAAAATAAAAAATTATCAGCATAAGAAATCGGAAAGTGGTAAATGCATCATATGCATGTAGTCTCAGACAGTATCATATTCATCACGTGATGTTGTGATTCACATTAACTAGTTGTGTATAAGTTAAAGAGAAAAGGAGAAAAATAATGGGTGAAATTAGTAATTAATCAACAGATAAATATATAAATATATTAATCAACGCATAAATATAAATATTAGTGGAGACTCTGGCTCTATGACTGATCGTGTTTCTTGGTTTTACATTCCTCCTGTTTTCATTGTAAGTCTGTTGGTTTCTGATAATGAAAGTTGATCTGATTTTTGTAATATATATATATATATATATATATATATATATATATATATATATATATATATTAGTGTAAGGGAATCAACTTAGGGATTCTATGCATCTATTTTTTTAATGTAACAAAACTAATTAGATCAAACCAAATCTATCATTTTTGCAAACTAGCACCAGTAATCCAATTGAACTTGAGATACTACCAAAAAAAAACAAACAAAAAAAAAAGGTCAAGCAATATAATGAAGACGAAGGCAATAACAAACCTATCTAAAAGCGAATTAACAAAACTTAGAATAATTCCAATAAAAAGTAGTGTCTACTATCTAATATCATACCAATTACAGATTTAGATAATTGTTTTTAGAAAGGTGTAAATTAAATATTAACTTTAATGCCAACAAAAATCAAACTTCTCCTATATATATAATCTTACATTAATTTACTTTGAATTACTTATTTAAATACAAACATTGAGCATTAAATCAGTCATGTAATGCGCGTATAAAACTAGTTAATGAAACAACTGTTAAAGAATTGCTTTCAAATAAAGGTCACTAATAGTAATAGTAATAGTAATAGTAATAGTAATAATATGGAGGGAGGGTGTGTATTGCATAAAAAATTTGGAGTAGGAACTAGATAGTTGGAAGGAGCAGCAACAAACAATTAAAAAATAATAATAAAGTAATGAACAATGGCATCAGTGGCTGGTTAGTACTACTTCACAACCAAATACCAAAGTTTTGGTGTGTTGTTCAGTTTGGTTAATTAGAGTTCATTAATGTTGTTTCAAAAAAAGAAAAAGAAAAAAAAAAGAGTTCATTAATCTAATTTGTAGTGTTTAAAATTTATATATGGATATTATATTAAAATACAAAAGTAATTTGAAAAGTACATGAAAATTTCAAAGAAAATATGAAACAAGAAGTTGGTTTAATTAAATGTGAAAGATGGATTTAATTATCCGGGGTGGACCCGAATTACTAAATTCGGATAAGAATATGAATAATAAATAAATAGATAACACGAAACGGTGTCGTAAAGGTCGCAGGGACCATATGTTGTATTAAGTGCCGTAAATAGACTATTACAATGATTCGTTTAGTACAAAATGTGTAGGATAATGATTAGATGTCCTAAAGAGACAAGGTGGGGGGTTTTTATACAACCCCTACCCCTAACCGCTACCCCCTAAGTCGGGGGGTGGTTGGATCCGCGTTGACCGCGTCCGTTTGACCGGTTCCAGGTCGGCCCTTTTTATGGCCGACCTCTCCAGGTTGAGGTCGGCAGCTGCTCTGCCGAGGTCAATAGTTATGCTGTGCAACCGAATGCACCATGCGTATGGTGCATACGATGCAAAACGACGTCGTTTTGACTAAAAACGCGCGTCCCACTTAAAAAAAAAAAATTCAGGTTCGATTCTCGGCAATAGCATTATTGTGGATATATAGTTATGAATTTCTGGATATATAGTTATAAATTTATGGATATTTAGTTCATTCATTGTGGATATTTAGTCCATTCATTGTAGATATTTACTTCATTCATTCACTGTGGATATGTAGTTATGAATTTCTGGATATATAGTTATGAATTTCTGGATATTTAGTTCATTCACTGTGGATATTTAGTTCATTCATTGTGGATTTTTACTTCATTCATTCATTGTGGATATATAGTTATGAATTTGTGGATATATAGTTATGAATTTATGGATATATAGTTATGAATTTATGGATATATAAAAATGCTATTGCCGGGAATCGAACCTGATTTCTTTTTTAAGTGGGACGCGCATTTTTTAACCAAAACGACGTCGTTTTGCATCGAATGCACCATGCGCATGGTGCATTCGGTTGCACAGCATAATTTGCGGGCCGAGGCCCTCCAAGCCGTGGTCTCCCAGGCCGAGGCCCCGTGGGTTGAGGCCCATAGGGCCGAGGCCCTATGGGTCGGGGCCCCGGGTCTTGCTCCACCTCTACAGGTCAGTTTGCTCCACCTCTCTAGGTCTTGCTCTACCTCTCCGAGTCGGTTCGCTCCGAGCATAATATATCCATCAGCGACAAATAACCAACTATTATATAGTGTGATGACACTTCTATTACGATTTCAAATAGGTGGTCACAAGATCGAACCCGGGGTGAAAGCATTGATTCTTTCCGTTGAAAAAGATTGAAAAAATATAGAACATATAATACCTTGTAAAGAATCACGAGTATTTCAAACGAAAAAAAAAAAAATGGCAAGTAAAATGAGATAATAAAGTATTTAATTTGAAATTGGTGAGATCCTAAAATACTGGGCAAAGCAATCGTTATATCGTGCACCAGGTGCATAATACATTGTGCGTCCCGCCCTATCCAAAACAACGTTCTTTTGTTAAGTTGTGTGGGGAGTTGACGCGATGGAGTTTATGTGTATTCTGTTATACAATTATGTACATTCTATTATACAATTATGTAGAGTTAAGAGTTTATGTGTATTATGTTAAGAGTTTATGTGTATTATGTATTATGTTATATTATGTGTATTATCCTTTCAAAAAAGACTGTGTATCCTGTTATACAATTATGTACATTCGAAACATGAGATTTTTTTTTTAAAGAAGTTAACAGCAGACACGGAAAACAAAATTTCCAAAAAAAAAAAAATACAAAACGACATCGTTTTGGACCAGGGCACATTGTACGTCATGGTGCACGATATAATTTGCCTAGGCAAAGCATTAAAATGCGCGTTAATAGGTTATGCATTATGCTTAAAGTAAAATTCTCAAAGTAAAAAAAAAAAATTAAAAAAATACAATATATTCTTGTCAAAAAAAATGTTAATGCATGTTAAAAAAAAAATACACAAACTGAGATTTAGATTAATTAAAATAAATTAAGTTGTATCATTAAGAAAATAATTTTATGATTTATTTTTCTCTAATAATGTATGTAGTTTTTTTTTTTTTTTTGAATGCTACTAGCTCTATTATATTGTAGTATCTGTTCATATACTTTCTCAACCTTACTAAAACACAAAGAGCTAATAATACCTCTACTGAGGCTCGAACTCACAACCTTTCAAATGGAAGTTCAACCCGGGTACCATTGGACCACATAGTCCTGGTAATAATGTATGTAGTTATCACATTAGGTTTCAACATATAGTTATAATAATATTATTTGGGGTTTCTAGAAAGACAGAAGAACACGCAAACAAACCACAACAAGAAAAGGAGCACCGTTATTATTTTTCAATTTCAAGATTTTATTTTGAAAAGTTTAGAGTTGTTTTTTTTTTTTTTTCATTTTAATATAATTGTTGATCTCCGCCGTCAGTTCCGTAAGCGAAACTCTATGTGCGGTTGGATTCTTATAAGAAGAAAATTCGATTTCTACAACGTTGTTCCGATCCTTGACCTGATAAAAGTATGCATGTTTTATCCGATCAAAGTTTTGGGTTGCCAATCCTATCATCTTAAAATATTATCATCTTTTTCTAATGTATATTATAATCATTTTATTCACTAAAATTGTAAAAACCATTTTAATTTGTATAATAGATAAACTTATAATGAATGAAAATTTTGTTGGGTTGGTATATCATAACCAAGCTGAGGTTATATATTGAGTTTTGTTTGCTTGGTTGGTAAACCAATTTTTTTTTTTTTTTTTATCTCACTAAAGTTCCGTTGAAATTATTAAAGTACATATTTTTTTTGAGTACTATTAACTCTATTATAAGGTAGTATATGTTCTATATTAAAATAGATATTTATTTGTATGTACTAAACTATACTATTTTACTATTCGTATATGCTGTGACATTGTTCCACATAGCATGAATTTTAAATATGTAATACTTTTTTTTATATGCCAACAAATATTATATTTTTATTAAAAAGTATTATATTTTTACTAGTTCTTATCAATGTACAAGTTATTCATTTAAGTGAAAATGTAATCCTTGTTAACTCAAAGAGAAAGTACTAAATTTTCTTTACAAAATATTACATATTTGAGATCCAGCCCACATAAGTTTTTGTGATTAATATATGACACATATACGAGAGTACATCACAAGTAACGTAATACTCCATATGTCCCATTTATTATTCATTGGTCAAACCAATTCTTTCTTATTTTTTATTTTCTTTAATAATTTTTAAATTTAATTTTTTTAAAAATCTTTAATAGTACATTTAATATAGTTTCTAAATATATGTAAATTTTATATACTAATACTAAACTTAATATTATGAAAAATAAAATTAAAAATAACTTCAGTCAAGTCTCGTTAACCAAACCAGACAAACAAAATAGGATAGAGGGAGTATTAAAAATAAATGTTGGCGAAAAATGCAATAATGGATAAACTTGTAGTATTTTTTTATAAAAAAAAAATAAATTATTTAATATTTGCAAACGCAATATGTAGAATTCAATGCAGAAAGTGTATACGATCGAGTTGGAAGTCCTATCATAATGAGACCTGGGGTTTTGCTTATATGACCAGTAATATAGTTTATGTAATTATCTTAAAAACGTGCTAATAATAAACGTAACGTCATAAAAGTTGGAGGGAATGAATGGACGGTGACAAGGATGAATTTTGTTGAAGGAGTTGGCAATCCTATCACGAATTCACGATAACTAAAACCTTCTTGACTTTAATTTGTACTTTCGTGAATGCGTATGATGCATGTTTTTGTTAATTTGTCCACGGAAAAGCGGGGTGGGGGTGGTGTTCTGGTCAAGAAAGAAGGGTCAAGAAATTCTTGAGACTGGTTTTGAATATCTAAGATAGAAGAGGGACATTTAGAATAATCAAACTTCATCAAGAGTAATATAATATAATCCAGGTATATATAATTAATTGAAAAATTTGAGGATTAAATGCAATTGCCAAATCCTTCAATGGTTTTAGTGAAATTATCCTGCAACAAATGCTTCTATTTTTATCTTTTCAATTTGTTTAATAAAGTAGTTCAAGTGATGACACTTTCAAAAAAAAATAAAAAATAGTTCAAGTAACAAAGGTGAAATTTGTCGTAGAAAATTAAAGATAGCTTCTATTTTTATCTTTTCAATTTGTTTAATAAAGTAGTTCAAGTGATGACACTTTCAAAAAAAAAATAAAAAATAGTTCAAGTAACAAAGGTGAAATTTGTCGTAGAAAATTAAAGATAGCTTAGGTATCTGAATGGACAATTCCACATTTTTTCACAAGAAAGGACTATAGCTAAATTGATTGCATGACCATTTTCATTCAAGTTGGTTTTTTTCATTTATGACACCCTTGAAGGGGCTTTAATCTGACTCTTTTATGACATGCATGTTGAGTATTGCTAGGCATAAATTTGTATAAAATCATAATTTGCTATCTTTATTGGGTAAAAACTTTGAGAGCCTAGGACATGTTAGTTTATTATTGGCTGAATTATTATCAAAATATTTAGATTATAATTTTTATATATATCTCCTTATTTTCTTGTGTAGTTCTTTCCTTTCTAATGTTGGTACCCTCATTTTGTATACGAAAAGAAGTTACCATATATTACGTATTAAGGTTTTAGAACTATATAAGGTGCATTATAAAATGTTTAGAGGATTGCAGAAAGAAAGTCGTATATCTCATGAAACCTAGTGCAAAAAGGGTACTCAAGGGTCTCAGTCTAACCTTGAAGAAGAGGTATGTTCTAACAGTTCAGGCATGAGTTTAAAGCAATGAGAGTTATGTTGCTCTGTGATCAAGATAAGAGTGGTCATGTGGCACAAGGGAGTCCTGTTCATTAGTTTTTAGCGGTACTTCTGAACAGTTTTAATGGATACCAGAGACTGATGATCTAGTTGTAACATTTCAAAAATTATCTCAATTTCGGAATTAATTCCTATGATTTTTTTTTAAGGAGCAAATTATTCTTTCATTAAAGCCCAATTTTTTGCTTAAATATTCTTAGAATAAAATTACTCTAAGCCCAATTTCCTAGTCTTATCTTATAAATATATATATCTATATGAATCTTTCTAAGTCTTAATAAAGTGGGCCTAGTTCTATAATATATAGTATATGATACATTTCCCTTACATTTCCAAAAGTCCGTTTTAATTCCCTTATTCTTATAAAGCTAGCCCATCTACACCTATGGCCCAACTATTCATCCTATAACATAATGTATATAAACTAGTATATATCTACACTTCCTAGCTTGAATGAAAACCTAAATCTCCCTTACATCTCTCTTCATCTTCACGCCACCTTCCCCTATCTCTCTCTCTCACCAACATTATCCTCCATCTTTCTATTCAAGAATCCAAGACCAAGACTTCATCTTTTTATCATTCAAAGCTAGGAAATGGTAAGATCTTGACTCCTACACCAATTTCCTTCTTTATTTCCTTACTCTTATGGATCTTCTTCTCTTTTTTTTTTTTTTTTTTTTTTTTTTTTTTTTTTTTTTTTGTGTTGGGTTTGGGGTCTTTAATGAAGATCATGTTGTGGATGGCATGCTAGAGTGATCTTGGAGGAGATTTGAGGTTTTTGCTTAGCTAAAAGATAACCCGGTGTCCATGAAAATCTATTTTAACTCTATAATGTGTATTCTTGGTAATCGTGTTGGATGTGAGCATAATCTTGTGTTTATGCTTGTTTTAGAGCTTGTATGATAGGTGTAAACTTGTGTTGTTGTGCCATTTCTTCTATCCAAAGTCATATTTGTTGTTAGTCTGAGTTTTTGTTGAGTTTGGAGTTGGATTTCATATTCTGGACATTTTTCCCGAGCTACTGCTTTGCTACGGGTTTTGACCTAGCGGGGGCTTCAGGCGGGCACTGGCACACCCACCGAAACCACCCGCTAGGCCAAGAAGGGGGTTCCGGCGGGTACTAGAGAACCCGCCGAAACCACCCACTGGTACCCACGGGGACGTTTGGCAGGTTCTTCTGTACCCGCCCAAACCACCCTCTGGTACGGTGTTGTTTGGCTTCTTAAATTCTTTTGTTGCCTCCCGCGTATTCATGAGTATTTGTTGATGTTACGTAGGTCTAGAGCGGTGTATTATGAGCCTATTGATTAGGATTTGAGTCTTTGATTCGTGGTTAAGATCCAACCTTTATGTTCGTTGGATTATTGTTGAATTCTATGTTGTCGTATGAACCCTTGCGAATATTCTTTGGCTTGTGTACTAGTAACGTTTGTTCCTTGATGCTAGTATGATTTCTTGTGATAGCCTATGCTTGATTCTTGATTGGGTTGATAACTTGAGCCAATCTATTCGTTATGACACTTCATCGAAATTCTTTGATATCGAACTATTGCCTTTGGAATATCTTCCTTGTATCTCTTTCTTGAAACCCGGCCCGTTGATATTGAACTATCATTGTGAGCTTGTAACTTTGTTGTATCTTGTCCGTGAGAATCCCTTGATTTGAGCTATTGATTGAGCTTATTCGTTGTTGAATTCATTTCTTGTGGAATCTATTCCTTTGCTTTGTCTCTTGAGATTCCTTCGTTGAATTGAACCTTTGTTGAGATTGTTATGCTAGCACAGTGGACAGTGTGGGGACTTATTTGTTATGTGATTGGCGAGCCTCTGGCTCTGTTTGCAATAGGTCATGTTGGTGTGGGAATCCCTTGACAGGTCAGTGGTGTGGAAAGCCCCGATCAACCATTGCGAACTGATCCAGTAGTGTGGAAAGCTCTGGGTTGTTGTTTAGATTATTGATTTGCGGGCAACCTGGTAGAAACGTATCCCGGTAGTCAGAGATAGTAGCTAACCCGTTGGGCTTGGAATCCCAATAGGGGGCGTATACACTTAAAGTTGCTAGATCTGTTTCCACTGGACTTTGATTGATTGGTCACTTGGTGACATTGATTGGTGTCTGGGAGCCCTCCACACTGATCCACAGGTATTCGAGTCACTGAGGTTGACTCCGCGGTATTTGTTTGATGATGGTGTCCTTGGTGGACTTGGAACCTTATACTACTGTTGATTGTGTGATTATATTGAGAATTGATCCATGCCTGATTACTGTGATTGTTCTATCCCTCTTATCGTTCATGATCCGTTATCGTTATCTCGTTGAATCGGTCTCTTTATTGATATCCTTGTGGTATAATGTCGTGTGTTGAGTATATCTCTTGTATTGGTCTGGTCTTGATTCCATTCCTTATGATTTACTAAATTAGAGTTGATTAGCGAAATATATATGTATTCCCAAGTCTCAAAACTATTTCAAAGTATTAAATGTATATCTACGTATCTTTACACATTGGAGTGGGGTTACTTAGCATAATCGCTAATGGTTTTAAACTGTTTTCAGGTATGGAGTAGTCAACTTATGAGAGCGCGATAGTTGGAGTCTACTCTCCACCTTTAGCTAGTTCCTTTAGTTAGTTTGTTGTTTGGCCTATGAGTCCTATGATAGTTTATGATGCGTAAACAGTTTAAGACTAGTTTCCTATTTAGTATGACTTTTGTTTGTTGAGGATTTGACTAGCATGTGCATTTAGGTTGTGATAGCCTAGATGTGGCATAGCATTCCCGTTGAATTGATTTAGCTTCCGCACTTTATTTATAGCAGTTAGACTTTGTTTACCTATCTTTGCCCAGTTAATGCTTTAAGTTGTGTTTAGGATCGGGGGTGTTACACTAGTTGTATAAGTTTTTGTGTCATTGTTCTTACTTTTGCTAAGTAAATTGATTTTGATTTGGGCTTGTGCCCCGTGGATTCAACCTCGTTAACAATTTTTGGTTGGAGATTTTTAATTTGTACTCGACTATGACATTCGATACCCATCATATCTACATGTTTTATTTGTTTGCCTACTTTTGTTATCCTACCATTGCATCTAGGTGTAGGTTGTATTGTACCTCCTTATTGCATCTAGATGTTGTTCTCACATTGTTGGATCTCCTTATTACATCTAGATGTGGTCAAAGTACCTATGAAGTCTCTGTACTATAGTACGGTGTTTTGTTCAATTTAGTACTTGTATCTTTATTCTGTTCAATTTAATCCCTCTACTTTAAAAAGTGATAAAACTAAGGACAATTGTCCAAATCTCATTACGAACATGGTCGTAATTATTTATTTTGGACATACTAATTTAATATATTGGTGGTAGAAATAATTTTTTTTAAATATTTATAAAGTAATATATGAGTATGAATATAAATATCATCAGCGGCACGTAACCTATATTAAAGATAATATTAACATTGTTAACTATTGTCCTTAATTGCACCACTTTTGAAAGTACAGAGATTAATTGAACAAAATAAAAATATAAGGACTAAATTGAACAAAACGCTATAGTACAGGAACCTCATAGGTACTTTAACCTCTAGATGTTGTGACGTATTGAAAATCATATTTAATCAAATTAATTGCCCGTGAGAGTTATACTTTGAATTTTAAATTCAAATTTTATTTCAAATGTTTTAATGTCATAATTATAATGAATTCCTAATTCCATAAATATGTACTTTGTGTTGAGTAGAATATTATGCACGTACACCAAAAACTATGATTTTTCTTCCCTACATACTCTCTCAAAAATTCTTCCAATACTTCCTCTAAATTTCAAAGTATTCGCTTTTTGTTCAAGTTCGACAGAACAATTATATTTGAATGCTCAAATATTTTCATTAGCAATTCATTATATTGTATCATAAAAAATGGATGTTTCAACGCTCCTAACACTCTCGAAAAGATGTTAATCAATTTTAAGAAAATTATGTGTTATACACGCTTTAAATTTTTCGTGTTATTACCATTGCTGGAATTTGATAATATTATTTTGAATTATTAAAATTCTCTCTATGACCTAACAAATACTATGTACTGTGCATGCTTGGTAGTCAAGAAAGTCTTGAGACTGCTTTTGAATATTAAGATTTAGGGGCATTTAAAAAAAAAAAAAAAATTGAAAGAAATAGAAGAGCATTTAGATCAATCAAACTTCATCGAAGGTGTAATTAATTGAAAATTTTGAGGATTCAAATGCAACTGTCAAATCCTTAGAGAGTTTTAAGTGAAATTTTTTGTAAAATCATAGAGAATATAATGTGAAAACAGAGAGATCAGGGAGAGAAGAAGAAGTTGAACACAGAAACTCAGAACCGTATTCTCATTATGTAATCGTTAATCTACACATACACACACACATACATGTATATTATGGGAAAACGGTAGAAATCATGGAAGCGGGAAATCAGGATAATAGCCACAAAGCATTATATTTACAACAATCTGGACTATAAAAATTCAGTGGGAAAAACGTATTTGAGGAAAATAGTACATAATATATGTGTATTTATGTGTTGTACTAGTTGTCTCGTTACAAAATTTTTAATTAAAAAAATAACATCAAAACTCAATCAAAAGAAAAAGAGTACATCTGTTGGTCTTTAGGGTCCAATCTTCGAAATTAATTCATGTAAATTAAATCTGATTGATAATACAATGTCACTCCCGTGAAGATAACAATCTTCAATGCATATACGTTCTAATATAATAAAAACATTATTCCCAGATAAGTGTAGAAAAAAGATATAGTACACTTTTTAAAATTGTCACTAGAGTTAACATTCTATCATAATATCAGATTATTGGCTTAAAGTAGTTGTTAAAGGGGCTAAGATTGAGTTTCTATCCAATAACGATAATAAATGAGTTGTGCTAGAAATTATGTTTAATAGATTTTGGTAGGGTGGTAATGCTAAGCAAACTATATATATGAATCTTATTGGACCCATTGGTGCGTTACTCCCCCTGGATCAATCAATCACTATGTATTTAATGCACAAATATAAGTAACACAATTCTTTTCCCAAAGCAGTCCTTATAAGTAACACAATTCTTTTCCCAAAGCAGTCCCATTGGTGTGTTACTTATATTTGTGCATTAAATACATAGTGAAATATTTCATTTGTGATGTTATGGGGAATAGTGGATTAAGGGGATTACACCATCTATCAATCATTATAAAAACTTTCTCTCATACCAGAATGTTATGGATGAATAAAAGATGAGTTGCTGAGTGAATAGATCGAAGCTAAGATGATTCTCATATCAGAATGTCACGAGTTTGATTCTTGTCAACCCCACTTAAACTTGTTGCACAAGGTATTTCTAGTGCAGTAGTTTACTTCTCCTGTGTGATTTGCTGTAATTATTACACATAATTAAAATTTACTCAACATATATACACTATCAGATAGTGATTGTGAGTTTTCCATTACCCAACAAGAATGATCTTTTTTCAAAAAATTAAAATCTTTTTATTCAAAATACAAATTGGTTGATATTACAAAATTTACTGTGATACATAAGAATTAACTACCAGGCCATCCACTAAGAAATGTGATAGGGAATATATCCCGATTTTGACTCTATATACATCCGTACGTGCTCTAGTTTTGTAGTCAGGTTAGTGTCAAACGGTTCGAGTCACGGTCAAAGTCATTGAGTCAGCTCTTGGGCCTATATATAGGGCATTAACCCTTTATTGCAGGGGACTTTTTCTTTTGGACTCTCTCTCTATAACACTTGAGAGATTTCCCTGTATACTTTCCCTCTACAACATATAATAACAACAATGAATAACAAAGCCTTTTGAGCTAAATTCTGGCAAATTATGCTGTGTATCCGTGTGCACCATGCATGGTGCACAGGATGCAAAAACGACGTCATTTTACATAAATAAAAAAAATTATTTTTCATTGTTGTTAGTTACGTAAACATATGTTCATAATTTTATAATTTCACATTCTGAATTTATAGTTATGAAATTATGGATGTGTAGTTATGCAATTCTGGATTTATAGTTATGATGTTATGGATGTGTAATTATGCTTGCAATTCTGAATGTATAGTTATGAAGTTATGGATGTGTAGTTATGCAATTCTGAATGTATAGTTATGAAGTTATGGATGTGTAGTTATGCATGCAATTCTGAATGTATAGTTATAAAGTTATGGATGTGCAGTTATGCAATTCTGGATTTATAGTTATGAAGTTATGAATGTGTAGTTATGCAATTCTGAATGTAAAGTTATGAAGTTATGGATGTGTAGTTATGCAATTCTGGATTTATAGTTATGAAGTTATGGATGTGTAGTTATGCAATTCTGGATGTATAGTTATGAAGTTATGGATGTCTAGTTATGCAATTTTGGATTTATCGTTATGAAATTATGGATGTGTAGTTATGCAATTTTGGATGTATAGTTATAAAGTTATGGATGCGTAGTTATGTAATTTTGATTTTTTTTTTTAAGTCGGACGTCAAAACGATGTCGTTTTGCAACCGTGTGCACCATAACACTCCCTAAATTTTCCTATCTACTTTCGATTCTCTATACGTTATGTACATGTTTTATACATAGAAAGTGCATTGAGGGAATTAACACCATAAAAATGTATAGTCGATAAGAAAGATCAGCAAAGTCACGCAGCCGGCCATCATCACGTTTTTGCTCCATAGGTAATAAATGGGTAGCAAAGTGAGTATCATATTTATCCACAACTGTTGTCTTCAATTATATTCCGTGTATAGTATGTGTAGCTCAATATTGATTTCAGTAAAAGTTAAGGTTGTCCTCGCAGCTCAACTGGTCGTAAATGTCAAATTTATCATAAGAGATTAATGATCGAGTCTTAAAATGAGGGGCTCCTTGTACGCAATTCAATTCTTGTCAACACTCTCTATCAAGTCCGCAAAGAGTCTTCCTAGTACGATTTGTCTCATGTGTGGTTTACGAACTATTACACAGAAGTGAAGTTTAACTAATACACACTTTCAGATCAGATACTAACTATGGGTTCCCCATTTCCCTTGTCACCCAAAAAAAATAAAAAAGTATTAGATTTGTTAGCCTTGTGATTAATGCATGTTTAATCAAAGTGATGAAATAAGTTGGTAGGAACCAATTACAACGAAGGGAGTTGCAATACAAAGGATTTTGACTATATTAGGCCTATATTTTGGCTTATGAATTACTACTATTTGGTATTAAGGCTTTTCACATCATTCATCCTATATTTTTGGGGATAAAATTGTTTTAAACAAAATTTTAAGGTTGCTGGTTTATATCTTGTATTTTCTTTTTCTTTCTTTTTATTTTTTGAAACTTAAAATTTAATTGTAGATGGTTGATGGTTTTTAATGATGAACTGAGACACCTGTAAAATCGGGTTATATTTATTATTTAGTAATGGGTACGAAAAGTAAGTTGGATTGATACAACTCAATACCTTTAAAATAATTTAAATGGGCTACAAGTATACTGAATAAACAAAGGAGATAAATTTAGTCCAAGTGGCCCAACTACCAAGCCCAACTAGCAGACCGTAGAAAATAATTAATGTACTGAGTCGTTGACTTAGGGAGAAGTCAAGAGAAAAGAAGAGTGTTGATGATGATCGATTAAAACGAAACACCTCGCCTTTTATACTACTCCCAATGTCACATGTCGCTTACAAGTGCGCGGATCACAATGCTTCGTCTTCCTCCGCTATACGCGTGTCCCACTAGGTGTATCATGTATGTCGTGTTACCCACCAAACATTCCCGTGCACGCTACGTCGTAGAGCAAGTCCGGAGTCCCTGCAAATCACTCGAGTGATCTGCCCTCGCTGACCGAACTAAGTCAGGGCCCTTTGGCCCTCAACGGAAGGCCAAAGCGACCCGACGAGGGGCGAAAAGGCTCGGGGACAGTGGCCCCGAGAGCGGTCTGCCGACCTGTCACCGGCGGTCCGCTCCGATCCACTTGATCCCTATACGGCGAGTTCACTACTCTCTAGTGAACTCAGATCCGACACTAGGGTCGCCAGCTCGCGCCCCCACGGCCTAGGCAACCTGCTCCTCCCCACCGCTCATTTTCATGGATTCTAATCCATACCGCACTGCCAAAGGCGCCCTTAGCCCATTTCCTAAGTTTTACGCTATGAGTTTTTTCATTTAACCCTACCACACTTCCTAAGTCTTTGCGTTCTGACCTCTTTTATTTTATGCATTACCATACTTTAGGCCTCCAACTTTATTTCTCGACCCAATTTATGCTTGGATTTTCTCTCTCTAGCCCAATTGATATTGGACCCAGGTCACCATCTATCAATAGTAATATAGCATCTTTTATGATAAAAATTTTTTGTATTGTTTATAAAATTAATCTCACACGTGAAATTGGGAAAACTTATAGTCGAACCATACCATTTATGGCCAAACAGGATTTCGTCATCACCAAGAATACATGATCAACATAAATTCATCATGTGACATTGGACCGGAGAAGGCCGGCCGTGGCAATATTAGACCTTTCCACCATGGAAAATTTGTATAGGAAAAGTGGATAATAATTCACATAAAGTCCAAATAAATTGAAATCTAAAATTTGAACCAACCAAATGGATAGTCCAATACAGGGATGGATATATATCGGCATCATATCATTTGGTTGGCTCAGATCTGTTCATTCACGCAAGCATTTTGGATAGCTACGTTTGTCATTTTGTCAAGATTTTTTTGTTTCATGCAGCGTTTGCAAAAATAGCGGCTTAGAGTAAAACGTTGTTTCAAATCGCAATATTACCAAATATTTCTTTGGGAAAATTGTAAAAAATGCCCCTCTATAATATGTCAATTATCAATGTCACCCCTGAATTATGACTGGTGTAAATGTTGCCCTTCAATTATTAAAACGGTGCACATATAGCCCCTCCCGTAACGGACATATGGTTCCCCGTTAGTGTACGACACCGTTAAGTAGGAGTAAATATGTAATTTAGTTGTTTTCCCCTCCCTCGATTCGAAGTACCAGCAATGGACAGCGGTGGGAAACCACAGATCCGTTACGGGAGGGGCTATATGTGCACGATTTTGATAAATGAGGGCAACATTTACACCACTCATAATTCAGGGGTGACATTGATAATTAGCATATTATATAAGGACATTTTTTACAATTTTCCCTATTTTCTTTGGCGTTTTGACAAATGGCGGATCCATCATTTATAAAAGAAGGCCTCAATTAAATTTGGGATAGTATGTTTTGACCATTAACATGGCGTTTGGTTGGAGATGGGGAATTACATGGGAAAGGAATTGCAATTCCATGGGAGATGAGTTACTGGGAATAAAGTAGGAATTTAAATTCCAGTGTTTGGTTTACAGGAATAGAATTACTGAGAATTTCAATTCCAATGTTTGGTATACATGAGAATTGAAAGGGAATAAGTAGTATAAAGTCAAAAATGTCCATTGTTGTTATTAGACATAAATTTTAGGTTAAAAAAGGAATGGGTAATTTTGACTCATCACTATCTTTTTTTCTTCTTAAAATTCCAAGAATTAAAATCACAGAGGGACATGGAATTTTAATTCCATGAAAATGGAGGAATTACAATTCCATGGAATTGCAATTCCTTTCAACCAAACAAGGGAATATTGTGACTTTTGGAATTAGGTGGGAATTAAGTGGGAATGAAATTTAAATTCCCTTCAACCAAACGCCCTGTAATATGTGAATATCTTGAGGTGTTGGAATCAATAGATGGACTTAACTAAAAAAGTATAATAGATTTGGAGATAATGAATTATTGGATTAGATTTATCAAGTGAAGTAGGTTTTATGGGTGCGATGAGCCATGGCACAAGAGCCTATTAGGCGGAGAAAGTTGGTTCAGGCATTTCAAGATCTGTTCAAAAAATATAGTTATATTTTCACTGTTTAAAATGTCAAACTCATAAACTTGCTTTAAACCATATATTAAAAAAAAAAAAAAATTCCAATTGAATATTGAACTTGACAACTTTGTATTATATAAATTCCCAAATTAACTTAGACGCTACTCAACCCCAATGACATTAACATTCATAAATAAATAATATGCACTTTTAAGTTATTACTTAAAATAACAAAATCATGTCCTTTTTTAAATTATTTTGTATAAAAAAATTATTAATTTATCATCAAATACTTGCAATTTGATTAGCTAGCTTTTCAGTTATAATTTTTAACTAACTTCTAACAACTAACTACTGCAGATCTAGTCAATTATTAGATTCGTTGAATCAAACAAAATATTAGAGAGCGTTTGATACTTAATACTTTCCAATCAATTAAATTTCTGGTAAAATGTTTCCAAGTAATATGTTTGATAGAAATAACTTTACAAAGAAAATTAATTAACATGTTTGGTGTTACCTGGGAAACATAACAACTAAATTATTTAAAAAATTAATTAATATGTTTGGTTCGTCTAATTTCTCTAAAAAAAAAAAAAAAAAAAAAAAAGAGAAGTGTCAAATACGCCCATGTACTATTGTCATGTGCTCAATTCCCACCATGAACTAAATTAAAGGCTAATTAACCACACTTACCTACTAAATTTGTTCAATTAGCTTTTTTTTTTTTTTTTTTTTTTTTGCAGGTAATTGACTTTTTTTTACAGGTTACCAATTCAATTATTAAAAAAATAATTTAAAAATTATTATAAAAAAAAAAAAAAAAGAATACAACCACCGGTTGTCCTCGCTGTGTAACGTATATTTAATTTTTTAAATAGGGCCAGGCCCGATAGGCCCGCTATTTCGCGGGCCAGCAATTATACTGTGGACCGCAGTCCATAAAGCTTTTTGGACCATGGTCCAAAACGACATGGACTATAGTGTATCTAAGCTGACACTTTCTCACGTATTATTTTTATTATATTATCAAATGAAACTGCAATTGGATTAAAATGAAACTGTAGTTGTGTTGAAATGAAACTGAATAACAATTTCACATATTTGAGTGGATATTGTCCAGCGAAACTATTGTTATATCAAAATGATATTGTAGTTGTGTTGAAATGAAACTGCAGTGCATATTTGATGCATGGACCACAATGCATTGTGGACCGCTGTCCACAGTATAATTTGCCTTCGCGGGCCATCTTTTTTGTGGCTCTAACCTGTCCCACCGCTGGGCGGGGGTGGGCTAGTCCGCGGGCTTCGGCCCACTTTGCCAGCCCTACGTGTGTGTGTGTGTGTGTGTGTGTGTGTGTGTGTGTGTTTGTGTGTGTACACACACACACGTACGGCGTCGTTATGTAATGAATCATATTGCAAATTAGATTACGAAAAACTTTAACTACGTACTTGGATGAATTTTTTTTTTTTTGATGAATAATGTGTAATGGTGGGAGAGACATTTTTTATATTTATAAGAGACTTTTAATCAGACGTCCAAAAACATAAATACGTAATTGAATAAATTCGAGAAAAAGAATCATATCTCCCTTAGGTGGGATTTACTTTCTTTGATATCATATAATGTAATTCCCATTGACCAGAACTTTCCTAAGTCAAATATTACACCAAACATGAGAATAATTTTTTCACATTTTAAATTCCTAGAAAGTTAGAACTTTCCTGACTACCAAATACCTTCTTAATCTACCCATCTTTAATAAACCAATACTGCGTGCAGTGTTTAAACATCGGTATCATATATTGTTAATTTGGAATTCAAATGATAGAATAATCACAGTCAAATTGGTCGGACAATTAGTTTGGTAATTACAAGATTTTAAGTTCAACTCTTAGGGGGGTGTATTTAATCATGACTTTTGTAGAGTTTTAAAGACTTTTAAAATGATAGATTTTAATAAACTTTGATTGACTTTCACAGAGTCGTTCAAAACTTTTTAAAACTTTATAAGGCTTCATGAAAGTCTATATAAAAAACATTCATAGACTTTTATTAACTTTTTATTTTAAAAAGTCTACAAAAGTCATTGAAATTCTAAATTAAATACATCCTTACAAACTTTCAATGATTTTGATTCTTAACATTTACAATTTTGTTACAAAACGTTTATAATACATTATAAAATTCGTCTTATTACGTAGTTTTTCACCCACATCATCATTTTCAACATTATTATTTTTATCCATGGTATGCTGAGACTTATATGCTAATTAATCATATAATATATATTATTAATAAACATCAACAAAAAAAAAAAAAACTATTTCATTAGAAATTCATAACAATATTGATGAACAATAAAATTTATAATAAAAGACTTTCTCAAATAAAATATTTAAAAATATAATTACAAGTTGCATCAAATAAAATAAAAATAAAAATCTAATATTAATAATATATATTATTTGTAATAGCAATTTGAGACTGCAAAAAATAATAAGGTGCTACTATTTGCAACCCCAAATTGTTGTTGCGAACAGTAATTTGTTAATCGTAATAACCTGTTGTTAAAAAAAAAAAGGAATAATATATATTATGAATATAAACATAAAAAGAATAAAAATTAAAATATATAAGTATTTATATGAATATTATGAAATATATATACTCAAATTTGACGATGAAAATTTTGCTTTGTTCATGTATTTAGGGAGAATTAGAGGAAGTTAGGGATAAAAAATTTATAGAAAAGTTTAGGAGAGAGTGAAAAATTGGTAGAGTTTAGGTATGAGGAAAATATAGGATAATGAAGAAAAAAATATTTTTATTGAATTTAGATAGGTCTATAGAGTTTAAATAGGGAGAAAAAATGTTTTGTGGAGTTGATCTCTCAAGGACTAAATTCACCATCAATACGCGTTTCTTGGAATGAGAATATGAGTATTCCGACCGGAACCAGCCCTGAGTTGGCCTCACCGGCGGCGACCAATCGGTCGCTGGAGGACCAGGACCTACTGGAAAGAAGTACGAAGAAGACAAAAAGAAGGCGAGAACTACCAGTCAGCATCGCATCGCAACCAGGCACAGAGACGGTGGCGGAGACTCCAATGGGGGACGAGCTAATGTCGCCGGACAAGTGGACAATGCCGGCTGTGACTCCGAGCAATGCATGGCATAGGAAAGAGGTAACTCCTCAAACTGATCTTGAAATTGTCTCTGATGACGACGAGATGGACGAGGATGGCTTCGTCTCGGAACACCCAATTATCCGGGTAACCAAGGAAGAAAAAGAGAGGTTGCGCCGGCCATGGCGCCGGTCACTCATAATCAAAATCTTGGGTAGAACTGTTAGCTACCCGTATCTTCTTCAACGTTTAAGGAAAATGTGGAGATCGGAGGCCCACTTCGACTTGATTGCTCTCAGCCATGATTATTACATAGCGAAATTTGAATCGCTCAGAGACTATGAATATGCGAAATATGAGGGACCATGGATGATTATGGACCACTATGTGGTAGTTCAGGAATGGCAACCTAACTTCAGTCCACGGAAGAATAAGACCAGAAAAGTTCTGGTGTGGGTGCGATTTCCAGACATACCTATTGAGTACTTCGATGATGAATTCCTCAAGAAAATTGGAAAAACAGTGGGACGACCGGTTAAAATTGATACTGCTACGAGCCTTGCATCTAAGGGGAAGTTCGCAAGGATTTGTCTAGAGATCGATATATCCAAGCCTTTAGAATCGAAATTTGTCCTAAACTTTGAGGAATGGCCTATAGAATATGAAGGAATACACTCAATATGCTTTTCTTGTGGACGGTATGGCCATCGAACGGAGCAGTGCAGCCCGGAGATACAGGCAGAAAATGAACCGGGTGAAGGAAATGCTTTACCTGAGAAAAGGCAAATCAACAACCAAGTACCAAAAGAGAAATATGGTACTTGGATGTTAGTTACCCGAAAAGCGAGAAGATACCCAAAAAGGGACAACACATCAGGAGCAGGAGTACAAAGGGGAAGATATCAGTCTTCGCCCAAGCCTAACCAAGCTGCAGATAATAGTATAGGAGTGCAATCTAGTTTTGCCTCTTTGGATGGACTGGAGGATACTGGAATGGAGCATGATCAAAGAGAGCAAGGAAGGAGCCCGACAGCACAACAGACTGGACCTACACTGCCCAGAATTAGAACCAGACGAAACAAGACACCAGACCAAAATGAACAGAGAGGGGTGGCGAATGAGATGCCAAACAATGGGACACAAAGGGACATACCAAGGCAACCTGTAGCAGCCACTCGTGGAGGATTCAGAGGCCAATCGAGCCAAAGACCGATGCCTAACCGAGCCGCTGCTGAGGACAGCCACACAGTAGTAAGAGGATCAAACAAAGGAAAGAACATAACTACTACCCAGGTCCACCATACTGAGGACCACCCAGAATCTTCATACATGGCTGGACTAGAGAAGGCATACATGGATGATCCACCAGATACTGCCCACACCAACCGAAATGTTGATCTTGACGAACCACCGGATGTGGCCTTGCAGGAGCAAGAGGATTTTATGAATCAGGATGGTGATGTGGCACTAAGCCACATGCGCTCTTGAGCGCTCTTTTGTCCTCTGTTTTTATGATATTTATTGTTTGGAATTGTCAGGGTGCAGCTTCTAGTTCTTTTAAGCGCACCCTTCGTCAGTTTTGTAGGGATTCTAATCCCTCGTTGATATGTCTACTCGAGCCTAAGGTTTCAGGCAATCAAGCCAATAAGCTATGCAATAGCTTTGGCTTTGATGAGTGGATTAGGGTAGAAGCAGTGGGCTTTTCGGGAGGCATTTGGATCCTCTGGAAAAACTATATCAGCATTGAAATAATTAGGACTAATCCTCAATATATTTCTGTTCAGGTGAACGATTGCGAGATGGGTCCTTGGGTGTTATCCTTAGTATATGGAAGCCCTTGCCAAAGTCTTAAAAGGAAGATGTTTGCTGAGCTTTCACATCAGAATCTTGATCCACAACCTTCCTGGTTAGCTGTTGGAGATTTTAACGCAGTGACAGGACATGAGGAAGTGAGCAATCCAGCAAGCTTTTCATCTACCAGATGCAGCGATTTTAATGATTGGATATTTAGGCAAGGCTTAATCGATTTAGGATATGAAGGATCGAAGTACACTTGGAAGAGGGGGACCAATACAGAAACGTTCAAAGGAGCTCGGCTTGATAGAGCTCTAGGAAATTTGGACTGGAAAATTAAATTCCCGGACGCAGCAGTAGTTCATTTACCAATGCTTTGCTCAGATCACTGCCTGTTGCTTGTCAATACCAGGAAAACCCGGACAATACCCGCAAGCAGAAGTTTTAGATTTAATATGGCATGGACTACTCATGCTACCTTTCATGCTTTGGTATATGGAACTTGGAGCACCAATGATGAGTTGAAGCCAAATTTGAAGAGGATGGCAGAAGCACTCAAAGATTGGAATATTAGCACATTCGGCAACATTTTTCATAGGAAAAAGAGACTGCTAGCAAGGCTAAACGGGATTCAGCAATGCATGACAGTCCAACCAAGAAGAGATCTCCTAAAATTAGAAACAAAATTAAGGCATGAATTTGAAGAAACTCTTTACCAAGAAGAGTTGCTATGGTTCCAACGCTCTAAAGAAGAATGGATTGTGTCAGGAGACCGCAATACAAGATTCTATCACGCGGCAACATCAGCAAAAAACAAACACGATAGGATTAAAGTTCTGAAGGATGAAAACGGGCACATACTTACTGATGAAAGTGAAATAAGAGAACACGTTCAAAGATACTTCATGGCCTTATTCTCAAAGGAACCAAATGCCTGCTCACAGCCACTATTGCAAGGGGCTTTCCCGAGACTATCTACCACTGATTGGGCAGAGATTAACAAACCTTTTGGCGCCAACGAAGTTAAGGAAGCATTATTTGAAATGGCCCCATGCAAATCACCAGGGCCAGATGGGTATACAGCAGGATTCTATCAAAAAGCTTGGAGCTTAGTAGGAGATAGCTTGATTAAGTTCACAGAAGAATTTTTTAGAGACGGCAAGCTGTTTCAAGGATGTAATGATACCTTCATATCCCTGATCCCCAAAGTGGGCAACCCGGAATCAATAAAACAGTTTCGACCAATCGGGCTTTGTAACGTCGCATATAAGCTCATAACAAAAATGATGGCAGTAAGGTTAAGAACCATCCTCAGCAAGTTGATCGGCCCATTTCAAGCTAGCTTTGTGCCGGGCAAACAAATCACAGACAATATCCTAGTTTATCAAGAGGCCTTGAACTCAATGAAGACTAAAAAAGGAAAGGTAGGATGGATGGTGATGAAAATAGACCTTGAAAAAGCTTATGATAGACTCTCTTGGAGTACAATCGAAGACACATTGGTAGAGATTGGCTTCAACCAAACATGGACAAGGAATATCATGCATTGCATCTCCTCACCTAGGATGGCAATACTTTGGAACGGGCAGCAAACAGATTGGTTTCACTCGGGAAGGGGAATTAGACAGGGAGACCCTCTATCCCCTCTACTTTTCGTTTTATGCATTGAAAGATTCAGTCACATTATTCTTAACTCCGTTAGACAAGGTAGATGGAAAGGGATAAAAATATCTAGACTTGGCCCTTATGTTTCTCACCTTTTGTTTGCAGACGACATGACCTTATTTGGGGAAGCAACAGTAGAACAAGCAGTTGAAATGAAGAGGTGTATTGATCTATTTTGCATGAGTTCGGGGCAGAGAGTAAACTACCATAAATCGTCAGTGTTTTTCTCCAAAAATACTAATGAAGAGGTGCAAAAAAGAATCGTTGACACCCTCGGCATCCCTAAAGTTACCAACTTAGGAAAGTACCTGGGAGTCCAGTCCATTCATGGGAGGCTCAAACAAGATTCATTTGAAGGTATCATCGATAGAATCCGGTCCAAATTGACTGGTTGGAAAGCAAAATCACTTTCACTTGCAGGAAGACATGTGTTGGCACAGTCAGTCCTATCTACGGTCCCATTTTATGCCATGCAGACCACCCTCTTACCGAATGGAGTGATATCAGCCATAGAAAAATTAATCCGGAGCTTTATATGGGGAGGTGACAGTGATGGCAGAAAAGCTCACCTGGTTAATTGGGATACGGTAACCAAAAGTAAAGCTCATGGTGGGCTGGGAATCAAGAGGTTAGAAAAGATGAATCATTCTTTCATGGCTAAGTTGGGATGGAGAATCCTACAAGGGGAAGATAGCCTATGGATCAGAATTTTTAAGGCAAAATACCATCTTTCTGATGTTGATTGTCGATTGTGGCAAGCTAGGAGTAACATGTCCAATGCGATGAAAGAAATCCTAAAAGCCATCCCAATTCTGGAGAAAGGAATCAAAAGGCATGTGAGAAATGGACGCAACACTCTATTCTGGACACAGGAATGGCTAGAAGAAGCCCCACTACTAGAGCATGCAACCAGAACAATACCATCTTCTGATCAGGATCGACTGGTGGCCAGCTACTGGAAGGCAGATCTAGGTTGGCAGTGGGATGAGCTTACTCAGTTCTTACCGGCGGAAACACTAAACAAACTGGCTCTGTATCTCATTCATGAGGAAGAGGAAAGTAATGACAATGTATGCTGGAAAATGGAAGACTCCGGAGGATTCTCGGTTGCTTCGGCATACGACATTGCCACAGGAATGTTGGAACCAGTGGAAGCTGCAAAATGGAAGTTGAAGGTACCCAACCGTATTCGAACATTTCTTTGGCTTGTTAAGCATGGCAGGATAATGTGCAACAGTAACAGAGCTAGGCGAAGACTAACTGATTGCGACAAGTGTGATTTATGCAACACCAAGACCGAAGACATTGAGCATGTCCTTAGGCGGTGCCCGGCAGCAGAGGAAGTATGGAAATCAATATCCCGACTTGATTATGAAAGAATGAAGGAGGCCCCCTTTCAAGAATGGTTGGAAGATGGCCTATCTGATAAAAGGAAAGGAAGAGAACCAGCAAGTAAAAGCACGCTGTTTTCCACAACCCTCTGGTGGATTTGGAAATGGAGGAACGAAAGAGTATTCAATGGATCATCGAGACCCTTACAGTATAAGATATCATGGATCAAGATGCAAGCCAAGGAGACAACAACAGCCTTTGATAGAGCCTTGGGTCGAGTTACGGCAGATGAGTCCAGCATTTGGAAGATGCTCTCATGGTCAAAACCGAAAGAGGACTTCGTTAAAATAAACATTGATGGCTCGGTGGATCTATTGACAAACAGGGCTTCTTGTGGAGGAATCATCAGAGACAATAGTGGAAGCTGGAAAAAAGGATTCATGTTTAATATGGGAAACTGCACCCCATTTGAAGCGGAATCTTGGGCACTTTTAAAGGGCATTCAGCTTGCCATTCAAATGGGAGTTAAAAAAGCTATGTTTGAATCAGATTCCTCTCTGTTGGTGAACTATATGACGGATTCAAGACAACCAACGACGGCCGCCCACAACATACTGGAAGGGTGCAAGAAGGAATTGCAAAGGTTAGAAGCCTGGGAGGTGACTAATATATCCCGTGAGCAAAACCAAGCAGCAGACAAACTGGCCAAGCTTGCGAGGAATTTTCCCAAAGGTGTCCATATACTAGATGATCCTCCTGTAGCAATAATGGGCATAGTAGAAGATGACATTATGGGATTGCCCTCTTGGCGCCATGTGTGTAATACAGTGTAAACTCTAATTGTTTGTTATGGGGTCTCCCCCCACCAAGATTTAAAAAAAAAAATAAAAAAAAAATAGGGAGAAAAAATAGAGTTTAAATAGACCGAGAAAACATTCAAAGTTGTTAGAAAGAAAATTTGAAATCTTGGGGTTGATGGTTGGATTTCAACTATTTATATTTGAGAAGGAAAAGTCTACAAAAGTCTTAAAATTAAAAAGTCTACAAAAGTTCATAACTTTTTGAATACCACATTACTTTTAAAAACTCTTTAAAAGTCTTAATCGAATACCACACGACTTTTAAAGACTCTTTAAAAATCATGATTGAATACCGCCTGACTTTTAAAGACTCTCTAAAAGTTTGAATTGAATACATCCAAACTTTTAAAGTTCATAAAAGTCTTTAAAACTCTATGAAAGTCGTGATTGAATACACCCCCCTTAGTTATTTGTTGACTTTTTTAATTTGAATTGGTCAATTATAAACAATCTAGGTTAATTTATCCGACCCATTTGATTATTTGCCTGTTAAATTTATAATGTGAATTTCATCTAATGTACATATTTCTGTAATAATTGCGGACTATTTTGTAACAATATCTGTAAAATAATTTTAAAAATGTGGGCAAAATAATTAAAAATTTCTCCTCTTTCAACCCCTTTATATCTCACCTTCCCCAACTAGCACAGCCAAACCTTAACTTACACTCCACCGACGCTTGTAATTTAATTTTGTCAGATTTTGTTTCGTTTTTTTTTTTTTTTTTTTTTTTTTTTTTTTTTTTTTTTCTAATTGTAGTTTGATCTTTTACCCACCAAGTTTTAAGGTTCACAATCTTGTATTCTCCCACTATGTTGGTTACGTTCAATAGAGAAATGTTATATTTTCATGTACGAAAAAGTATTGTAATTTAGATAACTAATAATATAATTATAAGGTTGAGTGTTTAAATCTTATAAAGATCAGATGACATGATTTAAAGAGTTTTTCACTACTGGAAATTATGAAATTTCCGACCACCTGAAAGTGATCTTAAATCAAGTCAAAAGTCTTATTTCGATCACTTTTGGTATCTGGAAAAATCTTTATTGCTATTTCCGATTACTTTTTGCTTTCAACTTGATTTAAGATCACTTTCAGGTGGTCGGAAATTCTATAATTTCCAGCAGTGTTTTGTCAGATTTGTTCTCAAGAGTCAGACCATTATGAGCGCGATTCGATTTGAATTTGCATTAGTCTTACATTGGTGAAGATATCGGGAGTGTTTGGTAAATAGTTGTTAGTTGATTGAGTTAGTGAGTTTGACATTTTGACTAGTTGATAACATTAGCGGATTGTAGAAAAGTGTTTGGTAAATTAACTATTAGCTGATTACATGCAAAATAACTATGACTTTCTCAAAAAACTGATCAAAAAAATTGCTTTGAGCAGCTTTTTTAATTTTGGAATTTTGTAGTAATAAGTTGTTACAATGAACTAATTAATCAAACATTCATATTAAGCAACGTGATTGGCGTGGTGGTTCAGCACCTTGTCCCTTATGCATGAGGTTGGGGGTTTGATCCCACCCAGGTGAATGAAGCAAATCATTTGGCCAGTCTCTTACCACTTAGTGTTAGTGTGTTGATTATTTAACCAAGCCAAATAAGTCAAAATTGACTGAAAAGCTAACTATGTAACCAAACAAGGCCATTATATGCTAAAATAATATATCTTTTTAAACATTAATGATTTTTTACAAAGTAGTATTTATTCAATCTATACTTTCTCAATCTTTTTCAGCCCAAAGAATTAATGCCTCACCACCGAAGTTCGAACTAGTGACCACCCATTTGGAATAGTAACAAAGGTGCCATCAGAGTATAATTCAAAAATAAAAGGTAGTGTATGCATGTATAACTATTTGCACCATTTTTTTTATAAAAAAAAAATGTAAATCTATCTAGCTTGCCACATTTTATTTTTTAAGAATATAATATTTTTACATATGGTATTGTACAATATTTTAAATTAAATATTGGATAAACATCATGTTCCTACAGTTCGGATATGATATTATTTAAAAGAAAAGACCATCCTAGCTTACAGTATGTGGATGTGGATGAATTAAATATAATTTTAATACCAAATTAATGTAATATTTCATTTTAATACTCAATTATAAGATGGACTGATTAGAAGTGACTAGGGAAGATTCTCTAGTTGACTACAAAACATTGCACTTCCTAATAATTGAGCAACATTATTGTACTAAAAGAAAAAAGATTTCTCAAGTATTGTAAATGCAACAAAACAACAATCATATATTCATTTTCCATTCATGAAATATATTGGATTAATTAATTATATTTCGCTCTATCAATTTCAAAATTGATTATACTTGATAGTATAATTTAAAATTTTATCATTTTTAGTCATAGTGGTGAACAAAAAGTGGCGAGCTTTCAAAACTCAAGTACCAATTAAATTCGATTGATTTTAAAATAGATAACTAAAAGTAGAAAAGCGCAATAATTCGAGGCTAGAACTAGACATATTCTAATTTCTTCGATGAGTAGGAATGACAATGAGTCAATGAGACAACGGTTGTAGAGGTATATTCTTTGTCTCCGCCTCCTAAACTGGGCCACTGTACTCCATTTCTCGTTTCTACCAGGAGAAATAATTCTTTTCCATCTCTATTCCACGTGAAAATCAACTGCTAATATATGTAGTATATTTTACACAATGCAAGTACTAATTAATATGGTGTTATATATATATATATATCCACATGTACTAACATCTTAGTTACAAGTACATACTATTGGTCGGAAAACATATCTCTCAGCTACACAAACTTCACAGTTATTAGCTAGCAAATTAAATTGGATTTACAGAGGTTGCTTCATGGCTTTACAAATGATATATAGAAAATAATATATAAATAGCGAGATCAGATCGAGACAGTGTAAGGAAGTTCCAATGAGAAATAAAAAGTTTTTGTTCTTATCTCTGTTAAGAATGAAAATTATTTTGTCGAGTTAGAATTGAGTGTAATTATCATTCTTATTGATAAACTTTAATTTGTTTCTTTAAAAGCATATATATATTTAACGAATTCCAATAACAACTTGTTGGAGAAGCAGTCACAAATCACAACCCTCGTACCCTCGCAGTGTTTTGTCTGATTGTGTAAGAAGGACAAAATAGCTCCAACCACTCTTACTGATCATTTTCAGACTTAATTGGGAACTCAAATAACATTATTATTCTGTACTATATTGGAGTTATAAAAACTGAAATCAATTCATCTTGAAATTAAATTAAATTAAAAAAAAAAAAAAAAAAAACAAGAAGAAATATGAGAGCTTATAGAGCTGAGTGCTAGTACTTTTGCTCCCTCCTCAATCCTCAATCGAGAACGGTTTAAACTATGTTTCATTTGCACGGCATGTGTAGTACATGTTAGTTAATATATAGACAAAACTATTATTTACAATTTTAAACCACTAAAATCTACTTGAACATATTGATGAATTAAAACCATGAAATTAAAACAGTCATATGCTAAAAACAAATTAAATCTCAAAAGACCAACTACCCATAATAAAGCCCCACCAATACATATAACTCAAGTAGTAAACCAATCAACATTTAGTCTTGCTTTCAGCGTCAAAGTAAGATTCGAATGTCACTAGGAACCTAAGGATTCATTGTGAGCTTTGACCAATCAATAGTGGTGAAAACCTCTTGTAAAACAAAAGTGTATAGTGACAGAAACTGAAATCATTTGGGCAACCTGAAATTTACCTCCTTCACATAATGCAAATTCATAATTCGGTGAATGTAACCGAGAAACCTGAGTTATCAAAAATATAAAAAAAAAAATATACACATATTTACAAAAATAAAAAATAAAAAATCTACACATAGTGAAGCCCCGTTGGTGTAGTTAGAGTGGTCAACAATCAACATTCAATCTTATTTTCCATGATATGATAGAGTTCGAAGTAATTGAGAGATTTTGACCGGTAAGTGATAGTAAAAAGTAAAAACAATACAAAAATGTATAGATGGGTAGCGAGGAACCTAAAATCATTTGGATAACTAATAATTTACCATCATGAGCTTTGGAATGGATTCATTAGGATCTAGGTTATACATAGTCTGACTAAATCAGAAAATTTTGATTAAAAAAAAATAATATTCATAGTGGAGATGAGAGTGGAGAGTGAGCAGAGCAAAGCAGTAGCAAGTACTGTAAGGGATTAATTACTTATTTTACCGTTTTGATCATAGGAGTTAGGGGACAGAATTACTTTAGTCTACTGAGATCACAGTTAACACCTTGACTGTCAGTTTGACTGATAATAGAGCAGAGCAGGTCCCACACCTCAGCTAAATGGTCATACACTGTGATGATGATGAACTCTGAAGCCATGCTTAAAGAACAAATTTGTCCATCCTACGCTGACCACACCCCATGTGTGCTTCTGCTCACTCGCACGCAACAATACACCCTTTTTGATGCCTCCAATTTTGTCACTGCTCCCTTCTACTTTACCCACAAACATAATTTATGATGAGTCCCCCACCATTCCTTTCAAGCTCCACTCTTTCAATCTTAGGCATAATTACCATAATTAATGTTCAATTTTCTTTCTTCTTAAAGGTTGAAACTCAATCCCAAGGGCCCCACCACCCCAGTCTGAGAGAACATTTGGAAAGATGTAAATCACGGTAACTTAATAAGACATAGTCAAATGCGGTGTGTACAACGAATCTGTTCATTTTAGACATAATGACATAATCACTACACTACTACTGTCGCCGAGGTTCGAACTTTGGTCTCTTCTCTCAAATATTGTCTATGAACCATTGAGCTAAGCTCGTGGGGACTTGATGTTCAATTTTCTACATGCTATGTGATGGATTCATAGTAGGCGAATCCAATCGGTGTGACCATGCAGGTAGTCGAACGGGGGAAGTCAGACGTACAACTAGGCAATCAAGGACATATTTCGGGAATGCCAAGCACGAAAGATATTTGAAAGATACCCCGGCCCAAGATTCATTATTAGATTCTCTCCGACTTTCCTTTTCTGTTTTAGAAAGGAGATCTTGTATTTTAGGAGAGAAATCTGCACCTGATTAGCAAGAGTTAATGAGAGATTCCTAATCTAAATTTGTAAACAATTTCTTTTCCTTTCTCGGAGCCAACCGCCTATTTATAAATACCTTTTAAATGGCACATTATAAGGGGTTCAATTATTACTTTTTGACAATAAAATACTTATATTCTTTAAAGGGAAAATGGTCAAATAGGCCTTCGAACTTTAGCTTAAAAGTCAATTAGGTCCCTAAACTTTTTAAATGTGCAATTACACCCTTCAACAATTAATTTAAGTGCAATGAAGCTCAAAAACAAATTAATGACCTGCTATCACGGGTCATTAGGGTTCAGGCCACATTCCGGCGAATTTTCCGGCAAAAAAAAAAAAAAAAAAGTAACCGGCGAAATTTCCGACAAAAAAGTGACCGGCGAAATTTCCGGCAAATCTGGGTCGGTTGCTGGCCATTTTTTTTTTTGCCGGAAAAATTCACCGGAAGGTGGCATGAATCCTAATTACATGTGATAGCAGGTCATTAACTTGTTTTTGGGCTTCATTGCACCTAAATGAATTATTGATGGGTGTAATTGCACATTTAAAAAGTTTAAGGACCTAATTAACTTTTAATTTAAAGTTGAAGGGCCTATTTGACCATTTTCCCTTTTTTAAATATTGTTGTGTTGGCCACCGACTAGCTACCTCGTAGTCATAAAACAACAGTATGACTTAGATATATGTAATTTGTTCTTCCATCCTTTCCATTAAAAAGTGAAATAAAAAAAACTTGATAGTGTAAAAATCATAAATGTATCTTTAAAAAGAGACTACTAATGGGGATCCATAATATAAAGATATCAACAACCGAAATTAAATATTGCAGGAGGAAAGTGGTCTAAGTGTATCCTACCTAGCTACCTAGTTGTCTAGCTAGGATCTACAAGGAATCTTGTGGTTTAGAAAGGGAAATTAATTAATTAGTGCTCCATAGTCCATACTATTTTTACAGGATAATGCATGCATGTTACATACAAATTTAGTGTAAAGTTTATATTAATAATTTGTAATTTTAAATTTGATTCCCTTTCAACTAGATCTAATTTTTGAATTTTATGAGTAAAATAATAATCTTTAAAAAGCATATAATTCAATGGTGATTAGTTTATGATAACTTGATCAGATTAAATAGAGTTTATTATGATTATTATTTAATACTAGAAAGTTATGTTGTTGGAGGCTGAAAAAGACTGCACACATATATTTTGAAATGAAAGAATTCACACTTATATGAACGTCACAATTCAAAACTTTATAATCTAGTGACATTGACATATGTCTTTAGATTAGACTATCATTAGTATGTAGGATCAATTTTAAATTTTCAAATAAAAATGTAACAAATAATTGTTTTTTAAAATGATGAGAAATTAGATTATTCGTCTCTAAGTTATAATGAAATTGTAAAATTCGGTCTTATTTATTGGTTGTGCTCACTTTTCGTCTCTAAACTATAATTAACGTTGTAAATTTCATCATTTCAATAACAGGTTGTGCTCACTTTTCATCTCTAAACTATATTAACATTCAAAATTCGTGCATAATGTTTTGTTAATAAAAAAACCGAAATTTACAACATCAATTATATCTTAGAGATGAAAAATGCACACGATCAATAATAAAGGACGAATTTTACTATTATTCTATAATTTAAAAACGAAAAGTGTAATTTTTTCCTTAAAAGTGAAAATATCATTAAAGGAAAACCTTACAAAAAGCAAACACACCAAGCCAGTTACTATGCATATCAAGAAAATCTAAAATAATACATTGTTTTCAGTAATACTAATCATATAGGCTATATAGCTTGCAGTTTCTAAATTCTGTATGATAACTGCTAATTACAGACCAAAAAGCTGAAAATTTAAAACCAAAAAAAATAAAATAAAATAAAATTGACAGTATAGTAAAAAAAGAAAAAAGAAAAAGAAGAAAAGCAGTGATCTTTTTCTCTCCGATTCAATCTTTCCATGCATGCACGAACCGGGGTTGTGTTTTTAGCCGGCGTGGCTGGCATTGTTGAAGAGAGAGCACTGGGAAGGAGGCCTGGAAAGCTGCTCGCCGGCGCTGGCCGGACACGTCATGGACCCCGCCGGCAACTGCGGCACCGCGCAGTTGTACGACAGGCACAACGTGACGGAATCCGGCAGCGGAATCGGGCTGCCCCGCTCCTCCACCGCCGGGAACCCGGTGATGAAGTTGTGCTGCAAGTACAGGGTCTTGGTGACGCCGCCGTAGACGCTCCGGAAGTACTCCGGCGGCACGGTCCCGACGAAGCGGTTGTTGTTGAGGAAGACGCTCTCCGCCCCGGCCAGCGCGGCGGGGATTTCGCCGGTGAGGGAGTTGTGGCTGAGGTCCAGTACGGATCCGGCGGCGTAGGGGAGGGGGGACTGGGGTTGGGTGTGGACCCCACCGGAGAAATTGTTCCGTTGGAGGAACACGGACGCGAGAGAAGTGCGGAAGAGGTTAGGAGGGATGGGCCCACCGAAACGGTTCATGCTGAGGTCGAGGTACACTAATTCTGAGAGCGACGAGGATTCGAGTCCGTTGAGTGGGCCCCACATCTGGTTCACGGAAACCGACAGGTAACGGAGCGACGGCGGCAAGTGATACGGCAGCTCCCCCGACAACTCGTTCTCGCTCAAATCCAAATGGAGCAATCCCCCCGGCAGCTCCGCCGGGAACTCGCCGGAAAGCTGGTTCCCGGCCAGAATCATAACCCTCAGCTCCGTCAACCGGGTTACTCCGGGCACCGGCCCCGTCAGCTCGTTACGGCTCAGATCGAGGGTGTGAAGATTCGGGAGACCGAAAATCGCCGCCGGAATCGACCCCGTCAAGCGGTTATTAGTCAGGCTGAGAACCCGGAGGTTCGTTAACGACCCGAGTTGCTCCGGGATGGGGCCGGTGACAATGCCGGAGAACAAAACCAGCTGGGTCAACTCAGAGAGATTCCCAATCGACGGAGAAAGAGTTCCAGCCAGCCGCGGCGACTCCGACAGCCCGGACCCAAGCATCAGAGTAACAACTCTCCGCGGACTCCCGGAGCAAGTAACTCCGGCGAAGGAGACACAAGGGTCGACAGCCGGCGAAGCAAAATCCCAGGTGGTGAAAAACTCGGCGGCAGGAATTTCAGTCAAGCAGTTCTTGATATCACGCAAAGCCGCCAAATCAATGGAGCTGAGCCTCTGCGCTGATACTGGGCTGAGGAAGAAGAAGAAGAAGAAGAAGAAAAAGGGGAAAGAAAGGGAAAATTTGGAGGTCATTTGTGGTCGGAACTGAAAGGGAAAGGGAAAAGAATTTTCAGAAAAATGGAAGACAGTGACAAAAGAGTAGAAGAGTGAAGACTGGTATAGTATCTACAGAGTACTGAGAGAGCTGGGCGACTGCCTCTCGTTAGTTAGTAACAACCCTATCTCATCTGTAAACCTTTGAAACCCCGACATTTATTTAAGTTCGATTCATTTTGTACACTACACTAAAACTAGTCCGTAAAATTAGTTATTCCGTAGCTTAATTTAATTTTAAAAATACAATTTTGGTTGTGTCCGCTTCTCGTCTTTTAAACTATAACTGATGTTCTACTAAATTTCATTACTTTTAGTACTACTGACTCTGTTACAATATAATAATATATTGGAGCACAAAGAGTCAATATTATCCTCAGTAACGTATGACCTCCTGTTTGAGAGGGTCAGTTTGTGCCACTAAACCACAATGTTATTAGCTGGTAATATTTGTTATATTTATCATTATAATGAAAGTTAGTAGTTTATATATATAGAAAATAGAAAATAGAAAATAACATTTAGAAGAAATGCATAAACACAACAGAGTTGTGATCATATGAGATTTCAGAGTGCAATACAATCATTTTACCTTGGATCATGATTCACATTGCAAGGTAGACCATTGACGCACATGTTCATCTTTAATATACTAAAAATTTTAATTTTAATGTATTAAATGATAATTTTAAATAAATATATTAATATTTAGTAAATTAAAAATGGATATTAATACCGACTATGGACCACAATATAATTTGTAGGTGGGCCAATGACATGAGTGACATTTGGGGGGACCCCCTACAAGCATTTGCCTCGAACAATTTCGTGAGTGTTAACTGTTAAGGCCCACCTGCTTAAACCCAAAACTTTTAGTACCTTCTATAAATCAATTTCACTTGACTTTTTTTAGGGAAGTTGAGCCCAACAGGACGTTTTAAAAAAAAAAAAAAAAAAAAAAAAGCGGCAAATTATGCTGCGGAACCGTAAAGGCGGACACAGTTCTAAAACTGTTATAATTATGAACAGAGTTCAAAAATTATAAATATAAAGTTCTATAATTATAAACATAGAGTTATGAACATAGAATTCTGTAATTGTGAATATAAAGTTTAAAAATTGTGAATATAAAGTTCAAAAATTATGAATATAAAGTTCAAAAATTATGGACATAGAGTTTTATAATTATGAATGCAGAGTTCTATGATTGTGAATATAGAGTTCAATAATTGTAAATATGAAGTTCAAAATTTATGAACATAGGGTTCAGTAATTATGAACATAGAACTGTGTCCACTTTGTAAGGTGGACACGGTTCCACGGCATAACAATTGATAAAAAAGTGCCCGACACTGTAGGGTTTCAACACCAAATTATGTTAGAGGATATTTATATGTTCATGCTCGCATGAGTTTAGCTCAATGGTTCAATAGGCAATATCTAGGAGAAGAGACTAAGGTTCAAATCCCAACAATGACAGTGTGGGAATTATGTCTAAATAAATGCTCTAAGGTTGTAACTTTGTAATACCTAAAAATTAACCTATAGCACATTGTATCTATGTCAATCTTACAAGATGGGTCCCGAGATCCATGATAATAGACACTAATACAAGTAAACCCTAATTTTAGAGGGGACAATTGATAAAGAAATCGAGAAAAGTTCACAGTGATAAATCAAACTTCAATACCTTGAAAAAAAAAAAAAAAAAAAAAAAAAACTTTGGACATTTTTTTTGAACACATTTTCTTACTATGATTCCCGACATAATCAGAGCTCCACGACCCCATTTCTAACACTACATTCTTGTACTAAGAGCTATCATTAAACGTATTTAATCCCATTTCTCTATACATTATTCTCAAAAACTAACGTATTTTCTCAAAAAAAAAAAAAAACCCTAAGTAACGTATAGCTCTTAGGCTATTAACATTATCAAGATAATACTATTTCGTTGATAATTTTAACCATACATTATACATAGAACCTATTATATATAAAATTATTTTCTTAAATAAAATCTTAACAATCGTAATTTTTTCTATTAATTTAACAATTTAATTAATTTCCCACTAATTATGAAACACAATAAATTTTATGATTAGTTTAATATACCATTAAGGAAACATCATGGACCAACACGTTTATTATACATTAAAAAGAGTTATGAATATGTCGGCAGCATGCATACTACGAAATTGTCGGTATAAACCAATTTATACTTATCACAAGTCAAAAAGAAAAGTCCTAAGAGAGATTTATAAAAGTAGAGCTATTTTAAAAAAAAAATTAAAAATTTATAGGATCAGAAACTTTTACAGTCTAATATAACAATAAAATTATTGGAATAAAAAAACACAATCTTCCATATTGACAAATTAATAAGTTTTAGTCTCAAATCAATTCAGTGTACCGATCATTACAGTGCACATAGCTGTATGGACCACGTTTCAAAAACAATGTCATCCCCTCATTGGAGGAGACTGGGCCATTAGGCCGCACACTTTTTTTTCTCACTCGACCTATATTTTCACTCCACTGCTGCAACATACATTTTTATAACACATAAATTACAATATCCTATATTATTCTAACTCATAAAACACATTATCTTACCCCAAAAGGTTCATTATTCACATAAAGTACATTATTCTGACTCAAAATACATTATTCTAACTCATAAAATACATTATCTTACCCTATAAGGTTTATTATTCTAACACATGAAGTACATTATTCTAAAGCATAAAGTATATTATTCTAACTCATAAATTACATATCTTATCCAGAAGGTTCATTATTCTAACACATAAACGGCTGAGCAGATCACAGCGTTATTGAGTAACGAAATTTTGTTTACGTCAAAACGACTTCATTTTGGATCGTGGTCAGCCGTGTGGACCAATTTGCCGAGTACTACAGTACATGTGTGCAGTCTGTTTGTGTCATGAACAATTATATTAAAAGCAATCAGATTAACTTACCACATGACTTATTATTCATATACCTACATTTCGTTTATTTAAGGAAGACCAAACTCTTGTTTACGAGTTATAACTAATCATGAAGAGCAACCAAACATATAGATAAAAATGCATAAAGAAAATAGAGACACTAAGATTTTAACGTGGTCGAATACATGAGGCCCTAGCCCAGAAAGAAGCTCAATTCACATGCATTTTTAATTACATAAGATACAAAAACTTATACAAGCAAATACGAAACTTGAACACTTGTCCCTAATCTTTATGTAATGCCCTTAGAATTGAGAACACGATTCTCTTGTGCTGCCAGATCCCTCTTGCCTTCAGATGCAACTCCCGTTGCAGAGGTGAACTCCCGATTGCAAATGATAGTAACCAATTTCCTCAAGGTCAGACAGTAGTCTCCGTTGTAGTACGTAAAACAATCTCTTGAGTGACCTACGGTTTAATCCTCAGTCAAAATGATAGAATTGATCCCCCATCATTCTCAAGCACCTCTAGGAATATATAGTATTCATTTAAACACCAATGAACTATTTTCTTGTATAAGAAACTTCGCAAGTGTAAAAGAAAACATAGATGGAAACTTGGTAGATTCTCTAGTCTGACTTCAACAGAATTTTCAAGCACTATACCATTCAAATCTGAGAATGGTTTCTTCTAGAAAGATGTAGTCATGTGAGTTACCTTAGCTTTCCAATGAAATCTTAACCAACTCAATCAGATCTATATAGAGAGAGACATATATGCCTAAAATATCACACAATATTTAAACTTGCGTGAAAGAAAAACTTTACAGGTTTTCTTTCCTTTCCAATATAATGAAGGTCATAATAAGAGACATATTAAGATATTCTCCTTCAAGAGTGAATAGGAAACCTTCATGATCTTCTTGGATTTAAATCACCAATCTTCTTTGTTTTCCATACTTGTTGAATCTCCTTGATTTTGGCAATACTCTTTACCTTCCAAGATTAGGAAACTAACAAAATAACATACCAACAACATTTCCTAATCTAAGTTAGTTTTGAATAAAAATACGTCAATGCAAATATTATACCAATTTTTATTTATTAGATACTGTGAATTGGCCGACTTCACCTCATGTTTAAAAAAGAAATCTTCTTATTAATCAAATATAAATCATATATATTTTAAGTCGAGTTAATTCCATTTTTGGTCCTAGATTTATAAGTGGCAGTCCACTTTTAGTCATTTTTTATTAGAACATCCTCTTTGGGTCCTACTATTATTGTGTCATGACCAATTTTGGTCCTCTATCAAAAAAATCACTGAAATTTTATTAAATACAAGGACATTTTACTCTTCAATTACGAATCTTTTTTAAAAAATATAACGGGTCAACGAGCTTTTTATAAAAAAAGATCAAATGGCTTTCTATTTAACGAAATTTCAAGGATTTTGTTGATAGATGATCAAAATTGGTCATGTCACAATAATACTAGGACCAAAATGGGATGTTCTGATAAAAAAGGACTAAAAGTGGACTGCCACCTATAAATCTATGACCAAAAATGAAATTAACTCTTTTAAGTCAAATAGTAAAAAATTCTGGTCTTTGTAGTTTGATACTTAAAAAAAATTGGGTTTGTTAGCTAAATATGTCATTTTTTCCTTCTTGTTTTTGTGATAGGAGATCTTGAAAATGGTCCAAGAATGAGGACTAGGAGCCTGAGAGCCAAAGCTTGGGGCGCAAGAAGGCCTGGTAGCCTAAGACAAGGGACCCGGATGAGACTCGCAAATTATGCCGTGCAACCGAATGCACCTAGCAAGGTGCATACGGTTGCAAAACGGCGCCGTTTTACTAAAAAAACGACACGGCGCGCACAAAATCAAAAAAAAAAAAAAATTGGATGGCCGTTAGCGGCGTTATTCATATCATATTTGGTAGTTTTGCGATTTTTTGGTAGTTTGGCGTTTTGATTGCAGTATACGTAAAATCGCAATCGCAATAGCGATCGCAGTCGTTTTCCTGATTTATTGTATGGATCTCATGATGGATGATGCAGTAGACCAGAGAGACGAGGCATTAGATCAGAGAGATGAAGCAGGCGATGAATTGCATACGGTTCCAGGTTATTTTGCAGTTTGATTTTTATGGATTTGTGGTCGTTTGCGATTTTTGCAGTGTGATATATTGTGTAGGTGTTTATATTTAGTGTGATGTTTATTGTGTATGTGATTCTAGTCTGAGATCATTCGTAACTCTTGGTGTTTATGTGTTTATGGTTTTCTGAATGAACGAAATATATATCCATAATCTTTGAACTATAAAACCAGAAGTTGTGAGCTATATATCCAGAATTATAGTAGTTTATATCAAGGATTTTGTGAATGGATACTCTGTTCTGGATTGTATATCCATAATTATTGAACTTTTATGTCCAGAAACTGTGAGCTTTATATCCAGAATTCTATCACTATACATCCAGAATTATAATACCATACATCCACAAATTTCTAAACTGATACTCTGTTCTGGCTTTTAACACTATGCAGTCAGTGATGATGTTGTTGTTGATTCACCAAGTTCAGATCCAATAGAGTTAGACATTGATGGTTCTTCTTCTAATCCAGGTCTATATGTAGTTTTATATGATCATAATTCACAGTGTTCAGCATTGTTATATGTTCATTCTTTTTCCATGGAAAATGTTATTCCTTTTGTAGAGCATGGCTGGATTTATTCGGCATTCCCCGCACCCCCTCTACATAGGAATTATATTTTCAATGGAACGTGTATTATTTAGTATACTTGAGGTTATATATTGCATTTGCAGTTGATGAAGATTTGGTTGGTGTTGTTGTAAGTAACGGGGTTGAAGCGTATGAGTTGTATAACAATTATGCATATAGAGTTGGTTTTAGTGTGAGGAAGGGTAATCAACGGTGCAAGGTATATAGCAAAACAGTCCAAATGAAGATGTTTATGTGTTCTAAAGCTGGTTTTAAGGTTAAGGCAAATGCTGGTGTTAGGGCATATTCAAAAATTGACACAAGGTCAGGGTGTGATGCATGTGTTCAGTTTGACGTCGGTGAGGATGGGTTGTGGACGGTTACAAAACATGTAAAAGTGCACAATCACGAGTTATGTGCTGTAGACAAGAGTCATCTTCTGCGTTCACATAGAAATGTGGGTGATAATCAACTGTTATATTTAAAAGATTTGAAGAAGAGTGGTGTTGCAATGGCAGATGGTATTAGGTTCTTGAAACATCAAGCAGGGGGGTCTCCATTAGTTGGCTTCACTAATCGAGATGCTTATAATTCAATTGCTTCTGATACATCAAAGTGTTTGGATGGAACCGATTCGAACTCATTAATTGAAATATTTAGGAAGAGGCAGTCAACTGAGTCTGATTTTTTCTTTGATTTTGAAGTTGATTGTGATTCAAGACTATGCAGTTTTTTTTGGAGGGATGGTCGGATGAGACAAGACTATGAGTTGTTTGGGGATTTATTAGTGCACGATACAACTTATCGCACTAATAAATATGATATGATTTGTGGCCCTTTTGTAGGGATGAACCACCATTGCATGAATGTAATGTTTGGATGTGGTTTTCTGATGAATGAGAGGATAGAATCATTTGTGTGGCTGTTTAGAGCATTTTTAAGGTCTATGAATCGGAAATGTCTACAGACTATCATGACAGATCAATGTGCATCCATGGCTGCTGCTATTTGTCAGGTGTTTCCAACATCACGTCACCGTCTTTGCATATGGCATATTGGCGAGAATTCGAAGAAGCATATCAAGGCGTTAAGGAATAACAAGGATTTCTTAGATATGTTTAACTGTGTGTTGAAATACACAGAGACTGAAGCTGAGTTTGAATTTTATTGGACAAGGTATGTCCACTACTTTTTTTTTTTTTCCTTTTTTCGATTCCAGTAATTGAATTATGGATGTTTAGTATTAGAATTATGGTCATATAGTATTAGAATTATGAATATATAGTATTAGAATTATGTGAACATGTTGTAGTATAGAATGGAACTTCTTGATTGTTCCTGAGTTACATGCATTTAATTTATGGATTTATAGTTTTGGGATTGTGAATATACAGTGTTAGAATTATGGACATATAGTATTAGTTGTCTGAACATGTATTAGTGAAGCAGTGAGCTTCCTGTTTGTCTCTAAATTATATGCATGCAATTTATGGATTTATAGTATTGGAATTGTGGATATATAATATTACAATTATGGATATATAGTATTAGTTGTCTGAACATGTAGTAGTGAAGCAGTGAGCTTTCTGTTTGTATTATATGCATTCAATTTGTGGTTTTATTATATTGGAACTGTGGATATATAGCATTAGAGTTCTGAACATATGTCTTATCATTTCAGGTTGGTGACTGACTACAAGTGCCACAAGAATAGTTGGATACAAAAGTTGTATGACTGTAGGGAGAAGTGGTGTCCAGCATTCAATAAGGACTATTTTTCAGGGGGCATTTTATCATCGCAAAGGAGTGAAACTACTAACCATTCGATTTCAAGAAGGCTGTCCAAGACTGCAGGTCTATGTGATTTTTATTCATCGTTTGTTAGTGTAACTTCTGAATGGAGGAGCAAAGAGAATGGTGAAGACTTTCGTTGTACTCAAGGGGTACCCAACATGATGATGGAGCACGTGAAACTTCTGTTACACGCTAGAGAGGTATATACGATTGAGATATATTTTTTGTTTGAGGAACAATTCATGAAAGGCAATGCCTGTCATCAAGAAATGGTGTTGAATGAAGGTTGTCAGTTCAAGTATCACGTATGGCGTCCAGATATAGATATTATAAGGCATGAAGTCAGTTTTAAGTTGTCAACCTTAGACATTTCGTGTAGTTGCAAGTTGATTTCGGAGTTAGGAATTTTATGCTGCCATTGTTTACGCATTCTTCATATACACTGTGTTTCAAGTATTCCTAACAAATATATCATGAAAAGGTGGACTAAAAAGGTTGCTGATGGTAGGGATGTGAATACTGGTTCAATGTTTTGTAGAGCTGGTGTCCCTCCTTCAATTTGGGTTGTGGAGATTTGCAGAAAGTTTCAAAGACTGATTTCATCTAGTCAAGATAACAGTGTAACTAGGCAGTTCTGTGATGAAGCAGTTGAGGAAGCAAAGAAAAAGGTTGAAGCTGAGATTGGCTATGTGCATATTGAAGAGTGCGGTGTTTCATCTTCAAGTGGTGTTATTCAAAATCCTTCAAACCGGAGATCAAAAGGTGAGCGTAACGTAAGGAGGAGTAGTGTTATTGAAAAGAAGTACAGTGCTGCAAGGGGGAGGAGGAGTGCTGCAAATAAAGTTGCTTCGAGTACAAAGGGTGCTGTTCAGTCGTTGGTTTTGGAAAGTCTATCTGAGATTGCCGGGGATGGGTACCTTGTACATCCAAGTTCTGGGAGTTCGGAGTTTTGTCAGTATAGTAATGATGTAGATGATAATGCAGTTGTAGATTGAGAGTGGGGTTAATACCAGTTGGTAGCTAGCTGTTTTGAGGATATCAATTTACAAGTTGTTTGATCTGTGTATTCAAAATTTTAGTACTTGTTGATTTGCAGGTTTGAAGCTATATATCCATAATATTAAAGCTACATATCCATAATACTAAAGCTATATATCCATAATATTAGAGCTATACATACATATTCTGAGAACTATATGACCACAAAATATTGGAATTGTGTGTCAAATTAGTAAAAGTGTTCATAATGTTATATCATTATATCCACAATATTAAAGCTATATATCAATATGTAAACTGGTGAACTTGATGTTTACACTTATGTAAAATGTAAGTTCACAGTTGAACGAATATTCATAACTTTATATCAATATGTCCACAATCTTAAACCTATATGTCCATAATTCTGAGAACTATATGACCACAAAATATTGGAATTGTGTGTCAAATTAGTAAAAGTGTTCATAATGTTATATCATTATATCCACAATATTAAAGCTATATATCAATATGTAAACTGGTGAACTTGATGTTTACACTTATGTAAAATGTAAGTTCACAGTTGAACGAATATTCATAACTTTATATCAATATGTCCACAATCTTAAACCTATATGTCCATAATTCTGAGAACTATATGACCACAAAATATTGGAATTGTGTGTCAAATTAGTAAAAGTGTTCATAATGTTATATCATTATATCCACAATATTAAAGCTATATATCAATATGTAAACTGGTGAACTTGATGTTTACACTTATGTAAAATGTAAGTTCACAGTTGAACGAATATTCATAACTTTATATCAATATGTCCACAATCTTAAACCTATATGTCCATAATTCTGAGAACTATATGACCACAAAATATTGGAATTGTGTGTCAAATTAGTAAAAGTGTTCATAATGTTATATCATTATATCCACAATATTAAAGCTATATATCAATATGTAAACTGGTGAACTTGATGTTTACATTTATGTAAAATGTAAGTTCACAGTTGAACGAATATTCATAACTTTATATCAATATGTCCACAATCTTAAACCTATATGTCCATAATTCTTGAAATATGAATATATGAATATTTGAACGGTATGTTTATACTTATTTAAGATGTTCATAATTTTATATCCATACATCCACAATCTTAAACCTACATGTCCATAATATGAGAACTATATATTCAGTGAATTTCATAGATCGAATTTCAAAAATTGTGATAGAGTTGTTACAAAACGACCATAAGAACAGAAAATATTAAAATATTCATCCACAAAAACATTCATTGATCTTTCCAGTTTTACTTCTTCTTGTCTTCAATCTTTGCAGCTTTCATGACCTCGCCTTTGACGCTGTTCAGCTTTGACGTGATGATACAAGCAGCATACTTTGCCCTCAACTCAAAAATGAAGCTAGCCTGTAAAATAAGAAAAATAAATAACTAGTTCATTGTAATTTTTTCATCACTTTCTGATGTAGTTGGAATGTAATATATTTATGTTACTCTTACATTCGTGCGCATATGTTTCTTGAACCCAGGATCCCAGTTCTCGAAAGCTCCACCCATGTAAGTCTCCATATGCCGCATTACATATATGCCACAGTCGGTGACATTCTCTGCATTTTTCCAGTGCATGGCAAGGAACTCTACTGGCATGCTGTTCAGTTTGAGAGTCAAGGTGGATTGTCCTGCTGCCAGGTACGCCTTGAATGCTTCAATCTGGTAAAAAATTAGCTCAATGTTCATAATGTTTTAAATTCAATATATAGGTGACAATAAGGAGATTTTTTAATATAATATAAGCTACCAGTTTGTATGGACAGTCCCCATATTTATCAAGCTCTGAAACACCAGCAGGCAATTCCTTGTTGTCTATCACCTGAACCTTGGATTCCTTGACATTTATGCACACAACAAAGTAGTGTGCATGGCGATGCACTGGGAAAAATATCTAATTCCAAAACAAAAGGTTATTATTTGAAACAACTGCATACCCAGGTACTGTTAACTGCATGGGTATACATTCATATTTGACAGAGTACTATATATCCATAATTATAAAACTATATATCCACAATCTTAAAACTATATATCCACAAAATTCAGAAATTTATAAAGATCCTAATAAGCCGAGTATATTCCAAGCTTCAAGCATATAAATCCACAAATTAATAACTATACATCCAAAAACTACATTACCATATATCCAGAATTCTTAACAGTCTGTCCACAGAGTAATACATTCATATATTAACAGAGTACTACATATCCATAATCACATAACTATATATCCACAATTTTAAGACTATATATCCACAAATTCAGAACTTTATAAAGGATCTTATTAAACTTTGTATATTCCAAGCTTCATGCATATATATCAATAATAAAATCTTAAATTATTAAATTAAGTGTGTGTAATAGATCTTACAAGGTCTGCATCACTGATTTCCAGGTTTCCAAAACTTGATATTTCATAATTCAATCTATCATTGAAATTTTCCATCCTTTTCTCAGCTGGGAGACTTTTCATCCAATCATCAGATGGATCAAGCTGGAGCTGTTTTTGAATACACAGAAATGCAAAAAATGAGTATTCAAAAGGCTTAGAGTACTAGATTTTTAAAAATGCGCATCTGCATGTCAAAAATAACTCTTACATGTGGCAGTGTGGTGAAGAATACGCGTTTTGGTATCCCAACAGCACGTTCTGTGTTCTTCAAAGTTAGGCGCAAAGACCAAATATTCAAGAAGTCTATATCCAACTCGCCATTGCTCAAAGTTGAGAAGTGACGCCTTGTTAGGTAGTAGTCACCATAGCTGAACAGCAACTCACTACAGCACCAAAATAACAATAATAATAATAACACCAATAGTTATAATAATATGAACTATCTAAGTAATTTAAAGGTTATTATAAATATATGTGTTCAAACATACTCTTCTGGGTGTTCGGTAGACACACTCAAGAATGCATAGTTTGAAATGATTTTTTCCCGTGGAGTTGCAGTTCGTATAAAACCTGCATTCTGTGTCCAGTATGGTGACCTCAAACAAAGAGGCTTGTTCCTGAATCGTCGCTGGGGTCTCATCCTAACAGTCACGTCCTCAACATCAGACTCACTTTCTTGCATGGCACTGTTGTTTATATATCCACAGTATTAGAACTTTATATCCATAATATTAAACATATATGTACATAATCATAGAACTATATATTCACAGATTTAAAATGTTCATAATTTTATATCTATATATCCACAATTTTAAAGCTATATGTCCACAGTTGTAAAAATGTTCATAAGTTTATATTCATAATTTTAGCACTATAAATTCATAACGTTAAAGCCAAATGCAAATAACAAACTGTAAATTTACCAATCAAAGTCATCAACATCAGCATCAGTAGCAGCGGCATGACGAACATATCTCTGAAATGGGACCCTAACAAGTGGAGGAGTTACTTGTGCTCCCAAGGTCGTTGACAGTCCTGCATCCTCTCCAATTTGTTGAACCAAAGCATCCAATGGTAGGTCCTCTTCAACTACTTGCTCTGTGTGTTGCTCACATGGCTGCGGTTGCGATTCATTGCAGTGTATTCCCAAATCAAATGATGGAGCTTCAAATTCCATGGTTCTTGTTGTCTTCTGAAATGCTTCCACCAATGAATCCACTGCAGCGGTGAAGGTTTCACTCCCAAAGAATATGTCATCCAACTGAGATTCAGTTGGAATGGAAGTTGATTCAATTGCGCTTGCAGCACCTAGCATGTTTGATATCCCTGAGAACGCTTTCTTCATGACTTCAATAGGTGCGCCCTGCTTTCCAATTTCAGACATAGCTTCACCAAACTCCAGGACATCTGATGCTAGCTTTTGGAGCACACGGGTCACCCGATCAACACTTGAGAGTGGCTCACTTGTAGTTGGTGTCGGTGTTGCAGTAGCAGGAGTAGAAGAAGTAGTAGCAGCAGCAGTAAATGCAGGTTGTGGTAGTGAGGTTGTAGCAGCAGCAGTGCTTGCAGGTTGTTGCAGTGAGGTGGTAGCATCAGTCCTTGGCTTCTTAACTCTAGGGATAACCCTTCCTTTTCCAAACCCACCAGCCCTTTTTTCAGCCTTGACTCTCTTTCTTACAAGCGTGGTTGTCCAAGCAAGTATGCTAGGGTATGTTCTGTTGATCTTCATTCCTTTGAATTCTACTCGATCAAAGTAGAACAGCTACAAATTACAGAAGATTATGTTAAAGATGAATTTAGAACAATTTATCCATGTATTCTTAATTGCATGGTCACAGTGTAATGCATAACTATATGTCCATAATCACATAACTATATATCCATAACTTTAAAACTATATATCCACAAAATTCAGAAATAAAAAATGATATTAATAAAATGAGTATATTCCAAGTTTGATGCATATATGTCCATAAACCCATAAATATACATCTAAAAACACATTAATATATATCCAGAATTATTACCAGTATGTCCACAGAGTAATACATACATATATTCACAGAGTACTACACATCCATAATCACATAACTATATATCCACAATTTTAAAATTATATATCCACAAATTAAACTGCATAAAGGACCTCATTAAACTGAGTGTATTCCAAGTGTCATGCATATATATCCATAAACCCATAACTATACATCCAAAAACACATTAGTATATATCCAGAATTATTAACAGTATGTCCACAGAGTAATACATTCATATATTCACAGAGTACTATATATCCATAATCACATAACTATATATCCACAATTTTAAAACTATATATCCACAAATTAAACTACATAAAGGATCTTATTAAACTGAGTATATTCCAAGTTTCATGCATATATATCCATAATAAATTGTTAGTTATACACCTACAACTACATAAAATTCATGCAACTACATTAAAGACAATAAGAACTGACCAATATCAATGTCATTGGCCCCCAAAAGCTTCTCTTTCTATCTTCATTGTAACTATCTATCGAGTCAATGAGAGATTGGTATGTGTAGGCGCACCAATTGTACTCTTTAATCATATCAACATCAATCAATGAGTTTAAGATCCTGTACTTGGAGTAGCGTGTTGTGTTTCCTCGAAGCATGGAGGAAACGGCAAAGACTACGAAATCCCTCTTGAACTCATCACCATGATCAGCTCTCCTAACAATCTCATCTGGCATCTGTGTAGTTATTGGCGAGCCTGCTGTAATACCCCACCTCCTTCTCCATGAAGTCAGCAGCAGTTTGTATTCACGGGTTGAGGTGTCTTCCATCTTTGTCCCCTCATTGACCTTTAGAGGCCCTCGCGGGATTCCCAACGTGTATTCGACATCTTCCTCTTCAATGTGGAGACTATCATCCTCTAATACAAAATCACACCTGCAAACATTAAAGTTGTCCAGCAGGTATTGCACCAACTTTGATTCATTGGTGCAGAGTTGGAGATGAAGAAGTCCACCAAATCCAGTTTCTACGACAGCTTGTTTCTGTCGTGGTGAGAGCCTCTGGACAAGATCAAACATCAGCTTTGGCCCCATCCTCGTATTGAAGTAATCTCTCCTGTGTTCTCTAGTTCGTCGGCGCCGTCTCGTTGAAGTCTCTGCAACAGTTGTTTCCTTAGCAGGGCGTGAGCGCTGAGCTGCTTGTGAATTTAGGGCTGCTGCTGGTTGTTCACTAGTTGGATTAGAGCTCTGAGCTGCTTGTGAATCTAGAATTGCTGCTGTCCGGTACTCTCTTCTTCTTCTTTTTGTTTCTCTAAGATCCTCAGCCAGTGTAGGTTCACGAGCCATTTCTGTAAATAAGAATTATTAAACTATACATCCATAATATCACAACTATTTGTCCACAAACATTTCAGAAACACACTAATTGAAGACAGGAATGATATTTTCATACATGCATAAGTATTAAACTATAAAACCACAATTATAAAGATATATATCCACAATATCACAACTATTTGTCCACAAACATTTCAGAAAACACACTAATTGAAGACAGGAATGATATTTTCATACATGCATAAGTATTAAACTATAAAACCACAATTATAAAGCTATATATCCACAATATCACAACTATTTGTCCACAAACATTTCAGAAAACACACTAATTGAAGACAGGAATGATATTTTCATACATGCATAAGTATTAAACTATAAAACCACAATTATAAAGCTATATATCCACAATATCACAACTATTTGTCCACAAACATTTCAGAAAACACACTAATTAAAGACAGGAATGATATTTTCATACATGCATAAGTATTAAACTATAAAACCACAATTATAAAGTTATATATCCACAATATCACAACTATTTGTCCACAAACATTTCAGAAAACACACTAATTGAAGACAGGAATGATATTTTCATACATGCATAAGTATTAAACTATAAAACCACAATTATAAAGATATATATCCACAATATCACAACTATTTGTCCACAAACATTTCAGAAAACACACTAATTGAAGACGGGAATGATATTTTCATACATGCATAAGTATTAAACTATAAAACCACAAGTATAAAGCTATATATCCACAATATCACAACTATTTGTCCACAAACATTTCAGAAACACAATAATTGAAGAGAGGAATGATATTTTCAGACATGCATAAGTATTAAACTATAAAACCACAAGTATAAAGCTATATATCCACAATATCACAACTATTTGTCCAAAAACATTTCAGAAAACACCAAAAAACAATCAAAGAAACAGAAAAAGAACAGAGTATTGATCTGTTTGAGAAAAATGCAAAATCGTGTTGCAAAACCCTAGTAAAAAATAACAAGAATATATAGCGAATATGAATGTTAACAGTCAAAAAACACAACGTTAACAGTAAAAAATCACAAAAATACATTATACCTGATGGAGAATGCGATGATAACGGGCGACAATGCTAGAATGAAAATGGCGAAAATGGCGACAATGGTGAACAAAACACGCTCCGGCGACAATGAGATGAAGACGGCGAAAATCGCGACTCCGAGTAGACAGAGAGAGAGATGAAGACTGCTACAGTCCGAAGGAAGTGTGTAGCTTGTTGGAGACGAAATGTTGGAAATGGCGGAAAAAGGAGTGTAGTGGCGTTTTATGGCAATAATAATAATATTTTTTTTAAATATCGGGATGAGTGAAACGGTGCCACTAACGGCACCGTTACTTCCCTGGCACTTTACGGTGCCGTTTTCAACCGTGTGTACCAAGAACGGTACACACGGTTGCACGGCATAACAATTGGATGAGACTACCCGAACCAGTGGTTGGACCTGGGGCGAGAGTCTTAGATCTAGGGCTTGGTCTTTGTGACCGGCCCCGGGCGATCACTGTTCCGCCTCGGAGCCCGTCTCCGAGGCCAAGGAAGCCGGATTTGGCCCAGCCCCGCAGCCCACTATACGGGCTTTGACTCAATCTTGCGGCCCACCATGGAATTAGCTAAGTTAAGTGAAACCTCCTTGTATATATTAATCTTGTTTAGTTATTACAACATCATATCTCATTCTTACACAACATACTTTGTAATGCTCTTGCATCAATCCACTTATTATTACTACAATTCTTCCCGTTTACCCTCTTACCCTTTATATTTTACGCGAGCTTATAGATCCATGCATATCACAGGTTAATTAGTTCCATCATTGGTGCTTTTATTGAGAGCTCGATGTCCAAACTCAAGCGTACTTTCCACTTTCGGTCCATGACTACCTGATCAACAATGGAGGGGTCCACCTCTAGCAATTCTCACAACTCTTGCCACACCAACATCACCTCGGGCGAACATAACCTGACTGAAGCCGCAAACTGACGGGGGAGATCTAAAGGATCACTTAAACAACAATTGATAGTGAATGGAGTTATCACAATGGAGTTTGTGAAATCTGATAGGAACCTAGTTGACCCTTTCACTAAAGGACTCAACAAAAAACTAGTATATGAAACATCAAAGGCAATGGGTTTAAAGCCATGGAAACTAGGTGAGGAATTCATAGTGGATCTCACTCTTGTGGTCAAAAGAAACCATGGAAATAATCAAATAGTTACACCACTATTCATTCCTATGACTTGGTGTAATCAAGGTTGAGATAATATCTTAATGAGTTCATAGCCCTAAGAAATGGGCTTGATGAGCTCATAGCGAGTACCTACGTGAGGTTGAAGCCTCTCTTGGCTAGCTCTTAATGATTTCATGGCTCATAGAAGCAGGTTACTATACAACACATGAAATCACCTACTTAAGTGTGAAGGATTAGTCCTCTTCCATGAAAAAACTTATGGCGTTCTTTCTAGAGCAATCATGAGCATCCTAAGATCATTTTTGGCTAAGTTTAACTTTTTTGCGAGCATTCGCACAACTTGGAGGAGTTAATAAACATGATTAAGAGTGAAATTATTAAAATCATAGCATATAGAAATGTTCATATTGGGTATAAATTACTGTCACAATGGAAGAATTGAATAACAATTATCCCTAATAAAACCAGGGAGATGAATTCATATTGTAGAATACCCTCTTGATTCTATACTGACTTCCCCTTTCACTGCTTCTGTCGTCACCCCAAATCCAAACGGAAACAGAGGATCATAATGCGGGTCGCCGACGTTCATCGGAAGTTGATCAACCGACTTGAACCAATTCCGGGCAAGCTTGCCGGTGAAGCCATAGTCGCCGAACAAAGCGTCGGCCACACCCTGGCCTTCACTTCCGGGAAGCCAAGCGGCAACCAGGGCATCTATTCTTGAAATGTATTGTTCCAGGGCGACTGGCCTGCCGGAGATGACAACCACCACGCATTTGACGGCGGCGCAGACATTGTTGATGATGCCGCCGCCGGGTTCGAGAATCGTGAGGTTTGCGCTGTCTCCCAACATCTCTGTGTATGGGGTCTCACCCACCGCAACGATGGCGTAGGAGAAGTGGTTGGAGTTGAGGATGTCCGGTCCTGGATTTTCTTGGTAAACAACTTGTGTGGATGGATCAACAGTGTTTTTCACAGCAGTTAAAATGGTGGTTCCTGCATTTATTTATATAGTCATTGCATTGCTACACAAAACCTTAATTGCCATTTTCATTGAATCAAGAAAGCTGGAAAAGGGCAATCCCAGTCAAGTTGATTAGACTATTGGCTTGGTTATCATAAAGTTACAAATTTGACTTCCAATGAGAGCGACCTATTAATCTAGCTTCTTGGTTTGAATCGGGGCAATCTAAACTGGTCATTTATCGTCTAGGTCACAATGCAAGGTGAGATTTTTCTAGTGCACACCTTTGAGTAACAGTTGCGGGCTTCACACGTCTTAGTTTGAACTGATCAGCTATAGGCAACCTACTTACTGGTCATTTGTCGACTAGGTCACAAGGTGGGATTTTCCTAGTGCCCACCTTCGAGTAACCGTTGCGGGCTTCACACGTCTTGGTTTGAACTGGTCAGCTATGGACAACCTACTGGTCATTTGTCGACTAGGTCACAAAGTGAGATTTTCCTAGTGCGCACCTTTGAGTAACAGTTGCGGGCTTCACACGTCTTGGTTTGAACTGATCATCTATGGACAACCTACTGGTCATTTGTCGACTAGGTCATAAGGTGGGATTTTCCTAGTGTGCATCTTCGAGTAACAATTGTGGGCTTCACACGTCTTGGTTTGAACTGATCATCTATGGGCAACCTACTGGTCATTTGCCCACTAGGTCACAATTTGAGATTTTCCTAGTGTGCACTTTTGAGTAACAATTGCGGGCTTCATATGTCTTGGTTTGAACTGATCAGCTATGGGCAACCTACTGGTCATTTGCCCATTAGGTCACAATTTGAGATTTTCCTAGTATGCACTTTTGAGTAACAGTTGTGGGCTCGTCGTTGATAAAAAGAAAAAAAAAATGGAAAACATACCAAGTGTAAGATCATTGCCACCAGCACCCTGCCACTCAATGGTCCAGCCTCCACATTGGTAGCCCAAATTGTGTGCATGAGTTCCTGCCACAAGTATCTTTGCTGCTTTCTTGGGAAGTGGCAGTAATGGCTGATTATCACTTTTCCCATTCTTTAGAAGAACAAGTGATTTCCTCACTGCTTCCCTTGCCAATTCTCTATGTTCCTATATAATTGTGCCATATATATATGTATAGATTATAGTAGATTATGAAAGGAATGGGAGTTATAGTGTTATATTTACCGGGCTACCAAGTTGGCTTGCCAAGCTCATGTCTGCCATTGGGTTCTCAAAAAGACCCATCATAAACTTGACCCTCAATATTCTCTTCACTGCATCATCAATCCTACTCATTGGGATAATCTTTTTCTTCACCAAAGAAGTTAAATCACCAATAAAATCTGTATAGTTTATTGGCACCATTACCTGCATTTTACACATTAAACCAGCCAGCCATTCAAAAACCTAATTGCACTCCATGCCTATGGGAAAGTCAGATGTGTTTAATAATGGGAAAAATTCTTCATTTTTCTTGCCATTGCTCATGTATAATTTGGACTCACTCACTTCAGGGCGTCGGCCGGATTGGTCAAGTTCAGCCCCTGCTCGATTTGAGACGTGACGTTGTGGCTTACCATGGAGAGATATAGTTAAATGGTTAATGTTCATTTACTTATAACCAATTGGTTTTAAAAGGATATGACAACCAGATAACCAAAGAACTCTGTGGTTAAGCGTGTTTGACTTAAAGCAGTCACAAGATGGGGTGGCCCACTAGGAAGTAAGCATTGTGCAGTGCTGAGATCCAACACTCACCATGTCAATTCCTGCAAGAACTCCAGCTTGAACTGAGTAAGTGTAATTGGCATGAGGTGGGTCAGTAATCCTGTCAATGCCCTCCCAATCTGAAATGACAAATCCCTGAAACATAAGACAATGCATCATTTGATTACAGATTGAACTCAGAACAACAGAGGGATTATATATCTGTCACATATTCTGTCAATCCACCTTGAACTTGAGCTTGCCCTTAAGGAATCCGGTAAGGAGTTCGTGGTGAGCGTGCATCTTCTTGCCATTCCAGCTCGAGTAGGAAACCATAACAGTTGCTACACCTTTCCTGATCGAATCATAGTATGCAGGACATCTGATGCTAGCTTTTGGAGCACACGGGTCACCCGATCAACACTTGAGAGTGGCTCACTTGTAGTTGGTGTCGGTGTTGCAGTAGCAGGAGTAGAAGAAGTAGTAGCAGCAGCAGTAAATGCAGGTTGTGGTAGTGAGGTTGTAGCAGCAGCAGTGCTTGCAGGTTGTTGCAGTGAGGTGGTAGCATCAGTCCTTGGCTTCTTAACTCTAGGGATAACCCTTCCTTTTCCAAACCCACCAGCCCTTTTTTCAGCCTTGACTCTCTTTCTTACAAGCGTGGTTGTCCAAGCAAGTATGCTAGGGTATGTTCTGTTGATCTTCATTCCTTTGAATTCTACTCGATCAAAGTAGAACAGCTACAAATTACAGAAGATTATGTTAAAGATGAATTTAGAACAATTTATCCATGTATTCTTAATTGCATGGTCACAGTGTAATGCATAACTATATGTCCATAATCACATAACTATATATCCATAACTTTAAAACTATATATCCACAAAATTCAGAAATAAAAAATGATATTAATAAAATGAGTATATTCCAAGTTTGATGCATATATGTCCATAAACCCATAAATATACATCTAAAAACACATTAATATATATCCAGAATTATTACCAGTATGTCCACAGAGTAATACATACATATATTCACAGAGTACTACACATCCATAATCACATAACTATATATCCACAATTTTAAAATTATATATCCACAAATTAAACTGCATAAAGGACCTCATTAAACTGAGTGTATTCCAAGTGTCATGCATATATATCCATAAACCCATAACTATACATCCAAAAACACATTAGTATATATCCAGAATTATTAACAGTATGTCCACAGAGTAATACATTCATATATTCACAGAGTACTATATATCCATAATCACATAACTATATATCCACAATTTTAAAACTATATATCCACAAATTAAACTACATAAAGGATCTTATTAAACTGAGTATATTCCAAGTTTCATGCATATATATCCATAATAAATTGTTAGTTATACACCTACAACTACATAAAATTCATGCAACTACATTAAAGACAATAAGAACTGACCAATATCAATGTCATTGGCCCCCAAAAGCTTCTCTTTCTATCTTCATTGTAACTATCTATCGAGTCAATGAGAGATTGGTATGTGTAGGCGCACCAATTGTACTCTTTAATCATATCAACATCAATCAATGAGTTTAAGATCCTGTACTTGGAGTAGCGTGTTGTGTTTCCTCGAAGCATGGAGGAAACGGCAAAGACTACGAAATCCCTCTTGAACTCATCACCATGATCAGCTCTCCTAACAATCTCATCTGGCATCTGTGTAGTTATTGGCGAGCCTGCTGTAATACCCCACCTCCTTCTCCATGAAGTCAGCAGCAGTTTGTATTCACGGGTTGAGGTGTCTTCCATCTTTGTCCCCTCATTGACCTTTAGAGGCCCTCGCGGGATTCCCAACGTGTATTCGACATCTTCCTCTTCAATGTGGAGACTATCATCCTCTAATACAAAATCACACCTGCAAACATTAAAGTTGTCCAGCAGGTATTGCACCAACTTTGATTCATTGGTGCAGAGTTGGAGATGAAGAAGTCCACCAAATCCAGTTTCTACGACAGCTTGTTTCTGTCGTGGTGAGAGCCTCTGGACAAGATCAAACATCAGCTTTGGCCCCATCCTCGTATTGAAGTAATCTCTCCTGTGTTCTCTAGTTCGTCGGCGCCGTCTCGTTGAAGTCTCTGCAACAGTTGTTTCCTTAGCAGGGCGTGAGCGCTGAGCTGCTTGTGAATTTAGGGCTGCTGCTGGTTGTTCACTAGTTGGATTAGAGCTCTGAGCTGCTTGTGAATCTAGAATTGCTGCTGTCCGGTACTCTCTTCTTCTTCTTTTTGTTTCTCTAAGATCCTCAGCCAGTGTAGGTTCACGAGCCATTTCTGTAAATAAGAATTATTAAACTATACATCCATAATATCACAACTATTTGTCCACAAACATTTCAGAAACACACTAATTGAAGACAGGAATGATATTTTCATACATGCATAAGTATTAAACTATAAAACCACAATTATAAAGATATATATCCACAATATCACAACTATTTGTCCACAAACATTTCAGAAAACACACTAATTGAAGACAGGAATGATATTTTCATACATGCATAAGTATTAAACTATAAAACCACAATTATAAAGCTATATATCCACAATATCACAACTATTTGTCCACAAACATTTCAGAAAACACACTAATTGAAGACAGGAATGATATTTTCATACATGCATAAGTATTAAACTATAAAACCACAATTATAAAGCTATATATCCACAATATCACAACTATTTGTCCACAAACATTTCAGAAAACACACTAATTAAAGACAGGAATGATATTTTCATACATGCATAAGTATTAAACTATAAAACCACAATTATAAAGTTATATATCCACAATATCACAACTATTTGTCCACAAACATTTCAGAAAACACACTAATTGAAGACAGGAATGATATTTTCATACATGCATAAGTATTAAACTATAAAACCACAATTATAAAGATATATATCCACAATATCACAACTATTTGTCCACAAACATTTCAGAAAACACACTAATTGAAGACGGGAATGATATTTTCATACATGCATAAGTATTAAACTATAAAACCACAAGTATAAAGCTATATATCCACAATATCACAACTATTTGTCCACAAACATTTCAGAAACACAATAATTGAAGAGAGGAATGATATTTTCAGACATGCATAAGTATTAAACTATAAAACCACAAGTATAAAGCTATATATCCACAATATCACAACTATTTGTCCAAAAACATTTCAGAAAACACCAAAAAACAATCAAAGAAACAGAAAAAGAACAGAGTATTGATCTGTTTGAGAAAAATGCAAAATCGTGTTGCAAAACCCTAGTAAAAAATAACAAGAATATATAGCGAATATGAATGTTAACAGTCAAAAAACACAACGTTAACAGTAAAAAATCACAAAAATACATTATACCTGATGGAGAATGCGATGATAACGGGCGACAATGCTAGAATGAAAATGGCGAAAATGGCGACAATGGTGAACAAAACACGCTCCGGCGACAATGAGATGAAGACGGCGAAAATCGCGACTCCGAGTAGACAGAGAGAGAGATGAAGACTGCTACAGTCCGAAGGAAGTGTGTAGCTTGTTGGAGACGAAATGTTGGAAATGGCGGAAAAAGGAGTGTAGTGGCGTTTTATGGCAATAATAATAATATTTTTTTTAAATATCGGGATGAGTGAAACGGTGCCACTAACGGCACCGTTACTTCCCTGGCACTTTACGGTGCCGTTTTCAACCGTGTGTACCAAGAACGGTACACACGGTTGCACGGCATAACAATTGGATGAGACTACCCGAACCAGTGGTTGGACCTGGGGCGAGAGTCTTAGATCTAGGGCTTGGTCTTTGTGACCGGCCCCGGGCGATCACTGTTCCGCCTCGGAGCCCGTCTCCGAGGCCAAGGAAGCCGGATTTGGCCCAGCCCCGCAGCCCACTATACGGGCTTTGACTCAATCTTGCGGCCCACCATGGAATTAGCTAAGTTAAGTGAAACCTCCTTGTATATATTAATCTTGTTTAGTTATTACAACATCATATCTCATTCTTACACAACATACTTTGTAATGCTCTTGCATCAATCCACTTATTATTACTACAATTCTTCCCGTTTACCCTCTTACCCTTTATATTTTACGCGAGCTTATAGATCCATGCATATCACAGGTTAATTAGTTCCATCATTGGTGCTTTTATTGAGAGCTCGATGTCCAAACTCAAGCGTACTTTCCACTTTCGGTCCATGACTACCTGATCAACAATGGAGGGGTCCACCTCTAGCAATTCTCACAACTCTTGCCACACCAACATCACCTCGGGCGAACATAACCTGACTGAAGCCGCAAACTGACGGGGGAGATCTAAAGGATCACTTAAACAACAATTGATAGTGAATGGAGTTATCACAATGGAGTTTGTGAAATCTGATAGGAACCTAGTTGACCCTTTCACTAAAGGACTCAACAAAAAACTAGTATATGAAACATCAAAGGCAATGGGTTTAAAGCCATGGAAACTAGGTGAGGAATTCATAGTGGATCTCACTCTTGTGGTCAAAAGAAACCATGGAAATAATCAAATAGTTACACCACTATTCATTCCTATGACTTGGTGTAATCAAGGTTGAGATAATATCTTAATGAGTTCATAGCCCTAAGAAATGGGCTTGATGAGCTCATAGCGAGTACCTACGTGAGGTTGAAGCCTCTCTTGGCTAGCTCTTAATGATTTCATGGCTCATAGAAGCAGGTTACTATACAACACATGAAATCACCTACTTAAGTGTGAAGGATTAGTCCTCTTCCATGAAAAAACTTATGGCGTTCTTTCTAGAGCAATCATGAGCATCCTAAGATCATTTTTGGCTAAGTTTAACTTTTTTGCGAGCATTCGCACAACTTGGAGGAGTTAATAAACATGATTAAGAGTGAAATTATTAAAATCATAGCATATAGAAATGTTCATATTGGGTATAAATTACTGTCACAATGGAAGAATTGAATAACAATTATCCCTAATAAAACCAGGGAGATGAATTCATATTGTAGAATACCCTCTTGATTCTATACTGACTTCCCCTTTCACTGCTTCTGTCGTCACCCCAAATCCAAACGGAAACAGAGGATCATAATGCGGGTCGCCGACGTTCATCGGAAGTTGATCAACCGACTTGAACCAATTCCGGGCAAGCTTGCCGGTGAAGCCATAGTCGCCGAACAAAGCGTCGGCCACACCCTGGCCTTCACTTCCGGGAAGCCAAGCGGCAACCAGGGCATCTATTCTTGAAATGTATTGTTCCAGGGCGACTGGCCTGCCGGAGATGACAACCACCACGCATTTGACGGCGGCGCAGACATTGTTGATGATGCCGCCGCCGGGTTCGAGAATCGTGAGGTTTGCGCTGTCTCCCAACATCTCTGTGTATGGGGTCTCACCCACCGCAACGATGGCGTAGGAGAAGTGGTTGGAGTTGAGGATGTCCGGTCCTGGATTTTCTTGGTAAACAACTTGTGTGGATGGATCAACAGTGTTTTTCACAGCAGTTAAAATGGTGGTTCCTGCATTTATTTATATAGTCATTGCATTGCTACACAAAACCTTAATTGCCATTTTCATTGAATCAAGAAAGCTGGAAAAGGGCAATCCCAGTCAAGTTGATTAGACTATTGGCTTGGTTATCATAAAGTTACAAATTTGACTTCCAATGAGAGCGACCTATTAATCTAGCTTCTTGGTTTGAATCGGGGCAATCTAAACTGGTCATTTATCGTCTAGGTCACAATGCAAGGTGAGATTTTTCTAGTGCACACCTTTGAGTAACAGTTGCGGGCTTCACACGTCTTAGTTTGAACTGATCAGCTATAGGCAACCTACTTACTGGTCATTTGTCGACTAGGTCACAAGGTGGGATTTTCCTAGTGCCCACCTTCGAGTAACCGTTGCGGGCTTCACACGTCTTGGTTTGAACTGGTCAGCTATGGACAACCTACTGGTCATTTGTCGACTAGGTCACAAAGTGAGATTTTCCTAGTGCGCACCTTTGAGTAACAGTTGCGGGCTTCACACGTCTTGGTTTGAACTGATCATCTATGGACAACCTACTGGTCATTTGTCGACTAGGTCATAAGGTGGGATTTTCCTAGTGTGCATCTTCGAGTAACAATTGTGGGCTTCACACGTCTTGGTTTGAACTGATCATCTATGGGCAACCTACTGGTCATTTGCCCACTAGGTCACAATTTGAGATTTTCCTAGTGTGCACTTTTGAGTAACAATTGCGGGCTTCATATGTCTTGGTTTGAACTGATCAGCTATGGGCAACCTACTGGTCATTTGCCCATTAGGTCACAATTTGAGATTTTCCTAGTATGCACTTTTGAGTAACAGTTGTGGGCTCGTCGTTGATAAAAAGAAAAAAAAAATGGAAAACATACCAAGTGTAAGATCATTGCCACCAGCACCCTGCCACTCAATGGTCCAGCCTCCACATTGGTAGCCCAAATTGTGTGCATGAGTTCCTGCCACAAGTATCTTTGCTGCTTTCTTGGGAAGTGGCAGTAATGGCTGATTATCACTTTTCCCATTCTTTAGAAGAACAAGTGATTTCCTCACTGCTTCCCTTGCCAATTCTCTATGTTCCTATATAATTGTGCCATATATATATGTATAGATTATAGTAGATTATGAAAGGAATGGGAGTTATAGTGTTATATTTACCGGGCTACCAAGTTGGCTTGCCAAGCTCATGTCTGCCATTGGGTTCTCAAAAAGACCCATCATAAACTTGACCCTCAATATTCTCTTCACTGCATCATCAATCCTACTCATTGGGATAATCTTTTTCTTCACCAAAGAAGTTAAATCACCAATAAAATCTGTATAGTTTATTGGCACCATTACCTGCATTTTACACATTAAACCAGCCAGCCATTCAAAAACCTAATTGCACTCCATGCCTATGGGAAAGTCAGATGTGTTTAATAATGGGAAAAATTCTTCATTTTTCTTGCCATTGCTCATGTATAATTTGGACTCACTCACTTCAGGGCGTCGGCCGGATTGGTCAAGTTCAGCCCCTGCTCGATTTGAGACGTGACGTTGTGGCTTACCATGGAGAGATATAGTTAAATGGTTAATGTTCATTTACTTATAACCAATTGGTTTTAAAAGGATATGACAACCAGATAACCAAAGAACTCTGTGGTTAAGCGTGTTTGACTTAAAGCAGTCACAAGATGGGGTGGCCCACTAGGAAGTAAGCATTGTGCAGTGCTGAGATCCAACACTCACCATGTCAATTCCTGCAAGAACTCCAGCTTGAACTGAGTAAGTGTAATTGGCATGAGGTGGGTCAGTAATCCTGTCAATGCCCTCCCAATCTGAAATGACAAATCCCTGAAACATAAGACAATGCATCATTTGATTACAGATTGAACTCAGAACAACAGAGGGATTATATATCTGTCACATATTCTGTCAATCCACCTTGAACTTGAGCTTGCCCTTAAGGAATCCGGTAAGGAGTTCGTGGTGAGCGTGCATCTTCTTGCCATTCCAGCTCGAGTAGGAAACCATAACAGTTGCTACACCTTTCCTGATCGAATCATAGTATGCAGGCATGTGAATGCTGAGCAGACCATTTATGTCGATTATGGTGTTGCTCTCGTCCGTGCCATTAACCGTGCCACCATCCCCGACGAAATGCTTGGCACATCCCACAACTTTTGTCCTTCAAAAACACATCACATTTGAACCTACAGTCCATAGATTCACACATCCAATCCAACCCGTAAAAGACAAGATCGAGGTCCATACTTATCTGCAGCAACAAAGGGAACACCCACAGAATTTGCTGGGGGGTCTCCTTGTAAACCAGGTATGATCTCGGTCATCATTTGCACAATTTTGTGATCTTCGCTATAGCTTTCGTAACATCGCCCCCATCTCGGATCTCTACACACCTGTTGAGCATATAATCATTAATGTGCAATTCAACTATTAACTTAGACTTTTAGTTGAGATGGAGCACATGCTTCAATTTGGTATTAGAGCTAGATTGAGTGTGCACGTACGGGCTAAACCCTGTCAAAGGACCAAAGGACCAGAACAGGTAAACCAGCTTAGGTTGGCCATAACTGATCTGATCGGCTGAAACTCAGATAAATGCTAACATAGAAGCAAGAAAGTAAAACATTCAAAACTTACTGCAATGCAGGGAGCAAAAGCATAATTTACTCCTGTAGCTCTAACTTCTAGTGCAGTTGCAGCTCCAATCCTTTTCACAAGCTCTGGATCCCTGTCCATATATACATACAAAGATATATAGAGTTGGGAATATGTATATATTCTTAGCTTTAACCATGCATATATATATATGGTACCTGGTGACACCAAGCCCAACATTGTGGGGGAAGATGGTAGCCTTATAAACATTATTGTTGCCATGAACTGCATCGATTCCATAAATGATGGGAATCCCGAGGCGGGTCGAAAGAGCACCTCTCTGATACTCATTAAACATGTTAACCCAATCCTCAACTGAGGCCTTAGGTGCTGGCCAACTCCCTCCACCACTCACTACACTCCCTGCACCACCATTCCATCATCATCCATCAAACATTTAATATTGCTTCTGTTTCTGCTGCTACGAGGTTACGGTTTCTAGCTCGTAATTAAGTTTTTATTCAATTATCTTGAAAATGCATGTATAAAAGCTATAAACACATATCACATTCAAATGTGTTTGGCAGACACGGCTGAAAATTATGGAATTTCCGACCACCTGAAAATGATCTTAAATCAAGTCGAATGCCAAAAATGGTCGGAAATAGCAACGAAGGTTTTTCCAGATCCCAAAAGCGATCGGAACAGGACTCTCGACTTGATTTAAATCACTTTCAGGTGGTCGGAAATTCCATAATTTCCAGTAGTGAGAGACCGGTAAAAAACCAAGTTCAACGCTTTAGCTCTCAAAAATGCTCTCGAAAATGTGACAGTATAAAGAAATAAAGTTGTGCCAACACTCGCTACGAACTATAGTTTTTGGCACAGTGATAAACGCTTACAGAACGCGTACCAATGAAGTATTGGTTAATAACATGAGGTGTTGAAACTTTCCTCTCAATCTGAGTCATCTGCCCAATCTTCTCCTCAAGGGTCATCCTCTTCATCAAGTCCTTGATTCTTTGACCCACAGGCTGCCGGGGATCCTTGTACTTGATATACTCCACCCCTGCCGCCGCCATAACACCAGACATGAAGCACAACAACAATAGTAACACAAAACCCATCGCAGGTTTGGAGATGTTAGCCACTCCCATTGGGCTCCTGTTCTGCATCATATCCCCACCCTGCAAAACAATGAAACATAAACTCCGTATTACATAAGTGATAAAATAACTAAATAAGAGAAATGGCTAGAAATGAACATTATTATTGGAGGTGTACTGTACCCCTTCCTGTAGAGATATGTCTATACACATCCATACCCCCTTTTATAGATAATATAATGTAGTCTGTGAAAGTTGGCCAAGCGGGAAAGTGCAATACTGCAAGTTGGTAGTTGATCTTGGATTTTTTTTTTTTTTTTTTTTTTTGGGAGAAGTATTTAATTATTTTTATTCTACTATTTTCCATACCATTTATCATCTACAAGATCTAATTTACAATTTAATTACTGTACTCGTCGAACCTTTTGAATTTTTAGTCTAACGACCATTACTGCGGTGTGTTGGATGTCATTGTTTATGAGTTTGTTGATAATGTTTTGTAATTATATTTTCTGACATGAGATATCTTCTACGGTGTTGGATTGGGCATGGCCTGTGGGAGTGTGGGAGTGTGGCCGTGTGGGGCCATCATTCTAATAATGGTGTATCCCTTCTCAAAAAAATATTGATTTTTTATCAGAAAAGGAAAAAGATTTTAATTTGCTTTCCCATCAAATGAATCACAAGATACCACTGTTCTTGTATAAAATATCAAGAATATGTTAACTTCGAAGGAGTAATGTAATATTTTTACAAACTTCACTAACGTAATACATCGAGAAAATATAATTTTTATGAATATTATCACAAATAAAATTCAAAAATTAGTCAGCAAATCATGTGGCTTATGTACTAGCTTGGACAACGGGTTCTTTCTCTGTTCTTAGGTCATGGGTTTCCGCTCCACCGACTTGTTTTTCAACATAAGTATTACATTTTTATATTGACCAACTCGACCTGACTCGTTTCACCATAGACACTAATCCGTGAGACGGTTTCACAATAGTGTGATCCTAAGAATATTAGTTTAAAGAATAATGTATATAAAAACTAATAGGTCCTACACAATACTAATTAACAAAGATGTATAAGGGTATTATTTTCTCTCCAAGTTGAACATTTCTTCCCAATGGCTTTAGAATTGGAATTGGCTTTGGTATTATTAGAATTGAGATACCAAAGGGGGGCAAAGAATTTATTTTCCATAGATTTGAGAAATTCAACTTTCATTGAAAAACATTTCTTCTATAAACCAAACATCATATTACTAATTTTTCCTCAAATTTCAACCAAAGACTCCATAGTAGGAGACACCAAAACCTTCCCCGTATACACACTATGGGGATGAAAATATGTTGTTCTAACTCATACTCAGCCTTGAAATATTATATTTTACTACTAACTTATATTCAAATTCATAATCTGTCACTTTTTGTAAGCTACTAAGCTTATAATGCAATATTGTAGACTAGTCAGGCTTTAAATGTCCTTAGAAAGTAATAGTTTGAGTTACTACTCTCCGTAAACGACAGATAATAATAAAAACACTAAGGAATAAAAGGTCAAATAGGCTATCGAACCGCACACGATAATGCAATTAGGTCACTGAATTCAAAAAAGTTATAATTGAATCCCTAAACTAACCCGTTTCAAGCAATTTGTCCAATATGCATGTTTTCCCATATCTAACAGGTCACCAAAATATTTTTAAAAAATAATTAATTAAAATAAATTAAAATTCAAAAAAAAATCGTCGGGACCTTCGTCTCCATTGCCGGAGACGAAGATACCTTCTTCGTCTCCGGTGGAGACGATGTTTTTTTTTTTTATATATATAGTTTATTTTAATTAATTATTTTTTTTTTAATATTTTAAATTTGGGTGACCTGTTAGAAATAGGGAAAATCTGCAAATTGAACAAATTGCTTGAAATGGGTTAGTTTAAGGACTGAATTGTAGCTTTTTTGAGTTCAGTAGCCTAATAATAGTTCGATGACCTATTTAATCCTTATTCCAAATACTAAATGGTTCAAATTACACAAATTGTCACCGACGCAATTTCTCATATATGTATAAAATCTTGTCTGAGTTATTTTCACTTTTGATCCCACGAGTATCGAACTATTTCCACATTTGGTCCCTGACTATTAAAATTTCTAGATTTAGTCCCACGACTTTTAAATCCTTGCCACATTTGGTCCTTGACTATCAAAATTTTCATATTTAGTCCCATGACTTTTAAATCCTTCCACATTTGGTTTCACGACTTTTAAATTCTTACTACATTTGATTCCCGACTATTAAAATTTCCACTTTTGATCCCACGAATTTTAAATCTTTGCCACATTTAATCCATAACTATTAAAATTTTCAGATCTGGTCGGGTAATTCTCTAATCCCAAAATTAACAACTAATCTCCCTTCTAATTAAATAAATTGTACTTTTTGTACCAAACATTTCATGTTTTGTAAATTTAAATTTGTAATATAATTTTAATTTATTTAACTTAGTCGGGAACCAAATGTGGTAATAATTTAAAAGTCGTGGGATCAAATTTAAAAATTTTAATAGTCGGCGGTCAAATGTAGCAAGAATTTAAAAGTCGTAGGACCAAATATAAAAATTTTAACAGGGCGTTTGGTTGGAGGGGGGAATTATGTGGGAAAGGAATTAGAATTCCATGAGAGTTTAATTACTGGGAATACAGTGTGAATTTAAATTCCAGTATTACTGGAAATTTTAATTCCAATGTTTGGTATACATGGGAATTGAAAGGGAATAAGTAGTATAAAGTCAAAAATGTCCATTATTGTTGTTAGACATTAATTTTAGGTTAAAAAATGAATGGGTAATTTTGACTCATCACTATCTTTTTTTCCCAGGAATTAAAATACCGAGGGGGGGAGGGGGGACATGGGATTTTAATTCCATGAAAATGGGGGAATTGCAATTCCCTCCAACCAAACTACGAAATTTAATGGCCTTTGGAATTAGGTGGGAATTAAGTGAGAAGGGAATTTAAAATCCCTCCAACCAAACGCCCTGTAATAGTCGAGGACCAAATATGGTAATAATTTAAAAGTCCTAAGACCAAATATAACAATTTTAATAGTCGAGAACCAAATGTGAAAATGATTTCATACTCGTAGGACTAAAAGTAGAAATAACTCAATCTAGTCTTGACTTTATAATAAAAGTAGAAACGTTTATACACCGTATTTATTAATTAATACCTCAATAACGGAGTGCAATTAATTATATAGATAGACATCATTTTACAATAAATTCAAAATACATTATAATTAGTATTATTTTCTTTGCCAAATTAAATAGAACCAGAGGTTATGAGGCCAAACCCAAAGGGAAACAAGGGATCATAATGAGCGTCGCCGACGTTCATCGGCAGCTGATCAACCGACTTGAACCAAGTGCGAGCAAGCTTGCCGGAGAAGCCATAATCGCCGAACAAAACATCAGCCACCCCCTGCCCTTCGCTTCCCGGCAGCCACGCAGCAACCAGTGCATCCATCTCCGCTACGTAAGGCTCTAACACCACTGGCCGGCCGGAGATCACAACCACCGCGCATCTGACTGCGCCGCACACTTTTCCGATGGTGCTGCCTCCCGGCTCTTTTATCGTGAGGTTGGAGCTGTCGCCCCACATCTCGGCGTATGGGACCTCGCCCACCACAACAATGGCGTAGGAGAAGTTGTTGGAGTTGACGAAGCTTGCGTCTGGATCGGATTCGTAGACAACTTGGGTGGAAGGGTCGACTGTGTTCTTCACGGCTGTTAAAATAGTGGTTCCTGCATAGATGCATTGCCAAGAAATTAAAGACTATGATATTACTATTAATAATTATAAAAAATGAAGCTACTTATTGAAAAATTTCAATAATTATAACATTGGCCATATTTTATTTTATTTTTTATCAAAACTCTCAATGAATTTAGATGGACACTTGTTTCAGGAAAACCTTGTTCTCATTTAATCATGTCTTGATATATACATTTGTTTTAGACGGAGATTGCACGACTAATTTGATGTTTAATATTTGTATTTAAATAAGTAATTCAAAGTATATCCATACAAGATTATATATCAAAAGTTCATTAAAATTAATGTTAAACGTACAGTTTTCTAAAAACAATTATCTAAATACTTATTATTGTAGTTAATTCGCTTTTGGATAGATTTTGTCATTTTCTTCGTTTTTATTGCTTGTTAATTAGTTTCTTTTTTGTTGGTAGTGTCTCATATTCAATTGAGTTATTGGTGCTACTTCGCAAAAAGAACATTTTTTGTCTAATTAGTTTTGTTACATTAAAGAAATAGATCCATGGAATCCCTAAGTTAATTCCTTTATACTAATATTTATAAAATTGACCCGTCATTTTTTAACCATTAATCATCTTATAGATAGATGGATCAAATTAGTCCACACCTATCACGAAAAACCTAATTCACATTTGATTATATATATAGGGGATGGTTCACGTGTAAAGAATCTCCAAAGTGAAAGATGCATGAGATCAGAGTCGTTGATCTAGTCTAGATCAACGACTCAAATCAAGGAAAATTTAAAATAAAATAAAAAAACCTGGGAACTAGATGCATTCCCCTTCCACCATTGCTTAACTAACGCACCTTAAGTATTGAATTAGCGCACCTTAAGTGTTAAAATGACGAACCTTAAGTGTTAAAATGGCTCACCTTAAATGTCAAAATGGCTCACCTAAGTATTAAAATGGCATACCTTAAGTGTAAAACTTATGCACCTTAAGTGTTAAAATGACGCACCTTAAGCTTTGAAAATACACACCATAAACTTTACAATTCGAAAGGTCAGCTCTCGTAACCTTTTGGGTACCTTTCAAAAGGTACCATTAGTAGTAGTTACCTCTCTAATTACTCACGTTTTGAACCATTCGAGCCACTCTTCGGAGCTTTGAAAATACGCACCTTAAGTGTTAAAATGATGCACCTTAAATGTTAAAATAGGACTCTTTAAGTGTTAAAATGACGCACCTTAAGTGTTAAAATGACGCACCTTAAGTGTTAAAACGACACACCTTAAGCTTTGAAAATACGCACCATAAGCTTTTAACAATGTGCAAAATTATCACAATACCACCGTGTCTTTTTTTAAAATTTATCTTCATTCCAGACTATTGAAGAATGCGACGCCAGCAGTTGCCTACTCCAATAGAGAAGACGACCAATCTGGTCGCCTTCTCCACCGTGGAGAAGATGACCGGTCCTGTCGTCTTCTCTAGTTGAAAAAGTACTGGAAGTTGCTTTTTTTTTTTTAATGGTGGTGAACAGTGGTTAACGGCGGTCAACATTGATAATTTACTGGGTTACCAGTAAATCGGACTTATTTGATTCATTTTGATAAGTTCGAGTGTTTAATTCCACTTTTTTAAAGTTCAAAGGCCTAATTGCACTTTAAATAAAGTTCAACAGTCTATTGAATACTCACAAAATAGAGCATACCAGTTGTAAGATCATTGCCCGCAACACCCTGCCATTGAATGGTCCAGCCTCCACATTGGTAGCCCAGATTGTGTGCATGGCTTCCAGCCACAAGAATCTTTGCTGCTTTCTTGGGAAGAGGCAGTAATGGCTGATTATCACTTTTCCCATTCTTCAGAAGCACAGCTGATTTCCTCACTGCTTCTCTTGCCAACTCTCTATGCTCCTACAAATTCAAATCAAGAACAACATACAGCTTAATAAGAACTAGCTATCTAGATTTGAAGGAATCCCAGTAATAGCTGATGATATGATATGATATTCACCTGACTCCCCAGTTGGTTTGCCAAGCTGAAATCAGCCATGGGGTTCTCGAAAAGACCCATCACAAACTTAACCTTCAGTATACGCTCCACAGCATCATCGATCCTACTCATTGGGATAACCTTGTTTTTCACTAGGGAACTCAAATCGTTAATGAATTCCGTATAATTCTCGGGGACCATAACCTGCAAAGTACACACCAGGCAGGCTAGAAACATTTTTGGAAGTTATCGTTTCTTATTGCAAATATATAAGTCGGGCTAACCATGTCAATTCCCGCTAGAACTGCAGCTTGAACCGAGTAAGAATAGTTAGAATGAGGGGGATCAGTGATCTTGTCAATGCCCTGCCAATCTGAAATCACGAATCCCTGAAATACATACATGCCAACGAAAATGGCGTTATACATACATCCCAGCTCGATAGAACATTTTGGGAGGATGTAAATCACGGTGACTCAATGACTCAGCAGACAGGATCAGAATGGCGTTATACATACATCCCAGCTCGATAGAACATTTTGGGAGGGTGTAAATCACGGTGACTCAATGGCTTAGCAGACAGGGCCAAAATGACGTTATACATACATCCCAGCTCGATAGAACATTTTGGGAGGATGTAAATCACGGTGACTGAATGGCTCAGCAGACAGGGCCAGAATGGCGTTATTCTTGGCAAGGCAGAAAGAATGCATAATTCCATTTCAACTCGAAATATTCAGTCCTTGTCACTTTTACCTCAAACTCGAGCTTGTCTTTGAGGAACCCGGTTACAAGATCACGGTTAGCGTGCATCTTGTGGCCGTTCCAGCTGGAGTATGATACCATAACAGTTGCAACGCCCTTCCTAATCGAATCATAATATGCAGGCATGTGAATGCTAAGTAGCTCGTTTAAGTCAATTACAGTGTTGCTCTCATCAATGCCCTTCACCGTGCCACCGTCTCCAACAAAATGCTTAGCACAGGCCGCAACTTTCGTCCTTAACAAAATAAAACGATCTATTATGTAATCGCCATAAAATGGTCTAGAAATGATGCCACTTCCACATTAACATGTCAACCTGTTTTTCCCATTTTTCTAAGTTTATATAGACGATTTGAACAACAGAATCAACCCAAATTTAAGTGATGTAAAAGACGAGAGTTTCATACTTTCCTGCAACGAAGGGAACGCCCATAGAGTTAGCTGGGGGGTCTCCTTGTAAACCAGGTATGATCTCGGTCATCATTTGAACAATCTTGTGATCTTCGCTGTAGCTTTCATAACAACGGCCCCATCTAGGATCTCTACAGACCTGGAATGGAATAATATAGTTAGGCATCAAAACGATACTAATATTAACGCAACGAGATAAGTTTAGCTTATAAACTCACAGCTATACAGGGAGCAAAAGCATATGGGATCCCTGTAGCTCGGACTTCAAGTGCAGTTGCAGCTCCAATTCTTTTCACAAGTTCTGCATCCCTGTCATCATAAGGATCCACAAATCGAACAAGAAACAAGTTTCCATATGCCTACCTACCTAAATCTCTAAGACTGCCTAATCTATAGAGATTCCATATATTATATATACACTCCATAACAGTAAGAATAGAGTTACCTGGTGACACCAAGCCCAATATTGTGAGGAAAAATGGTGGCATTGTAGGCATTGTTGTGGCCATGGATTGCATCAATTCCATATATCATAGGGATTCCAAGGCGGGTGGAAAGAGCACCCTTTTGAATCTCATTCACCATCTTTACCCAATCCTCAGCAGAGGCCTTAGGACATGGTACGCTCCCTCCTCCACTCAATACACTTCCTGCCATTACCAAAATCCTTCAATTCTTATCACATCCCACAATCAAGAAACATAAAATTTTCCCTACTAAGCTCCAATTTTTAGCTAATCTGCATTGCAACACTTTGGTAAAATAGTTAGCTTATCAGCAAATTTTGGCTTATTTGACCACTATTAGCTGTTTGACAATCAATATAAATGTTTGGTTAATCAGATTTTATAACTCCAAATGCGAAAATTCAAAGTTGCGCAAAGCAACTTTTTCAACTAGCTTTTCGAGAAAAGAAATTATACTAAACAACTATCAGCTAACAGCTAATTTACCAAACACATTTCTACAATCAGCTAATGTAATCAACTAGTCATACCCAGACCCAAACCCAATCAGCTAACAGTCATTTACCGAACAGGGCCTTCATCTCCTTTTCTTGATCAAGAAAATGATAAAAATTATGGACCCATCACCAAAAAAAATGAATCTTTAAAATGCAATTGATTGTACCCAAGGGCTTTACCAATGAAGTATTGCTTCATAACATCAAAAGTTGCAACTTTCCTCTCAATCTGAGTCATCTGCCCAATCTTCTCCTCAAGTGTCATCCTATCCATCAAGTCCTTAATTCTTGCATCAACCTCCTGCTTAGGGTCCTTGTACGCCATGTACTCTGCTCCTGCAACACCTGACATGAACCACAACAACAATACCACAAAACCCATCTTGGGCTCTGCAAATCTCCCCATTGCCATCCCTATCATCAAAAGCGTAGCAGCTTAACTAGTCATTGCATGATCAGAGAATAAAAAAGAACAGTTTGTTTTAAAGACAGGTGATTATTGAAAGAAAAACTGAAAATAAAAGACAAGTCTTTGAACTGTACCTGTAATCTGTAGAGTTTCCAAAAGTTGCACCCTGTATATGGTGGAACTGAGTCTGGGTACACACCCATTGATTCATATATATCATGTTGGCGTAGGGGAGAGGTAGAAGACGAGCTGAGGTTAACCTGTATCCAGGCCCGGTCGCCTGGTAAGTAGCAACAAAAATTAACATATATTTTCATACAAAAGGGAAAATTGAAAAAATGTCCATATATCAATTATCAATGTCACTCCTAAATTATGAGTGGTGTAAATATTGCCCCTCAATTATTAAAATGGTGCACATATAGCCTCTTCCGTAACAGATCTATGGTTCCCCACCGCTGCCCATCGTTGGTACTTTGAATCGAGGGAGGGAAAAAACAACTAAATTACATATTTACTCCGACTTAACGATGTCGTACACTAATGGGGAACCACATGTCCGTTACGGGAGGGTCTATATGTACACCGTTTTGATAATTGAGGGGCAACATTTACACCACTCATAATTCATGGGTAACATTGATAATTGGCATATTATAGAGGGGCATTTTTTACAATTTTCACAATTTAAATTACATTGGAAAAAAATACTAATGTTAAATAATACGGGTATATTTATAAGTTTTTAACAATTTTACTACACAATAATAATTATAAAAGAATTTGAATATTCTTTTTTTAAAACAAATATTCTTTTAAATGTATATTATCATTTAATGTGATGACATTTCAGTTACTATTCCAAATGAGTGATTGAACTCCGGTGGTGAGGATTAGGAGTCTTAAAACATATACTACTTATGTACAAAACCTAAGTATTTCAAAAATAAAAAATAAAATTTGAGGACAAAAAATATTTTTAAAATATAAAAATAATCAATAATTGTAGCAATGCATTCATAAATAAACAAGAAAAAAAGTGTCAAATTACCCTCCTAAGCCAAGTGGATAATGCAATTAGATCCCCTAAAAAAAAAAAAAAAAAAAAAAAAAAAAAAAAAAAACTACATTCAAGTCCCCTAAAGAGTAAAATTGTTCAATTAAGTCCAAATTGACTTGTTTATCAGGTTAAATCAATGCGGTGTTGATACGTGAAATTTTTTTATTTATTAATTATAAATTAATTAATTAAACAACAACAACAACAATGGTTGCCACCCTTGTTCCCGTCCATCTCCATAGATCTGGAACGAGGGCGGCGGTCATGGCCGTCTTCTTTAGGCGGTTATGGTCGTCTTCTGGCCGTCCTGCCGTACAGCCAGTGGCTGTTTTATTTATTTTTTAATTAATTAATTTATTTATAATAAATAATATTTTTTATTTTTAATAAATAAAAAATATTTGTTTTAAAAAATAAAATAAAAAGGACACGTATCAACACCATATTAATTTAACCTGATAAACAAGTCAATTTGGACTTAATTGAACAATTTTACCGATTTAGGAGACTTGAATAGAGCTTTTTTTTTTTTTTTTTTACTTAGAGGACCCAATTGCACTATCCACTTGACTTAGGGAGACAATTTGACACTTTTTCTAATAAACAATTATATATAGTTTATAAAAATGAATAAACAATTTAAGATCAAATAACAAAGAGTATGAAGAAAAAATCATAAAGTTTCAAATTAAAAATATAATTAGAATTAAGAATCTCTCAAATCACAATTTCTATTTTTATACTATATAATAATATCTCATCTCCTCTCAGTTAAACTCTTGTTGCATATATTATCTCGTAAAGACGGAAAAAAAATTAATAGAATTATATTTATGAAGTCTTGACCTCTTAACTTCTAAAATATGAGTTATTCATAAATCTTGCCCACAAACGAAAAATCTCCCGCGCCCAAGTGCCCCTATACCGCGTGCCAATTGAATTGTGGACTGATAAATAATAGTGATTTAGCGCCTGCTCACAAGGAGTCATCCCCACAAGAGGATGCAACTTTCACACTGCGGTTGTTAAGGCTCAGTCATGCGTTCTTGTCCATAATCTGTCACCTAAAATTCAACTGAGCTACTCATAAATCTATACTATAAATCAGGAGGCACCCCCTTAAAGCATGAATCAGGTCTGCTTGTATCTTTTGATTTACGAAAAGGTTCACAGTTATTATTCAAAAATGTGAAGTAAGTATTTCACTCAAGACCAATAAATAAACTTTCACAAGGAGTCAAACTTAAAACTTTATAGTTACCAAGTCAAATTTCTAGCCAATTTGAGTCAAACTGCACAAAGTTAATTTGTATCCTACCATTGTGGTCTCACTATTATGTCATTTATTTAAAAGTGACTTTAAACATCCTAATCACACTTGCCTTGAATCATATCTATACTTGTGTAGTTGAGCTTCACAATACTTACAAAAACTTTAAATTAATCAAATTTCAAAATGTGGGTAAATTTTTTCATTAGAATCAAATAAAATAAAAAGTAACAACAAAACAAAAGATTGAAGTTGGGTACGACTCGAGTAATCTTGAATCTGGTCTTGTAGCAATCACAGTATAATTTTTGGATGGTTTTTTTTTTTTTTTAGGTGAAGGGAAGAGAAGTGAAAAGATAGGAGAAAAATGGATTTGTAAGAATTAGGTTTTGAGGGGTTCAAATGGCCACAAAAAAAAAAAAAAAAAAAAAAAAAAAAAAAAAAAAACATGGTTAAGAGATCAATGAACCTGATTACCCACACGTTAGTCAGGATGGCAGGCTCTCAACAACTTTTTTCGATCAGTTTTTTTTTTTTTTTTTTTTTTTAAAGAATTATAAGCTAACAGTTAATTTATCAAATATCTTTCTACAATCAGCTAATGTTATCAACTAGTCAAACTCACTAACTCATTCAGCTAACAATTATTTACCAAACACTCAAAAAAAAAAAAAAAAAAAAAAAAAAAAAAAAAAAAAAAAAACATGCCACATATAGAGTATAGTACAGGCAAATCCGTGTGGGCATGGGGCACCGAAGGCACGTCCCCATCCTACGTTGTAACCATCTTTGAAGACCATATCGTGTTTTTTGTCTGCGTTTGCCAAAGCTACTAACTTAATCATCTAAAAAAAATAAAATAAAATGAAAACCGTCGCTGAATATATACACGTATAATTTACACACTGTCGAATTCTAACTAGTACAATCAAGTAGGGAATAGGGATTCCTAATATACACGCAACAACAAACAAACTGTATCTACTTACAAAGGAAATTACTACATCAGGGCCCACATGAAGAAAATAACCCATCAGAATCCGTCACATCATGGAGTAAATTTGAAGGAGTAAAATTTGGAAGTACATGTAGAACTCACTTACAAATACACTCACTTTTTGAAACTGCACTCTGTAACATGCCTTGAGAAAAATTCTCCCTGAAAAAGAAAAATGATAGTAATCTTTTACTTTAGATCAACCGAATTTATATTTTTGAAAAAAAAAAAAAAAACATAACATCTTCTATGACTTAACCACCTTAAATGAACCAATAATTTCGTACAGGACTATAAATGGTGTGGGCTATTTGCACAAGGCCACAAGGGCAGATGCATCCATAATTGGTACATAAGGGGACTCCAAAGTTGAAAGGACCCACCCACCCACCCTGACCCTGGGTGCACATGTCTTCATGATTTATAGCAACCATCAAAGCTCCTGCCTCATCAACACACCCATCGCTTTAGACAACAAACCAATCTCATGTGATATTTTCCGGCATGCTGTGCACATTCAAAGTTTCAGATAGGGAAACTCCCGAGGCCGAGTGGTTGGCCAATAACATCGCTGTAATATTCGTTGTAATTGATATAACCCCATAGATGTGAAAGACCAAAGTCATCGTGTTTAGGGGACTTGAGATAACATTCATACAAATCTTTGACGCTCTTCATCAATGTATTTCTTATGGAAAGCACCTGCACCCTCACCAACAGATTTTACCAGTTAGTTTATCATCTTCAAAAAGATATTACTACATTGCATATCACTATCATCCAAATATTTTCTATCTACAATTCATCTCACATTTAAGTACGATGTTTCCAAATACGTTTGCTTTAATTCTCCAGTTTTTTTATCTTGTTTTCCATTTTCCATTTAAGTATGATCGCACATTTTTTTATATAGGAAGTAATGTCCAAAATGAACAGATGTTCAACAGTTGAGCACAATAGATAGCATTTAGCCATCTTTAAGCCATTCAATGACAGTGATAATAAAGATACTAATTTTGTACAAAAAAAAACAAAAAAAAAAAAAAAACAAAAATCCATAGATGTAAGGCAAACTCATACCTGGGATATGTCTATCTGATGAAGATCAATCCGACCTTTTTCATTTAGTCCAGATTTGAAAATGTTACCAGACAGAGAAGACCGGAAGTCTACTGCTGACTGCAAAATCTGTTGTATGTTGTGGGCAATTGGTTGGGTTTCCTCAGATAAGAAACATCTGCAACATACTTCGAAAATCAATCAAATTCACATAATGATATTCAGTACATAATTCTAAAGAGTGTTTGACAAACTAAAATGTTTCTGTTAGAAGCTTGACAAACCAAGGAAAAGTCCAAGAAGGTTGGCATATAACAAAAGAAACACAGGTATATTTTAGGTACAACCCCTCTCTTGGCTTCCTTTAGCCCTAGAAGCTCTTGCCTTTCAGATTTACTCCATTTTCTCTTCTTATCTAATCTTGTTCATGCTAAACGTTGTTGATTATCCTCATTTCTGCATTCTTATCTCAGGTTTTCAACCACTCCAGCAGCAGTTATTAGGCCTAAAACTAGTCTGCTGCAAAATCTATATGCATCTAGTAAGCACATTCAATCTCCAGTTCTTGTTTGTAGGGTTAATCAACTTAGTAAAGGAAGCTTGTCAGATCAAATTATAGCAGTGGTGTGCAGATTATTCATATATCTTCTGAAATATGCCTTTACAGCCATAAGTCATTTTAGAGGGATAAGAGAGAGACAGATATATGAACAAGCAAGCTAAGCTTACATATGTCGTGATTCATTAAGATATGCCATATGCACCAGCTCAAAGTCCATCATGTCTCTGACCTAAAAAGGACAGATGTAAGAAAGAGATTAAGACGTCGTCCAGTTTAGTAACAAATCTAGCAGGAATTGATAGTATTTGAGTATGCACAAAAAATTTCATTAGAAACTCACCACATGGCTCGATACTGAGAATTCAACTATATATAAGTTTGTACTGTTACGAAAGTAAAGAGAAGATTTCTGAATATGTTGTTCATTGAAAAGAGAATACACAATCCTATAAATACATGCTAGAAGACTTCTGATAATGAAATAAGTTTCCAAATGACTACCTATTCAAATCCCTATAAATCTTTAGGCTGCCAGCGGCCTAATATATATAGATCACATATTACTTATATATTCCATAAAACTCCCCCTCAAGTTGGAGCATAGATATTAATCATGTCCAACTTGTTACACAAATAACTAACTCAAAAAATAACTAACTCAAAAAATAACTAACTCAAATTCCATTTAGGATACTCCCCTTAACAAAAGCTTTGGACGCCACCAATACCATGGACAACCGGGTGAACTCAAAGTGGACCGAACAAGCCTAGGATTGGACACTCCCCCTGAAACGGAAGCTTGGCCACCACCAATACCACGGGCAAACACCAGGTGAACACAAAGTGGACCGAATAAGCTATGACTCACAAAGTGATCGAAGAAGACAAACTCCGAACCGGAAGACACAACTTCTTTACCAACGGAAGGGAAGCATGCCCCAAACGATAATGAGCATCAAAAGGGTGACAACACCGGATTAAGCAACGGACTCCAACTTAGCAAACTCAGATCGAGATTAAGACTGACTTAGAAGATGTATCAAACTTATTTGCAGCCATCCCAGGAGGAAAAAAAAAAAAAAGCAGATCACTAAGTACACAAAATTCAAGCTTGAATGTGTACTAGAGAAAAAGTGACTGTGGAGCAAAAAATCGGTGACAGCGCAATGGTCCAAACCAAGTCCAGATCCGAGGCAAACGGACTTAGGAACTTTTGTAATGGGTTGAAAGAAATTTGACTGCCTGAGTTTAATTCAGATCACAACATTTTACAATGAATATTGGAACCTTGTTGGTAGAATATTTTCAGACATCACTACATCAGATGTCCAGAGAAGAAGCAAAACAACAGAATTTGTTTTATTCCTTCAAATAATAGATAAAAGAATATCTTTGTGGAAAGCGATCAAATGAAAACATCAAGTAATGAATTAATTAATTAGAGACTTAAATTACAATATTTATAAGAGCACATTTGCTAGCTACCAGAGAACAGACATGATTCATCACCTCAGCCACTAAAGTGGAAATGTCTTGAATAAATGGCAAACAATTAATTCATTCATTGAACACCAATAGTACCGCCCATAGAGCAATGGCATGTTCAATACAACAAAAGTTGTTCAAATTCAGAACTTTTGAACAAAAATAAATGGGAATAAGTGAATCCAATATAGACTGGGATAGGAACTGTGGCAAACCTTGTGCTTAAGGGAGTGCATGAACCTGCACCAGGAAACATGGGATAATTGAGATTGTACATATTGCTGCACTGCAGATACAAAATGATTAAGCTGGTGCCTGAAATTTAACAAGGAAAACACATTGGAACATAGAACTTCCCTTGAAAATCATAAATTTAGTAAGAATGTGATATACAAACATCTCATCGCAGAGATAATTTCAGGTTGGGCAGTAGATTATAAGATCAACTTAGTTTTATGTATTCTCTAATGCTGCATCTTTAACACAAACACCATGCTCAAGATCAAAGTGGTGCATTGAAGGACATAGGCCAAAGGGCATCTTAAGCCCCTGTTACAAAGTTACTGAACAACATAAGTGATGGTTCCTTAGGTACAAGAAATCCTCTTAATACTCCTAAGTTCAATTTTCTGACAGATCATGGTGATCTCTTAAATCAGAAAAGAATGAGCTATTAGAATGAGGTAAGAAAATGTTATTCCTGAGTTAGCACTTGCAAGAAGGAATGAGTCGTAACATTAATCAATAGAAAACATTATGAAACCTTAACAAACAAAAAAAAAAAAAAAAAAAAAAAAAAAAACAAACAAACAAAAGAACAAAAAAAAAAAAAAAAAAAAACAAAAAACAAAAAACAAAAGGCAGAGCAGTCTATGATACATCTCTCTGTATGCAATTCTAGATAACACAAGCAATAATGATAGGAAACATACAAGGGACAAGACTCCTGAAATACCTGGTCTTAGTTAAGATAGATATCTGATCTGATTTCATATCTTGTGCCTCAAAATGACAATTCTTCTTGCACAATTCAGTGTGATTCTGACAACCCAGAAAAGAGAATTCACCAAAACTATAAGTGTCCAAGAAAAAAGTTTCCATGAACCCAGAAACAAAGGCAGACTAAGCAAGCAAGACTAGAAAGAAGAAATGTCTTGCAATGAATAGATTAAACATCATTATAAATATACTAAACTATAAATGTTCCAATTTGTGTCTTGTACTTTTCAATAAGTATGTGCAGCACCACAGGTTTCTGTCAGTGCCAATATAACAGACATGTCCATGCTCATGCAACTCAGTAATTTGGTTCACCAAGTCAAGCCCAAACTTGGTAGAGTTCAGTTTTTTGGTAGCATCAAGCACAGAAGCATATTGAAGCTCAAATATACAGAGAGGGAATATAGATCATTGAGCCAAGTCAATTTGAAGTCCTCACCTTTAGTGAGCTCCATGCATCACTTAAAGAAATAAGTGCAAGCTTGACTTGTATCAGAAAACTAAATATCTCTGAGTATATTTTCAATGCACCAGGGGTTAAAATGATACTGATTGGCCAATCCACTCGGTAACCCAAGCCAAGAAAATCAAAGGAGTGTATCCCTGCCACATATGATGAAAGTTACAAGCAGAGTTTAAAAAAACACACACACACACACACACACAAAGAAGTTGGCATTGCAGATACACGGAAAGAGTGAAAGTCACGAGTCATGACTAATATTTGAAAATGCATTGTACCATGAAATGGGCCTGTAGCCATAGCATCTTTCATGTACACATATAATCGATCTCTATTCAGGTCTCCTTCACACGAAGATCTCTGGACTGACAACTCAAGAACACCTTGAATATCTGATATCCTCTTTTCAGCCTCTAAGACATACCATTTCTGGGTTGAGAGAAAGAATCAGACAGAAAAGCATTAGAAGAGATGCAACAGAAGAAATGTAATGCTTAGAAAAGACAGTATGAATGATACAACATACATGACGCAGAAGAGATGTGATGAACAAATCTGCCCAGTCTGCTACTTCCATTAAATGGTACCTCCTTAGTGATAACAGATGTTCTTGCAATTCAAATCCTTTTTCAAACAACTTTATGGTCAACTTGCTCAGATACTTATATCTACTAATGTCAAGGAATCAACACATCAAGAGTTATAACTAAACAAGCAACAAAGGTAAAGTTAAATTGACTGGGGAAATTGAGATCACACAGAAATGTTGATACATTTTTTTTTTTGCTAGGGCCAAATAATATCATTTTATAGAATAAAGAATCAAAAAGGTAATAAAACCAACAAGAAAAAGTAAAGGCTGATTTACAGACAGAATTTGAATCTGCAGCTGTGAGCAAAGAATAGACAAGGATACTGAAGCAAAATCTCATCCAATAAGCACTTCTTGAGAATATAATCCAATGGAATCTCATTAACAGTCACCAAACTAGACCCATGATATCTAGCAGCTGCATTTGTTGTTATGTTAGAGCAACCAAGCAGACTGGCCCACTCACTCCCACCATTGGCATTTGCAAGTGATGAGACTTCTCTAGCATTAGTTTTTGAACTTACAGGTGAAGCATAAGAAAGCTTCCCCTTTTTCTCTGAGTTTTGGTGATCATGGCTTTCTCGATCAAGCAGATCACTTGTAGAAATGGCAGTAGTACCAGTACTATCAGTCAGAACTGGAAGTTCAGCTCCAAAATGTTGTGTTGTTCTATTATCCAACTTCTCTGTGTATAACTTACAAGGATCTCTTACAGATGTAAAGTCAAAACAGGATAAAGGTTCTTTTTGGTGCCATCTTTCTCCTGGACTGGACTTTGGCTTAAAAAGAGAACTTTTGGTCAAACTTGGGTTCATATTGAAAAAATTAGAATGGTACAGTCTCCACGAAGAAAAACTACTTGAATTTTGAAAAGTATCATCTTGGTACTGATGCTTGCTATCAGCCTTCTGTACTGAAGCACTTTTGTGTAGAATGGACTCACCACAATCCAACATTTCGGTCATCTGACTATCACCACTTACCTTCAATTTGTGAATAATTGTAAGGAATGAAAAATTTTCATTGTTCCTTTGGTCAATGTTAAAGGGATTTTTAAGAATGTGATCAGACAGCTGGCATCCAATTTCTGTACCTTTGGCCTCAGGAGCAAGTAATAAACTCTTCTCTTCTACAGTAGGGTCCAAAGCATGTTCACTCACAACCTTTCCAATGTGATAAATACCAGCAGCATAGCCAGAGTTATCTTTTCTTTCACATTTTTCACCCAGAAAAGGTTTTGAATTGCATGAAATCTCATCTTGGCGCAGCTTTTGCAATGAATCATTTGTAAAGAAACTCAAAGCAGAAAGATAACTTGGCTCCAGTCGCTTATCAGTAATATGAGTCAAATCCTCAGGCTCAGATTGCTCTTCAAAATTTTCTAAAGATGAGGATTCAGATAATTCCATGACATCTTCAGCATAGGAAAACTCATCATCTGTGGTAGATACTTCAGAAGCACCATCAGGCCTAAGAAACACATGTGCCAATGTGTTAACAGCAGTGAAATGACTCAATACATAAAAGTGAATAGTTAAAGAACATGGAAAATGTAAAACAGACTTAACAGTGACACAAAGGTTGTGAGACCTCATGCTGCCATACATGAACCCAGAACTGCAACTATAACTATGGTCAAAGTCACAAACCAGAAGGGATAGAGAACATCGATAAGCCCATTGGATCCTTAATTATACTTTGGTGTCCTTTGCCTTGTCCCATATTGGTGGGGCAGTCAATGAGGTGTGACAACTATTCAAGTTTGCAAGTTCAAAAGATTCAATCCTTGGTCACCTTTTGACAGCTCTCAAGAGACAAGGATTGAATGTCAAGAGAATGTAAATGCATTCATAATATATAGAGAGATGAAAAGTTAGATAAAAGCATGACAGATGTGCAGATAGGATATAAACAGATCCTCATGGTCCTGCGGCAGAGAGTCGTGTATCCTAAAGTGAAAAGTAAAAGCATTCACAACTTAGTGACTTACAATTCCTGAGTTTTTATTTCACTTGGAGGCATAATCAAGTTATCATCCAGTGCAATTAGTTCAGAAGACTTTAGACTCCTTCCACAGTTTGCATGTATTGCTTGAACTCCATATAGCAAAATCTGAGGAATAAAAAATTTTCCATACAATTAACCAAGAGGTGACTACACTAGTCCTCACTTTCAATAAATCTTTTATAATAGTGGTAGACTGGTATTACATGTAAAGAATAAAGTTAAAAGATGGCATTCAGCACTAACAATCTAGTTCTGTCAACAAGAAGGCACATAGAAAATAAAAGTACAAATTGCAGTATATGTCTGCACAAAGCTGGCATCCTCAAGATAATTGCAATTGGTTTGAGAAACAAAAAATCTACTGTACCTTACAACCATTGAAAAATGTTAAATGACACTTCCATCAAAGGTGTGCAACAGCAAACTCTCTCTTATTAAAGTATATATGATGAAAAGAGAACTGATAAGAAGTGCATAAGCAGAACTTTAAAACCTAAAATGCATGAGTGCAAAAAGAGGAGAACTGTTTTCTAGATTACTGAGCACACCGTGAAGACAAGAGTCTGAAAATTGAAAAGAGAAGACAAACTTTACAATATCAGTGGATCTGGTGCCCCTTTATTCTTTGGTAAGCACCAATGTCCTTTCAATACATTAAGATTTTATATGTTATCATAATTTTCAGAGAACTGCTCTTTTTTCTCTATTGATATCCCCTGGAGTGAAAGGTCAGAGACATGGATTCATTTAGAGTTTTAGACAAGTTGCATTCTTGTTATTGTGCATGTAATCATAGTATGTCTACACATCTTAATAATATATGCACAAATATTCAAAACTTTTTGCTTCTCTGTAGTAATTAGTAAATAGAAATTACCCCTTGAGATCTAAATTCAAATTTGGAAAAAATATTATCAATTTTTTCCAGTAACTGTAGGTAAAAACTGTTTCTTGCCAGCACGATTGCTTCAATTGTTCCTTTGTCAAATGTCAGTGATGAAGAAAAGCTAGGATATTTGCTTGAAAACCCATTACAACCAGGAAGAAACTCTTCGTAAGAACCATTTATTGCTCCAATATTATTGGATAACTCAAGCAACTTCATAATCACTTGAAGCTGTTGGCCTGCTCTGAAGAGCGGAATCAGAAAATCCTCTAAGAAGATAGGGACTGCAACTCCATCTCGTACCTGAGATATTGATTTGTTAATCAAAGGACTGATTTTAAAGGAACAAAGAAATATGGTAACACTGAAATTCGTAATCTAAAGCTTCTATGGAACAAGTGATAGCATTACCTTGACACTAGCTATTGGGAACTCATTACATGTTCCAGTGACATCCACAGCATGATCAGGTAGATCAACAAAAAGTTCCACTACAAACTCTTTGAAAGGATCATTGATCCTGCCTTCATAAATCCACGATCTAATAAATCCACAATATGGTTCCCAAGACCGGAGAAAGAGGAACTTGAGGAGAGCACAATGAGCAGGATCAGCAGCCTAGAGAGAAGTTTACATTGAAAAACTATTAGGTGGCAGACCCAAATAACAAGTGAAAGAATCTTGGAAATCATTCCCCACTAAAAATAAAAATAAAAAAGGTTTCTCTTATAGCATCTATCAAGGTATGACACCAACCTGTCAAGTTATTGTGACAACTTAAACTAGCAATTGTACCCTATGAAAAGATGTATGAGTAAGTACCACTATTCTGTCTCTGGTTAAAAACATTAAATTTATATATTTTGTCAAAGAAGCAATAGATTTGCCATTTGATCAAATCTTAACCCTCAACTTGCAATCCATAAGTGACAACAGAAGACAGGTGGTTTTTGTAGCAGGATACAACACAAATCATACACAATATACCCCTTTTGCTAAAAAGAAATAAATAAATAAATCTGTTAGGACAGATCTTGAAATCTGTTAGGACAGATCTTGATTTGTGCTTGACTATACCACTTGCAGTGTTATTTTTATTAGACAGAAAATACTCTTCTTTCCCTGCTTTAATGATGTTTGCAGACCTAGAAAGAAAACTAACATGTATCGCGTGCATATGTATAGAAGAAGGAAATTATGAGAAAAAGAAAATCTTTAGGGACAGGAGCAAGAGCACATAGATGGAGGACATAGCAGTTATGAAGAAGGATCATAATAAGGAAAAATAAACAAATTATGCCCTTGTTCATGTTCTGGTAGGTTATGGATAAAGCTCATTCCTTACACATAGATTACAAAAGTAATTAAAATTATTTTTTTTTAAATGTGTCCTGTTGATTTTAAAAAATTCTAGTATTATACTCTAGCAAAATTGGATCCTGGTATCCAAAATGCATGCACAAGCACTTCAAAGGTGTTTATTCATACTAAATAGATAAAATTGAACTACCGCACAACTCTAAGTCTCTAACCTTTAGCTGTAAGTATAAAAATGTTATCAGTGCACCACTTCTTGGGAAATTATGAATTTCTAGGTCAGCTTTAGCCATTAAGTCTTTCAAAGGCAATTGTGGAAAACAAAGAGCTAAATCACACAGATTGCAGATATTTCCAAGTGCTTCCATTTGAGCTCTTAAGCCCGTAGTGTGCAGATAAACCTCCAACACTGTGATCTCAGAATTACCAACACTTGTAAGGCAGCCTCCATCAGTAGCCTTGGAGCTGCGTCTTAAGCTCACAGATGAAAGCAAACTATTGAGTGCAGAGATGTAACCTTCTAAAACCTTTCCCACAGCAACTGCAAAAGCCTGATTAACAAGTGTATGATTTTTCAACTGGCAGCTGCCAGCTACATTTGAATTGTTGCCTAGAATTTCATCAGGTCCTGATCTACAATCTGCACTTGAACTTGTAAAATAGCAAACAAACTTGTGGATGAGAAAAATAATGCAACCAAAGCGCCCTATGGACTTCAGTAGATTTCCTAATGCCAAAGTGCTAGAACTCCTGGTCCACAAACTTGGAATGCAGTGAAACGATCTATCAGCTGACTCAGAGCAAAATAAATAGGAGAGTTCCCCAATTGATATTAAAGCTGATTCAACACCTTGCAAAGCATTCAATGCAAGCCTCACCAAGCTAGACTCCTGTAACATTCAGGAAAAAATAATTTTAAAAACCCAAAAAAAAAAAAAAAAAAAAAAAAGTCAGAAAAACTTGATTCAACAAAATTATGTAAGTATAGTTCAATTTTCAATTACAATGAAACACAAGGAAGGACTATGGCAATGTGAAGTTCAACTCAAAGCTTTGTTATCATAGACCTTATAATTCATTAGATGCAGATTTCAGATAGAGATTTAACCCTTCTTTTTAGTAGGTAATTTAAAAGAAAAGCAAGAGTCTTTATTGATTGTTACTTACCAGTACATTTACAATAGGAGAGAGTGGAATTCTTGGATCTCTTGGATCTCTTTTTGTGCTAGGAAAACAGAATTTTTTCTAATGTGGCAGTCACAAATATCCTGTAGTTTCGGGAATCTTTGTTCAGAGAAATACTCACTAGTCTTTTATTTCTGTGTTGGATTGTTGGTATCTGATGTTTATAGAAGACAAGAAATCCCTATAATATAATTTCATTATTTCATTCCTCTTCATCAACAAATCATGTTCTAGAAAATATGAAGAGCATTGGGCAAACAATAAAGTGAACCCCCACTCTTCGTAAGTTTTGTGTTGTTTTGTTAGTATCATGATAAATGGTTGCAGATAGTTTAATTTTTCAAATCTCCGTGTTTGAATATATGATTACTGAGTTCTTTTAGGTTTCCAGTCAAAATAATGATGGAAACATTCTTAGATATACATCTCATGTGGTGTTGTTTAATGTTTAGTGTGTTTGACTTGAAAGCAATGCAAGAATTCTTAAGGGGATACACATGCCTCCAGATGGACCAGACTAATGGTAGTAAAGCCGTTCCTTTTGCCTTCTACAGGGTAATGCAACAGTTTTTGAACAGCCATCTCATTAACAATGCTTGATAGCTATTAATCATTTTTTAAGACAAAGCATCATTAAGAATTGCTATTTCGTGTTCATCAATAAAATTTGTGTTCAACTCCAGAATTACCCCACAAAATCCAGTCAGCATTTCACTGGTTTCCCTGTCCACCTTCTTTTCAAGTTAAGGGAATAAAATTCTACTCTTTCATTACACCAAATGGACTGTTATGCGAAATGCATTGCTCATCAAGAGCTACACGCTCTATCATGCACTCCATACGCATCAATTTAGCATTGAAACAACTATAAAATAAAATGAATTTTAAAAAAAAAATGTGCAGTACTACTTACAGAGACTCCGGAGGTGGAGAAGATGTAACTTGAAGAATGTTCAGAGTGAAGCGACGACTGAGAAGGAAGGCCGCTTTCAGAAGGAATGGACTCCCAAGGTCTGGGCGGAAAGTAAGGATCTTCTACTTTGAGCTTCTCTAACAGCGACGCGATGCTAGCGTCCACCGCCATTTAATTCCGCCGTGAATTCCGTTTCGGCTCCTCCGATGGATCTTCCGGCGAACTCTGACCGCTTTTTGTGGGGAGTGAAAATTTTAACAGAAATTTTATAATTGCTTAATTTGCATTCTGGCAAGCATGATATTTTCGAAATGCGTATACGCCTCCTACCTGAGGGAACTCGAGGTACAGAAAGAATAGGGTTTTTACTGTAAGTACATACATTCATTCATAAATTCATCACTACAAGTGCATAAATTCAATACTCATTTTATATGTATATATAATATCTTTAATTCATCACTTACAGTATTTATATATGCAATTGACAATATAATTTGCAATTCAATCACAACAATTTGAACTTAGGCTATCCTCATCTCAACAATTTCTCTCACTTTCTAAAATGGATTCCATTTCCATATCATCAAATTTACAAATTATCTTCTTTTTTTGAAAGCAGGAATCGAATATTATTAATGAATATGCGTAACAATAAAATCATGAGGGACATTTTCCCACAGCATAGTAAAATCCTGAGCCGTATGTATGAGCAATAATATTTAAACGTCTAGGAATAAAGCATAAACAACAAGAAATAAACTGAGCCATAATGGCTTGACACTCACGAACAATAATACCGACATACGATCTAGGATGTAAATCAACTCTGGAGAGATAAGACTTAGTACCGAACAATCCGTGGATAGAGTTACCGTTGTAACTTGCCGATCCCTTAGTCAAGACAAAGCCTCTTTACAAGCGAGTGCTTCAGCCGTGATAGCATTCTCACACCATGGCAACCGCCCATTCATAGCCGCTACAAAAGCCTCCTTGGCCGTCCAAAAGAACCGCACCAAATGCCGCAGTCGATGTCGACGAACACCATGCCGCATTTACCTGACACTGCAGGCCAGTGGGCGCCGACTCCTGATGCTGCTGCTGATCTGTTACACACGGTCGAGAAGCCCTCCAAGCCGAGAGGGCTGCTTTGGCGCTCAACCACAAATGCTTGGGTGTCCTCATATACGCCTCCCATACCGCAGAGTTTCGTGCATTCCATAAGTGGTACAGAACTGCAACAACTTGAATAAGAACATCCGTGGTTAGCACAGTCATCGCATTCTGAAACCATTCAACAAATGATCCACCATGCACAGAAGAAATAATAAGGCAAGATTCATTCCAGACATGGCAAACATATTGACATTCTATCAAACAGTGCATAACGTCCTCATTAAAAACAAGACACATGGGACAGGCAAGATTCACATCAACTCTCCTACTAGCAAGAGCTGTTGTGGTTGGCAACACACCACTCAACGCTCTCCATAGGAACGTTTCCCACCTGGGGGGCACATCCAACTTCCATAATGCTGGCCATTTATCAAAAGCCGTATTATTTTGTATCTCCCCCACAATCAAGCGATATGCACTTTTAACATAATACAATCCATTATGCTCCTTATACCAATACCAAATATCCTCATAGTCCGGGCAGGCTGGCACCCTACGGATACGGTTCACACCCTGTGGGTCAAAAATATCATTTAAGATGTCCAGATCCCAAGTACGAGTATTCTGATCCATCAAACCTGTCACTTTCGACTCACAAATATTAGGTGGTAAATTAGTATGAATCTTATAATCCGAATCCAGAAGCCAGGGATCTTTACCAATTATAGTAGTCTCCCCATTCCCAATCCTCCTCCTTATTCCACCACACACTAGATCATGCGCAGCCATTATACTTCTCCAACAATAGCTAGGATTATTTCCTATGACAGCACTTCTAAAATTAGTTTTAGGGAAATACCTTGCCTTGTATACTTTTGCAACCAATGATTCTGGTTTGGTGAGAAAGCGCCAACCTTGTTTACCCAACATTGCAAGATTAAATGCTTTCAGATCCTTAAAGCTCAGACCCCCAACTGTTTTTGGCTTACTGAGTCGATCCCAAGCGATCCAATGTATTCCACCTGCACCACCCTTATTCCAATAATACCTATTCATAGTTCTCTGTATTGTCATGCAAAGGGAATCAGTTAACAAAAAGACACTCATTGAAAAAGTAGGCATATATTGGGCTACCGTTTTCAATAGGATCTCTTTGCCTGCCTGGGATAGTAATTTCTTATTCCATGAGCCTATCCGTTGTTGGATTTTTTTCCTCAATATATGCGAAAACCTGTCTCTTGTTCCTTCCAATAAAAGAAGGCAATCCCAAATATCTCCCAAAATCCACAGCCTGGGCAACCCCCAAAAACGCACTCACCTCCTCCCTTACATCCACACCTGAATTTTTGCTGAAACAAATACTGGACTTATGATAATTAATAGACTGACCAAACAGTTTCTCATAATGCTCCAAACATTGTTTCACTGCACTCACTTCCTGCACATTCGCCTTAAAGAATAAGAGGCTATCATCTGCAAAAAATAGATGAGAAATAGGCGGGGCACCGCGTGCTACTCTACACCCATGGATAGCTCCCATTCTAGTTGTTCTACATTCTTACAATATTTTTTCACTTTCTAAAATGGTATCATTTTCATATTATATTATAAATATAATAAAATAATAATAAAATAGCTCCCATTCTAGTTGTTCTACATTCTTACAATATTTTTTCACTTTCTAAAATGGTATCATTTTCATATTATATTATAAATATAATAAAATAATAATAAAATAACAAAAAGTCAAAAGGCTGCCAAAGCTTGCTATTTTAAGCCAGCTTTCAAACCATGTAGGATTAAAAATTAAAGCAAAATAAAAATAAAAACTTCATATCATCTTACACATCATTTTGCAATTGATCCACTTTCTGGGATAAGGACACTCTTATCACCCCAACTCATTACTAAACTAATTATTAATCCCTCAAGTTTTATCATTATTATTATACTCTAAGCAAGTAACATTAAAATTATCATTTTAAAGATAAATTTAACTAGGAAATGACAAATAAAAAGTCACATTTTTTTGTTAGATTAATCTCATATATGAAAGGAGATAAGAAATTCTGTAAGTAGCTCTCTTATATTTTTGGACATAACGAATTAAGAAATGATCAATGAATGCGTCGTTTGAAACCATATTATATATTATTTTAATAATAATTACTCCGTATATCCAAACGCACGAGCTTTCATTTTTTTTTTTTTTTCTCAAAATCCATGCAAAAATTAAGTCTTTAAACCAAAGATAGGCATGTTTCTTAGCATTATCCCCAAAAACAACATCAAATATAAATGCTGCATAAACAGCTTAGACATACAAACAAACATCAAACATTGTTCATTATTGTCTGCTGAAGCTTCATGGTAGGAATCAAGAAATAGCATAAGTTGTTAAGTGCATAAGTTGTTAAATGGAATCGAAGTTTCATATGGTTCAAGAAGGATTTGTGTCATCACTTTTGGTTGGGGAATTCCAAGCTTGCAACCACCCACTCACCATCCCTGATAGGAAGCAGAACAGTCCCTTTGGGCAAGGTCATATCTGGAATGTGATTATACACCTTGAACCTATTGCAGAGCAGATAGGTTTTCATTTCTGCTCTATGATCCACAACCGAATCGCTTTCTTTAGGCGAAAGATCATTGGAGTTTTCTTCCTTTACAGCAATAGTGGTCGCATTCAAGAGAGCAGCAAGTTCAACAACTTTGTTCTTATTATCTGAGGATCCTGGGGAATTGCCACTGGTCTGATGAGGTTTTCCTGAAATTAAGCACCAAGAATTGAAGCAATGTTAGTTAAAAACATCCTGGAAATATATATAGGTAGTGGGAAAACATGAATCTTAATTACCTTCCATTATCAAAGACATGTAAGCAACCTTTGCAGCATTATTCTCCGCCTGTTTCTTGGACTTTGCTGCAGTCCCATGGAAAACATCCCCATCAATTTCCACACTCGATAAAAATGTGAGATTATGATGATGTTTGCCAGACATTGTTGTCCTATATGCAGGCATGGCAAGTCCTTCGCTTTGTCCCAGTTCTTGCAAGAGGCTTTTGTAAGAACTCGTCGTGACGCTCTTGTTAAAGAAGAAATCCCAAAACACAACAAATTAAAGCAGTTAGATTGATATAAAGTCCTCTTGAATAAAGATCAAATATGTGAGATGCCAGGGTAAACCCAAGATGGCTTATACAAACTTGTAACCACAAGATTATGAGTTCAAATTTTAACCTTCTTAGTTTGAGCCAGCCAGTTATGAGCAACCTAGGCTGGTTTAACCTCTAGTGATCCTTTGCCGACGGCTATGGGACAATCTAGGCTGGTTTAACCCCTTGTATGTGTCCTTTGCCAACGGCTATGGGCAACCTAGGTTAGTTTAACCCTTTGCCGACGGCTAGGGGGCAATCTAGGCTGGTTTAACCCATTGTGATTCTTTGCTGACGGCTATGGGCAACCTATGCTGGTTTAAACCCTTGTGATCCTTTTCTGACGACTATGGGCAACCTAAGCTGGTTTAACCCCTTGTGATCCTTTGCCAGCTAGCCTTATAAGGCGGGTTTTATCCGGTGCACACCCTTGGTTTCTGGTCACTCCAAAATATGTGAGATGGTAAGGAGTATTTACCTTTTGAAAAGCAGCTGAGATGAGTGACATTAACGCGAAGCGAGCAGCATCTTCTTCTGCTTCCTTTGCAGTCTTATAACCCCCTAGACTTTTGAAGGATTCACCACTAAGTGAAACTGTAGCCTTGAAGCAAAGATCCTCCCTTTGAACACAATATGTTGGTAAACCCAGTTTCATTCTTTTCGCATAGGTCTGTAGCTTTTTTTTTGAATTGCTGTTCAGAATCTGCCACCACCAAGAAACTATTGATAATCAAGAAGCTAAGAGGATCACATGGAAAATGAAATTCACTAAGCACAGACGACATTAACAAATGATGGCATTTAATTTCAAGAACAGAAATGAAAGAAAGGGAGAAAATTAAACAGAAAGAGAAAAACACAGCCAAATGTTGATCGAATTGAAGTAATCTCAGAATTCATGAATTCTTTACCAGGATTAATGCCAACATCATCATCAGGTTTCTTGTGTGTTTCAGTAGTCTTTTGTTCTCCACTACCTACATACAATAATCATGTGAAAAGGACAACGTTAGACGACAAGGCTAATTAAGAATCAAAGACAAAAATGAACAGACCTGAAGAGAAGTAAAGGAAGGCAAGCTTGGCAGCTTGATTGTCAGCTTCTTTGCGGGATTTGCAGGGGGCGAGGGTGTCGAAATTGAGGCCATTGACAAGAACAGAAGCCTTGAACTGAGGGATATGGTCTGCTCCATCCTTCATGGATGTGTACCTCGGTGGTGCCCATTTCTTCCTATGACAAAACTCTTGCAGCTTCGACTTGTATATGTTGTTCTTCATCTCCTTTGGAAATTCAGGACTTGTCTGCTCCATCGATCTCCTGCAAATTAAAGGTTTGTGTGTTTGTGTGAATATATGAAGACAGACTGAAAGAGAAGTGATCGAATGGAAACTAGGTAGAAACAATAACAATGCATGGTAGCACAACATTCTTGTGTTCCAACTTTCCGTACTTCTGCAAACATTCTAGTAATGACAATATTCCATTTACAGCTGTAAATCTTGTTAGCAGAAATTAGAAAACGGCTCCATATATGGGGATAACGGAACACTTTTTAATCATAATTTTCAGGTCCATTGGAACCCAACGGTTAGGTTTTGATTTATTATTAAAAATTGATTAATTTTGTATTTTATAAATCAAATGGTTTCGATTTATATATATATATTGACCACTCAATTATATTCAATTATGACTGTATCTATTTTTTACCCCTTAATTATAAATGAAGTGACGAGTTTAGTCGTTGACATTAGAGTTGCGTTGACAAGTTAAATTCTAGGGGCAAATAAGTAAAATCCTAAATACCACCACCCTGCGTTCTAACTTCTAACCGCTATTCAACAATTTAGTCAAAATCATTTCCCCACAAAGTGAAGGTTTCAAAAATTCCTAAACCTGCAATGTAGTTTGGCGAAGACTTCCATGTCCATGCATGGCTTGTTTGGAAAAGAGAACAATGACTTCAAGAACATTTGATTTATATACGCAATTATGTGTGATGATTTGTTGGTTGATTGATTATCGGAATCGTTAGCCATGCCGGTGTCAGGTGCTAATCGTTCTCATTTACATACTATTCTTTTTTTTTTTTTTTTTTTTGAAAGTTACTGGCTCTATTACATTGTAGTATCTGTTCATATACTTTCTCAACCTACTGAAACACAAAGAACCAATAACGCCTCCACTGAGGCTTGAACTCATAATCTTCCAATTGGAAGTCCAACCCGGATACCATTAGACCACATAGTCCTGGTCATTTACATACTATTCTGTTAACTTAGTTTTATGCATTCCAAAATTTTAATATGAATATTAGTGAGACAACATTCAAAATATATGACATTCTGAATTTCTGAGGTCTCATTCAATGATAAAACAATGTAGAATTATCTAATGTTCTCTCTCCCTTGTATTGGAAGAGATTATAATATTATATACTTGAAAGCAATCCATATTGTTTTGTAGAAATTATGTGTAATGTAAGAGTAGCTCTATTACTTAGTTGATGTAAGATTCTTATTTTTCTTTTCTTAGTTGCATGGATTTCATATGAAAATCTAATAATGATAGTGTTAGGGTATAAATGGTTGTGTGTTTATAAGAGTCTTGTGTAGTTAGGCTTCGTTGATTATCAGTTGTCGGAGAAATAATGTTGTATTATAGGCGATAATGTTTCCCTTTTGGTCTTAATGTTTCTAGAAGAGTGGAAAGTTTGAACAATTATCCAGTCACCCTATTAGAGAGATTATTGTGGCTCCCTTTTTTGATATGCAATGTGTAGTGTAAATATCTATAATCGCCTACTTTGTAGAACTAGCATGTGGTGCAAGTATTATACTTCAGAACAAATTTACTTGCTTTTTTGAAAGAGGGAGTTCGTTGAACTATTTATGCCAAGCTTTGCATTCACAATTCTTTTTTCCTTATTTATTCTACGAAGTTTCAATGTGTATATTGCTTATAGAAAATTTTTGCAAATAACTTGTGTCTAATCAAAGTTTAAAAGCTATCTTTCAGATTTGTAAATTGTTGAATTTCTGTTTTTTAACAAAGAAATGGGTTTTGAAGATTTTTTGTTTAAAATTGATGTAGATGGAATGATTTTGGGCTCACTTTATTATTGGATTTGATGATTGTTCTGATGAAAAGTTGAAATATGTGGGTGCCTGCAGAAAGTTTGGATTGATAAGATGCTTCTGCTTCGAACACGGCACTATAAGAGAACCCTTGACACCAGTTACCAATTGTCCCCGCAACCTGCCTTGAAAACAGATTGTAAAAAAAAATAAAAAAATCCTTAAAAAAATCAGAATAAATAGCGAAAACACACAATAGACAAAACAACTACATAAAAATAAAGAGGCACAAATATATTGAAACACAACCTAAAAGAGTAAATTAACTACACAAGAACATTATTTCAAAATGCTCAATTCAACTAAAATTATGCCAAACAAAAGACACAAAAATAACGAAAAGTCAGAATAATTATTATAGACAAACAAAACACACACTTAAAAATGCTAAATTAAGAATAAAAAATAGACAACAACAAAAACATAAAACGCAACAGACAAAAATATAACACTTGAAAAATGTTAAATTAAGGAAAACAGCTAGCAATGTCAAAAATAATAAAACATACAGACTGCAATGTCCAAAATAATAAAAAAAATATGCAAAAAGAACGCTAACAAAACAATGAACCGGTAAAATGGAAATTAGTGCATGGGAAAAAAACACACAAACAAAACAAAACAAAATCATCTAGGAATACATTCAAAAGAAAAGGAACGAACAAAATCATCAAAAGCGAGAATAACTCATAAATGCATGAAAAACATTTAAAAAACCAAATTCAAGAAACAAAAAGTCAGAACAAAAATAGACAACATCGAAAACACATGAAACACATGTAAAACGCAACATACAAAAATATAACACTTGAAAAATAATTAAGGAAAACAGGTAGCAATGTCAAAAATAATAAAACATATGCGCAAAAAGAACGCTAAAACAATAAACCGAAAAAGAAAAAATTAAGGAAAACAGACTGCAATATCAAAAATAATAAAAAATATGCAAAAAGAACGCTAACAAAACAAACAAAACAAAACGAAATCATCCAGGAACACATTCAAAGAAAAACAGAACGAGCATAACAAAAGCAATATTTCAAAATGAAGCGAGAATAACCCGTAAATGCATGAAAAACATTTAAAAAACCAAATTCAAAAATACTCCTTAGAAAATAAACGAAATGAAAAATGCTATTAAGAATAAAATAGACAACAACGAAAACACATGTAAAACGAAAAATGCAATTAAGGAAAACAACTAGCCAAATGTCAAAAATAATAAAAAATATGTAAAAAGAACGCTAAAACAATAAACCGTTTCGTGCATGGGAAAAAAATACACAAACAAAACGAAACGAAAGAACTCCAAATCATCCAGGAACACATTCAAAGAAAAACAGAACGAACAAAATCAAAAGCACAAATATAATGAAGCGAGAATAACCCTAAAAATGCATGAAAAACATTGCAAAAACCAAATATTTCAAAAATACTCCTTAGAAAATAAACGAAACGAAAAGTCAGAACAAAAATAGACAACATCGAAAACACATGCAAAAAGAACGCTAAAACAATAAACCGGTAAAGAAAAAATAAAAACAGACTAGCAATGTCAAAAATAATATAAAATATGCAAAAAGAACGCTAACAAAAATAATGAACCGCAAACGGTAAAAATGGAAAATTAGTGCATGGGAAAAAAACAAAAGAACTTCAAATCATCCAGGAACACATTCAAAAAAATCAAAAGCACATTTATGTGATAATAATCCATAAATACATGAAAAACATTGAAAAAACCAAATATTTCAAAAATACTCCTCAGAAAACAAACGAAACGAAAAGTCAGAGTAATGCTAAATTAAGAAAAACAAAAACAGCTAGCAATGTCAAAAAATAATAATAATAAAAATATACAAAAAGAATGCTAAAACAATGAACCAGTAAAAAGGGAAAATTAGTGCTTGGAAAAAAACACACAAACAAAACAAAACGAAAAGAGAACTCCAAATCAAACAGACTAGCAATGTCAAAAATAATAAAAAAATAAAAAATATGTAAAAAGAACGCTAACAAAAACAATGAACCGGTAGAAATGGAAAATTAGTGGATGGGAAAAAAACACAAACCAAACAAAACGAAAAGAAACTCCAAATCATCCAGGAACACATTCAAAGAAAAATAGAACGAACAAAATCAAAAGCACAAATATAATGAAGCGAGAATACATAAAATGCATGAAAGACATTGGAAAAACCAAATATTTCAAAATACTCCTTAGAAAATAAACGAAACGAAAAGTCAAGAATAAAAATAGACAACATCGAAAACACAACGAAACGAAAAGTCAAGAATAAAAATAGACAACATCGAAAACACATGTAAAGAAAAACGCAACAGACAAATATACACTTGAAAAATGCTAAATTAAGAATTAAGAATAAAAAATAGACAACATCGAAAACACATGTAAAGAAAAACGCATAACACTTGAAAAATTCTAAATTAAGGAAAACAACTAGCAATGTCAAAAATAATAAAAAATATGCAAATGAACGCTAGCAAAAACAATGAACCGGTAAAAAGAGAAAATTAGTGCATGGAAAAAGACACACAAACAAAACAAAACAAAACGAAAAGAGAAACTACAAATCATCCAAGAACACATTAAAAGCACAAAATCAGAAGCGAGAATAAACACATTGAAAAATGTGTACAAAAGGCACAAATATATGCAAGGAACTATACAAGAAGGAAAACTAATGCATGGAAAAAAACAATAAGAACTTCAAGACATTTAGAAACACATTCAAAGCAAAAATATCACCTAAATGAACAGTACGAAAATAACCCTAAAGAAAAATGCTATAAATAAATACGTCATAACAAAAAACAAAATGAACAGTAAAAAGTGGGAAAAACCAAAAAACACACAGATATAACAAAACGAAATAACTCCAAGATAATTCAGAAACACATTCAAAGAAAAACGCAATGGATAAATATAACAAAGCAAAAATAGCAGCACAAAAATGCAGGGAAAACATAAAGAGAAAGAACCAAAAACTACACAAGAACACTTGAAAAATGTTATAAATAGAGAAACAACTAAATACATCATAAATACTTGTTAGTAAACAAATGAAAAATGCTATAAATAGGGAAACATACATCATAAATACTTGGTAGTAAAAAAATATAAGTGCTAAAATTATAAAATGATCAATGGAAATACACTATTCAAACTAAAAATATGCTAACGAACAAAATGAACAGTAAAAAGAGAAAATTTATGCATATGGACAAACAAAAAAAAAAACATGCAAAAATATAACGAAGCAACAAGACATAAACGCAATAGACAAATATAACAAAGCAAAAATAACCCAAAACTACACAAAATTATAAAATGATCTATAAAACTACACAATTCAAACAAAAAATACGCCGAAAGAAGCTAACAAAAACAAAATAAATAGTAAAAGGTGAAAATTACTGCATGGGAATAAAACAAAAAATACACAAATATAACAAAACGAAAAGAACTCCAAGACATTCAGGAACACAAAGAAAAACGCAAAGAACAAAAACAAAAGTCACAAACATAACAAAGCAAAAATAGCACAAAAATTCAGGAAAAACATAAAGTTAAAAAATCAAAAAACTACCCAAGAACACTTAAAAAATGCTATAGATTATGAAAAACAACCAAATACATCACAAACACTCCTTAGTATATATAAGTACTAAAATTATAAAATGATCATAGAAAATACACAATTCAAACTAAAAATATGTCAAAAGAACACTAACGAACAAAGTGAACGGTAAAAAGAGAAAATTTATGCATGGAAAAAACAAAAAATGCAAAAATATAACGAAACGAAAAGAACTACAAAACATTCGGGATTTAGGAACACATTCAAAGCAAAATGTAATGGACAAATATAACAAAGCAAAAATAACACAAAACTACACAAAATTATAAAGCGAACTATATAACTACACAATTCAAACAAAAAAAAATACATAAATGAACAGTAAAAGGAGAAAATTAATGCATGGGAAAAAAAAAAAAAAACACACAAATGTAACGAAACGAAAAGAACTCGAAGACATTTAAGAACACATTCAAACAAAAATGCAATGGACAAAAACAAAAATCACAAATATAACAAAGCAAAAATAGCACAAAAATGCAAGGAAAACATATGTATGTAATTTGTAAAGCATACCATCATATACAAATACACAATCATATGTATTCCCCTCCCCTTTCTTCCCAGTCCAAAACAAAACAAACACAGAAAAAATAAAAACTTAGAAAGGGAGATAAGAAACCGAAAAATTTACCTGCTCACTGCAATCCTTCTCAACCTTCCCTTATTCCTAGCAATGCTTGATGTGAATATTCTCGAGCTATAAATTCTGTTCTAGTCGAAAAATTGTTAGATAAATGCAATTGAAATCCGTAATAAGGTACTGGATAATCTATTTATATTGGAAGAGTTGGGAGCAACATGTTGAAAAGCACTTACAAAGCCGATGTGATACCTTGTGGTTAGGTGCTTAGGTCAGCCCTGTTACGTGGTGGTTGCTAATGTGATGGTTGATGGCGGATCCTCCTTGCGTAGATATTAAGCCTCTGTGAAAAGAATGATCGAGAACAAACCTACAATACTTGAATTTTCAGGTTAGTAAAACTGAAGTGCATTATAACTCCATCACGGATTAAGAGAATACAAATATAGAAGAAACTAATCATGATGAGGAACAGTGTATAGACATTCTCTTGGGGCAATTCAATCAATTATTTTACCTGTCAGAAGGTGGGTAATTTCTTTCTTTACACTGCAATTTATGGCTTCATCTTTCAATCAGCCCACTTTAACTTTCACTTTTCCTCTTTGTTGAGCTTTATTTTTTTGCAGCAAATGCATTCATTCGTCTCTGAAATGGAAAAAATATTTACAGTGCATTCAATTATAGATTCATGGCTGCAACATTTTTACCCTCCAAATTCAATGTCCTAGGATTGGCGCGGGAAAGTGTTTGATATGGAGAGAACGCCAAAAAAATATAGAAATAGTAAACATAAACTGCAAGGGAATAGGAAACCAACCCTAATAATGAATGAAAACTCATTCGATAATTAAGGAAAACAGACTAAATACGTCGAAAATACTCATCAGAAAATTTAAAAAAAAAATCACTATTCCTAATAAAAATACCTTCAAAATTTACAAGTACTAAATTATAAAATGATCTTTGGCAAAAGACAACTCAAACTAAAAATATGCAAAAAGAAAGCTAACAAAAAAAAAATGAACGGTAAAAAGGAGTAATTAATGCATGGGAGAAAATAAAAAATACACATAACAAAAAGAACTCCAAGATATTCAAGAACACATTAAAAGAAAAACGCTACGGACAACTAAAACTACACAAGTACACTTGAAAAGTGCTATAAATTAAGGAAAACAGACTAACAACATCGAAATTAATTCATCTTTAGCAAATAAATAAAAGAATTCACTATTCCTATTGGAAATACCTTTAAAATTTATGTACTGAATTTCAAAACAATACTTAGAACTACCCAATTCAAACAAAAAATATATGACAAAAAGAACGCTAACAAAAACAATGCACGGTAAAAAGGTAAATTAATACATGGAGAAAAAACACACAAATATAACAGAACGAAAAGAATCCAAGATGTTCAGGAATGCATTCAAAGAAAACAAAACGAACAAAATCAAAAGCACAAATATAATGAATTGAGAATAACCCATAAATGCATGAAAAACATAAAGAGAAATCTAAAAACTACACAACAATACTCGAAAAATGCTATAAATTTGAAAATACTCCCTGGAAAATAAAAATACATATATAACAAAACAAAAAGAACTCCCAAAACATAACACAAAACAAAAATAAAAAATAAAAAACATTCAGGAACACATTCAAAGCAAAAATGTCACCCAAAATTACACAAGAACACTTGAAAAATGCAATAAACAAAGGAAAACGCACTAAATACATCCTAACAAAAACAAAATGACCAACAATAAAAGGGGAAAATTAATGCATGGAAAAAACAAAAAACTCACAAATATAACAAAACGAAAAGAACTCCAAGAAATTCAAGTATTGAATTATAAAACAATCTTTGTAAATACACAATTCAAACAAAAAAATGCCGAAATAACGCTAACAAAAAAAAGTAGTAAAAGGAGGAAATTAATGAATAAAAAAAAAAAAAACAAAAAACACACAAATATAACGAAATGAAAAGAACTCCAAAACATTCTAAGAAACACATTCAAAGAAAAACGAAATGGACAAAAACAAAAGTCACTAATAAAATAAAGCAAAAATAGCACATAAATGCAAAGAAAACATAAAAAGAAAGAACAAAAAAACTACACAAAACACTTGAAAATGATATAAATTATGAAGAACAACTAAATACATCATCAATACTCAGTAAATAAATGAATTTACTAAAATTATAAAGTGATCATTCGGTTTACACAATTCAAACAAAATTAACTAAACCCTGAAATTATAAAATTATAAAATATTTACACAATTCAAACAAAAAATACGCGAAAAGAACACAAACAAAAACAAAATGAACAGTAAAATGGGTAAATTAATGCATGGGAAAAAACAAAAAACACACAAATATAACAAAATGAAAAGAACTACTAAACATTCATGAACACATTCAAAGAAAAACACAGTGGACAAAAACAAAAATCACAAATATAACAAAGCAAAAATAGCACAAAAATACAATAAAAACACATGTATGTAAAGCATAACATCATATATGTAAAGCATAACATCATATACAAATACACAATCAATTGGATTGAAGAAAACACCTTTTTAAGTCACTACCCCTTATTCCCAGTCCAAAACAAAACAAACACAGAAAAAATAAAAACTTAGAAAGGGCGATAAGAAATCGAAAAATTTACCTGCTTACTCCCATCCTTCTTAACCTTCCTTATTCCAAACAATGCTTGATGTGAATATCCTCGAGCTACGGATACTCTGTTCTAGTCGGTAAATTGTTAGATAAATGAAATTAAAATCCCTAATAAAATAGTGAAGTATTCTATTAATATTGAAAGAGTGGAGAGAAACATGTCGAAAAGCATTTACAAAGCAGATGTGGTACCTTGTGGTTAGGTTTTCAGCCCAGTCCTGTTACGTGGTGGTTGCTAATGTGATGGTTGATAGCGGATCTAACTTCTTACACTGACACTAACAGTGTTCAACCTGAGAAAAGACCTGCAATACTTGAATTTTGAGGTTAGTAAAACTGTAAATTTGCACTATAACCCCATCACGGAGTATTTAAGAGAATACAAATATAAAAGAAACTAATCATGAAGAGGAACCACTATAGGCATTCTCAATTATTTTACCTGTCAGAACGTGGGAAATTTCTTTCTTTACACTGCAATTATGGCTTCATCTTTCAATGAGTCCACTTTACCTTTCACTTTTCCTCTTTGTTGAGCTTTATTTTCAGCAAATACATTCATTTGTCTCTGAAATGGAAAAAAAATTACAGTGTACTCAATTAAAAGATAACCACACAAGCGAGAGAGCAACTCACAACGGAATAAAAACTAGCGACTGTTCTCCCCCAATCATAGAGATTCATGGCTGCAACATTTTTACCCTCCAAATCATACTTTAGGATGCCGGCAATAACCGGACAAAAACAACGAAAAGAAAATAAATCAGAATTACACAAGAACACTTAAAAAGTGCTATAAATTAAGGAAAGCAGACTAACAACATCGAAATTAATCCTTAGTAAATAAAAGAATTCAATATTCCTAATGAAAATACCTTTAAAAGTTATTTACTGAATTTCAAAACAATATTTGGAACTACCCAATTCAAACAAAAAATATGCCGAAAGAACGCTAACAAAAACAATGAACAATGTTGAAATTAATCCTTAGAAAATAAAAGAATTTACTATTCCTAATGAAAACACCTTTAAAACATATTTACTGAATTTCAAAACGATATTTGCCCAATTCAAACAAAAAATATGCCAAAAGAACGCTAACAAAAACAATGAATGGTAAAAGGAAAAATTAATACATGAGGAAAAACACACAAATATAACAAAACGAAAAGAACTCCAAGACATCCAGGAACACATTCAAAGAAAAACAGAACGAACAAAAACAAAAGCACAAATATAATTAAGCGAGAATAACACATAAATGCATAAAAGAAATAAAGAGAAAATAAAAAACTACACAATCACACTCGAAAAATGCTATAAATTAAGAGAAACAAACTAAATATTTCAAAAGTACTCCTTAGAAAATAAACACATTGGAAAAAAAACACAAATATAATGAAACGAAAAGAACTCCAAGACATCCAGGAACACATTCAAAAATACACACAAATATAACCAACAAACAAAGAGAACTCCAAGACATCCAGGAACACATTCAAAGAAAACTAGAACGAACAAAATCAAAAGCACAAATATAATGAAGCGAGAATAACCCATAAATGCATGAAGGACATAAAGAGAAAATCAAAAGCTACACAATAACACTCGAACAATGCTATAAATTAAGAGAAACTAAATATTTCAAAAATATCCCTTAGAAAATAAACACATTGGAAAAAAAAACACAAATATAATGAAACGAAAAGAACTCCAAGACATCCAGGAACACATTCAAAGAAAAACAGAACGAATAAAATCAAGAAAAAAAAAAACACAAATATAATGAAACGAAAAGAACTCCAAGACATCCAGGAACACATTCAAAAAATACACACAAATAAAAGAGAAATCCAAGGCATCCAGGAACACATTCAAAAAATACACACAAATATAACCAAACAAAGAGAACTCCAAGGCATCCAGGAATACATTAGAAGAAAAACAGAACGAACAAAATCAAAAGCAGAAATATAATGAAGCGAGAATAACCCATAAATGCATGAAGGACATAAAGAGAAAATCAAAAGCTACACAATAACACTCGAAAAATGCTATAAATTAAGAGAAATTAAATATTTCAAAAATATTCCTTAGAAAATAAATACATTGGAAAAAAAAAAAAACACAAATATAATGAAACGAAAAGAACTCCAAGACATCCAGGAACACATTCAAAAAATACACACAAGTATAACCAAACAAAGAGAACTCCAAGACTTCCAAGAACACATTCAAAGAAAAACAGAACGAAAAAAATCATAAGCACAAATATAATGAAGCGAAAATAACCCATAAATGCATGCAAGACATAAAGAGAATATCAAAAACTACACAATAACACTCAAAAAATGCTATAAATAAAGAGAAACAAACTAAATATTTCAAAAATACCCCTTAGAAAAATAAACACAAATATAATGAAACGAAAAGAACTCCAAGACATCCAGGAACACATTCAAAAAATACACACAAGTATAACCAAACAAAGAGAACTCCAAGACATTCAGGAACACATTCAAAGAAAAACAGAACGAACAAAATCAAGAAAAAAAACACAAATATAATGAAATGAAAAGAACTCCAAGACATCCAGGAACACATTCAAAAAATACACACAAATATAACCAACAAACAAAGAGAACTCCAAGACATCCAGGAACACATTCAAAGAAAACTAGAACGAACAAAATCAAAAGCACAAATATAATGAAGCGAGAATAACCCATAAATGCATGAAAGACATACAGAGAAAATCAAAAGCTACACAATAACACTCGAAAAATGCTATAAATTAAGAGAAACTAAATATTTCAAAAATATTCCTTAGAAAATAAACACATTGGAAAAAAACACAAATATAATGAAACGAAAAGAACTCCAAGACATCCAGGAACACATTCAAAAAACACACAAATATAACCAAACAAAGAGAACTCCAAGACTTCCAGGAACACATTCAAAGAAAAACAGAACGAACAAAATCATAAGCACAAATATAAGGAAGCGAGAATAACCCATAAATGCATACAAGACATAAAGAGAATATAAAAAACTACACAATAACACTCAAAAAATGCTATAAATAAAGAAAAACAAACTAAATATTTAAAAAATACTCCTTAGAAAATAAACACATTGGAAAAAAAAAAAACACACAAATATAATGAAACGAAAAGAACTCCAAGACATCCAAGAACACATTCAAAAAATACACACAAATTTTAACAAAACAAAGAGAACTCCCAAGAAATTTAAGAACACATTGAATGAAAAACACAACAGACGAAAAATGCAAGGAACCAAAATCTAAACAAGAACACTTAAAAAATGCTATAAATTAAAGAAAACATACTAAATACATCAAAAATACTGCTTATAAAATAAAAGAATTCACTATTCCTAATAAAAATGATCTTTAGAAATGCACAACTCAAACTAAAAAAATACGTCAAAAGAATGCTAACAACAAAAAATATGAACGCTAACAACAAAAAATATGAACGGTAAAAAAAAAGAAAATTAATGCATGAAAAAAAAAATAAAAAATACACAAACATAACAAAGCAAAAATAACTTCCACGGAACACATTCAAAGCAAAACGTCATAGACAAAGATAACGAAGTAAAAATATCACCCAAAACTACACAAGAACACTTGAAAAAGACTATAAATAAAGGAAAACGCACTAAATACGTCATAACAAAAACAAAATGAAATGAACAGTAAAAGGAGGAAATTAATGCAAACAAAAAACACACAAATATAACGAAACGAAAAGAACTCTCAAGACATTCAGAAACACATTCTAAGAAAAGCCCAATGGACAAAAACAAGTCACAAATATAACAAAGCAAAAACAGCACAAAAATGCAAGGAAAACATAAAGAAAAAGAACCAAAAACTACACAAGAACACTAGAAAAATGCTACAAACTAAGGAAAATAACTAAATACATCATAGAAACTTTTAGTAAAATGATCATTGAAAATAGACATTTCAAACTAAAAATATACTAAAAGAACGCAAACGAACAAAATGAGCGGTGAAAAGAGGAAATTTATGCATGGGAAAAAATAAGAAATGCAAAAATATAACAAAGCTAAAAGAACTCCAAAACATTCAAGAACACATTCAAAGCAAAACGCAACAGACAAATATAACAAAGTAAAAATAACCCAAAACTACACGAACACTTAAAAATGCTATAAATTAAAGAAAACATATAATATAAATATTTTATTATAAAGCGATTTATAGAACTACACAATTCAAACAAAAAATACGCCGAAAGAACGCTAAAAATATGAACAGTAAAGGAGGGAAATTAATGCATGGTAAAAAACAAGACATTCAAGAACACATTCAAAAAAAAAACACAATGGACAAAACAAGTTACAAACATAACAAATCGAAAATAGCACAGAAATGCATAGAAAACATAAAACAGTAAAAGGGGGAAAGTAATGCATGGTAAAAAACAAGACATTCAGGAACACATTCAAAGAAAAACACAATGGACAAAACAAGTCACAAACATAACAAATCGAAAATAGCACAGAAATGCAAACATAAAGTAAAAAAACCAAAAACTACACAAGAACACTTGAAAACATACTAAATACGTCGAAAACACTACATTGAAAATAAAAAGTATTTAAAAAATATAAGTGTATAGAATGTTCATGTTGATGATATTATTATTTTCAATAACAACCAATGGCAATTAGCCCTATAAAACAAACAACAAAGATTACTACCATTAAAAGATAACCACACAAGAGAGAGCAACTCACAAAATAGAACAAACGAGTGATTCTATCTCCCCCAATCATAGATTCATGGCCGCAACATTTTTACCCTCCAAATCCTACTTTAGGGTGCCGCGGCATTAACCTGAAATTCTATTGTCTGGAATGTTCAAGTTGATTTTTATTTTCAATAACCATAAATCATAGAGAATTAATGGGAGAAGGTCATTTACCAGTTAAATTCTTATCAGTTTGTAGTTCCTCAAGCTCTCTATTTTTACCTACCAACCTTCACTTCAACCTGATCAATTATGTATGTAAAGCATAACATCATATACAAATACACAATCAATTGGATTGAACAAAACACCTCTTAAGTGAGACCTATTCCACTACCCCATCTTCCCGGTCGAAAACGAAAACAAAAACAAACACACACAAAATAATAACTTATAAAGGGAGATAAGAAAACGAAAAATTTACCTGCTTACTCCAATCCTTCTCAACCTTCCCTAATTCCAAACAATACTTGACGTGAATATCCTCAAGCTAGGGATATACTCTGTTCTAGTCGGTAAATTGTTAGATAAATGAAATTGAAATCCCTCATAAGCTAATGGAGTACTCTATTTCTATTGGAAGAGTGAGGACCAACATGTTCAAAAGCATTTAAAAAGCCAATGTGATACCTTGTGGTTAGGTGCTCAGGTCAGCCCTGTTACGTGGTGGTTGCCAGTGTGATGGGTGATGGTTGATGGCAGATCTAACTTCTTACACTAACAGTGTTCAACCTCCATGTAGATATTAAACCTCTGTGAAAAGAGTGATCGAGAACAGACCTACACAATACTTGAATTTTCAGGCTAGTAAAACTGTAAAAGTGCACTATAACCCCATCACGGAGTATTAATAGAATACAAATATAGAAGAAAATAATCATGATGAGGAACAGTGTATAGGCATTCTCATGGGGCAATTAATCAATTATTTTACCTGTCAGAAGGTGGGTAATTTCTTTCTTTACACTGCAGTTTATGGCTTCATCTTTCAATGAGTCCACTTTTTTCACTTAACCACACGAGAGAGCAACTCACAATGGAACAAACCAGTGACTCTGCCTCCCCCAACCATAGAGCTTCATGGCTGCAACATTTTTACCCTCCAAATCCAACTTTAGCCTTTAATACAACCTGATCAATTATATAAAGCAGAATATCATATACAAATATGCAATAAACTGGATTTAAGAAAACACCTATTTAAGTGACCTATTCCACTGCCCCTTCTTTCCCAGCCCAAAACAAAACAAAAACAAAAATTATAACTTATAAACCAGGATAAGAAACCACAACATTTAACTGCTTACCGCAATCCTTCTCAACCTCAAGCTAGGGATTCTCTGTTGTAGTTGGTCAGTACAGTTTAGTGCTGGGAAAAAACAAAAGACACACAAATATAACGAAATGAGAAGAACTACAAAACATTCATGAACACATTAAAAGAAAAACACAGTGGACAAAAACAAAAATCACAAATATAACAAAGTAAAAATAGCACAAAAATACAAGGAAAACATATGTATGTAAAGCATAACATCATATACAAATACACAATCAATTGGATTGAAGAAAACACCTCTTAAGTGACCTATTCCACTACCCCTTCTTCCCAGTCCAAAACAAAACAAACACAGAAAAAAATAAAAACTTAGGGCGATAAGAAATCGAAAAATTTACCTGCTTACTCCCATCCTTCTCAACCTTTCCTTTATTCCAAACAATGCTTAATGTGATTATCCTCGAGCTACGGATACTCTGTTCTAGTCGGTAAATTGTTAGATAAATGATATTGAAATCCCTAATAAGCTAGTGAAGTATTCTATTTATATTGGAAGAGTGGAGAGAAACATGTTGAAAAGCATATACAAAGCCGATGTGGTACCTTGTGGTTAGGTGCTCAGCCCAGTCCTGTTACTTGGTGGTTGCTAATGTGATGGTTGATAGCGGATCTAACTTCTTACACTAACAGTGTTCAACCTCTGAGAAAAGACCAACAATACTTGAATTTTCAGGTTAGTAGAACTGTAAAATTGCACTATAACCCCATCACGGAGTATTAAGAGAATACAAATATAGAAGAAACTAATCATGAAGAGGAACCACTATAGGCATTCACAATTATTTTACCTGTCAGAAGGTGGGTAATTTCTTTCTTTACACTGCAATTATGGCTTCATCTTTCAATGGGAGTCCACTTTACCTTTCGCTTTTCCTCTTTGTTGAGCTTTATTTTCAGCAAATGCATTCATTTGTCTCTGAAATGGAAAAAAAATTCCAGTGTACTGAAAATTAAAAGATAACCACACAAGAGAGAGTAACTAACAACGGAATAAAAACCAGCGACTGTTCTCCCCCAATTATAGATTCATGGCTGCAACATTTTTACGCTCCATATCCTACTTTAGGGTGCCGGCATTAACCGGACAAAAACAACGAAAAGAAAATAAACAAGAATTAAACAAGACACTTGAAAACAGACTAACATCTAAATTAATCCTTAGTAAATAAAAGAATTCACTATTCCTAATGGAAATACCTTTAAAAGTTATTTACTGAATTGCAAAACAATATTTGGAACTACCCAATCCAAGACATCCAGGAACACATTCAAATTCAAAAAATACACACAAATTTTAACAAAACAAAGAGAACTCCCAAGAAATTCAAGAACACATTGAATGAAAAACACAACAGACAAAAGCTAAAGGCTTCAAATATATCAAAACGAAAAACACCCAAAAAGTGCAAGGAACCAAAAACTACACAAGAACACTTGAAAAATGCTATAAATTAAAGAAAACACACAAAATATGTCAAAAATAATACTTATAAAATAAAAGAATTCACTATTCCTAAAAAAAAAATGATCTTTAGAAATGCACAATTCAAACTAAAAATGCGCCAGAAGAACGCTAACAACAAAAAATATGAACGGTAAAAAAGGGAAATTAATGCATGGAAAAAAGAAACAAAAAATACACAAACATAACGAAGCGAAAATAACTTACAAGGAACACATTCAAAGCAAAACGTCATGTACAAAGATAACAAAGCAAAAATATCACCCAAAACTACACAAGAACACTTGAAAAATGCTATAAATAAAGGAAAACGCACTAAATACATCATAACAAAAACAAAATGAACAGTAGAAGGGGTAAATTAATGCAAACAAAAAACACACAAATATAACGAAACGAAAAGAATTCCCAAGACATTCAGAAACACATTCTAAGAAAAGCACAATGGATAAAAAACAAGTCACAAATATAACAAAGCAAAATTAGCACAAAAATGCAAGGAAAACATAAAGAGAAAACCAAAAACTACACAAGAACAATTGAAAAATGCTGTAAACTAAGGAAAACAACTAAATACATCATAAATACTCTTAGTAAAATGATCATTGGAAATACACATTTCAAACTACAAATATGCCAAAAGAACGCAAACGAACAAAATGAGCGGTAAAAAGAGGAAATTTATGCATGGGAAAAAACAAAAAATGCAAAAATATAACAAAGTGAAAAGAACTCCAAGACATTCAAGAACACATTCAAAGCAAAACGCAACAGACAAATATAACAAAGTAAAAATAACCCAAAACTACACAAGAACACTTGAAAATGCTATAAAAATTAAAGAAAACATATAATATAAATATTTAATTATAAAACGATTTATAGAACTACACAATTCAAACAAAAAATACGCAGAAAGAACACTAAAAAAATGAACAGTAAAGGGGGGAAATTAATGCATGGTAAAAAACAAGACATTCAGGAACAAAATTCAAAGAAAAACGCAATGGACAAAAAAACAAAACAAGTCACAAACATAACAAACCGAAAATAACACAAAAATGCAGGGACATAAAGAGAAAGAAACAAAAACTACACAATAACACTTGAAAACATACTAAATACGTCGAAAATACTACATTGAAAATTAAAAGGATTTAAAAAATATAAGTGTTTGGAATGTTCATGTTGATGATTATTATTATTATCAATAACCAATGAGTAAATAATAGAATCTAGCCCTATACAACAAACATCAAAGATTACGACCATGATCCGAATAGAAGTTCAAATTCATTAATCATATAGAATTAATGAGAGAAGGTCATTTACCTGTTGTATTCTATATCAGATTGTAATTCCTCAAGCTCCCTATTGTTACCTCCCACTTAACCTTCACTTCAACCTGATCAATTATGTATGTAAAGCATAACATCATATACAAATACACAATCAATTGGATTGAACAAAACACCTCTTAAGTGACCTATTCCACTACCCCTTCTTCCAGGTCCCAAAACAAAACAAACACAGAAAAAATAATAACTTATAAAGGGAGATAAGAAACCGAAAAATTTACCAGCATACTCCAATCCATCTCAACCTTCCCTTATTCCAAACAATGCTTGATGTGAATATCATCGAGCTAGGGATATACTCTGTTCTAGTCGGTAAATTGTTAGATAAATGAAATTGAAATCCCTAATAAGCTAATGGAGTATTTTATTTATATTGGAAGACTGCGGAGCAATATGTTCAAATGAATTTTAAAATCCGATGTGATACCTTGTGGTTAGGTGCTCAGGTCAGCCCTGTTACGAGGTGGTTGATGGCATATCTAACTTCTTACACAAACAGTGTTCAACCTCCATGTAGATATTAAACCTCTGTGAAAAGAGTGATCGAGAACAGACTTACACAATACTTGAATTTTCAGATTAGTAAAACTGTAAAAGTGCACTATAACCCGATCACGGAGTATTAAGAGAATACAAATATAGAAGAAACTAATCATTTTTACCCTCCAAATGCTACTTTAGCCTTTAATACAACCTGATCAATTATCATATACAAATATGCAATCAACTGGATTTAAGAAAACACCTATTTAAGTGGCCTATTCCACTGCCCCTTCTTTTTCAGCCCAAAACAAAACAAACACAGAAAAATAAAAACTTAAAAAGCAGGATAATAAACCACAACATTTAACTGCTTACCCCAATCCTTCTCAACCGGAAGCTAGGGATTCTCTGTTGTAGTTGGCCAGTACAGTTTAGTGCTGGTTGCAAATGTGATGGTTGGTTGAATGATGGCCGATCTAACTTCTTACACTAACAACGTTCAATCTCCTTGTATAGATATTAAACATCTGTGACAAGAAGTGATCGAGAACAGACCTACAATACTTGAATTTTAAGGTTAGTAAAAGTGCACAATGCACTATAGCCCCATCACGAAGTATTATGAAAAAATAAATAAATTTGTAAGAGAATACAAATAGAGAAGTTAATCATGAAGAGGAACAGTGTATAGGCAATTCTCTTGGGCCAATTAATCAATAACTTTACCAGTCAGAAGGTGGGTAATTTCTTTCTTTACATTGTAGTTTATCGCTTTATCTCTTCATGAGTCCACTTTGCCTTTCACGTTTCCTCTTTGTTGAGCTTTATTTTCAGCAAATGCATTCTCATTAGTCTCTGAAATGGGGAAAAAAAAATTACAGTGTACTCAATTAAAAGATAACCACACAACTACACAAGAGAGAGCAACTCACAAAATGGAACAAACTAATGACTCTATCTCCCCCCAATCATAGATTCATGGCCGCAACATTTTTACCCTCCAAATCCTACTTTAGGGTGCCGCGGCATTAACCTGAAATTCCATTGTCTGGAATGTTCAAGTTGATTTTTATTTTCAATAACCATTAATCATAGAGAATTAATGACAGAAGGTCATTTACCTGTTATATTCTTATCAGTTTGTAATTCCTCAAGCTCTCTATTTTTACCTACCACTTAAACCTTCACTTCAACCTGATCAATTATGTATGTAAAGCATAACATCATATACAAATACACAATCAATTGGATTGAACAAAACACCTCTTAAGTGACCAATTCCACTACCACTTCTTCCCGGTCCAAAACAAAAACAAACACAACAAAAATAATAACTTATAAAGGGAGATAAGAAACCGAAAAATTTACCTGCTTACTCCAATCCTTCTTAACCTTCCCTTATTCCAAACAATGCTTGATGTGAATATCCTCCAGCTAGGGATATACTCTGTTCTAGTCGGTAAATTGTTAGATAAATGAAATTGAAATCCCTAATAAGCTAATGGAGTATTCTATTTATATTGGAAGAGTGCGGAGCAACATGTTGAAAAGCATTTAAAAAGCCGATGTGATACCTTGTTGTTAGATGCTCAGGTCAGCCTTGTTACGTGGTGGTAGTTAGTGTGATGGTTGATGGCAGATCTAACTTCTTACACTAACAGTGTTCAACCTCCATGTAGATATTAAACCTCTGTGAAAAGAGTGATCGAGAACAGACCTACACAATACTTGAATTTTCAGGTTAGTAAAACTGTAAAAGTACACTATAACCCCATCACGGAGTATTAAGAGAATACAAATATAGAAGAAACTAATCATTTTTACCCTCCAAATGCTACTTTAGCCATTAATACAACCTTATCAATCATATAAAGCAGAACATCATATACAAATATGCAATCAACTGGATTTACGAAAACACCTATTTAAGTGACCTATTCCACTGCCCCTTCTTTCCCAGCCCAAAACAAAACAAACACAGAAAAATAATAACTTATAAAGAAGGATAAGAAACCACGACATTTAACTGCATACCCCAATCCTTCTCAACCTCAAGCTAGGGATTCTCTGTTGTAGTTGGTCAGTACAGTTTAGTGCTGGTTCCGAATGTGATGGTTGGTTGAATGATGGCCGATCTAACTTCTTACACTAACAACGTTCAACCTCCTTGTCTAGATATTAAACCTTTGTGACAAGAAGGGATCGAGAATAGACCTACAATACTTGAATTTTAAGGCTAGTAAAAGTGCACAATACACTATAACCCCCATCACGAAGTATTATGACAAAATAAACAAATTTGTAAGAGAATACAAATAGAGAAGTTAATCATGATGAGGAACAGTGTAAAGGCAATTCTCTTGGGGCAATTAATCAATTACTTTACCAGTCAGAAGGTGGGTAATTTCTTTCCTTACATTGTAGTTTATAGCTTTATCTCTTCATGAGTCCACTTTGCCTTTCACTTTTCCTCTTTGTAGAGCTTCATTTTCAGCAAATGCATGCATTCGTCTCTGAAATGGGGAGAAAAAAAATTGCAGTGTACTCAATTAAAAGATAACCACACAAGAGAGAGCGCAACTCTCAAAATTGAACAAACTAGTCACCCTATCTCCCCCCAATCATAGATTCATGGCCGTAACATTTTTACCCTCCAAATCCTAATTTAGGAGGCCGCGGCATTAACCTGAACTTCCATTATCTGGAATGCTCAAGTTGATTTTTATTTTCAATAACCATTAATCATAGAGAATTAATGAGAGAAGGTCATTTACCTGTTATATTCTTATCAGTTTCTATTTTTACCTACCACTTAAACCTTCACCTCAACCTGATCAATTATGTTTGTAAAGCATAACATCATATACAAATCCACAATCAATTGGATTGAACAAAACACCTCTTAAGTGACCAATTCCACAACCCCTTCTTCCCGGTCCAAAAGAAAAACAAACACAGAAAAAATAATAACTTATAAAGGGAGATAAGAAACCAAAAAATTTACCTGCTTACTCCAATCCTTCTCAACCTTCCCTTATTCCAAACAATGCTTGATGTGAATATCCTCAAGCAAGGGATATACTCTGTTCTAGTCGGTAAATTGTTAGATAAATGAAATTGAAATCCCTAATAAAGCTAATGGAGTATTCTATTTATATAGGAAGAGTGCGGAGCAACATGTTCAAAAGCATTTAAAAAGCCCATGTGATACCATGTGGTTAGGTGCTCAGGTCAGCCCTGTTACGTGGTGGTTGCCAGTGTGATGGGTGATGGTTGATGGCAGATCTAACTTCTTACACTAACAGTGTTCAACCTCCATGTAGATATTAAACCTCTGTGAAAAGAGTGATCGAGAACAAACCTACACAATACTTGAATTTTCAGGCTAGTAAAACTGAAAAAGTGCACTATAACCCCATCACGGAGTATTAAGAGAATACAAATATAGAAGAAACTAATCATGATGAGGAACAGTGTATAGGCGTTCTCTTGGGCAATTAATCAATTATTTTACCTGTCAGAAGGTGGGTAATTTCTTTCTTTACCACTGCAGTTTATGGCTTCATCTTTCAATGAGTCCACTTTATCTTTCACTTGACCACACGAGAGAGCAACTCACAATAGAACAAACCAGTGACTCTGCCTCCCCCAACCATAGATAGCTTATTGGCCGCAACATTTTTACCCTCCAAATCCAACTTTAGCCTTTAATACAACCTGATCAATTATATAAAGCAGAATATCATATACAAATATACAATCAACTGGATTTAAGAAAACACTTATTTAAGTGACCTATTCCACTGCCCCTTCTTTCCCAGCCCAAAATAAAACAAACACATAAAAATCATAACTTATAAAGCAGGATAAGAAACCACAACATTTTAACTGCTCACCCCAATCCTTCTCAACCTCAAGCTAGAGATTCTCTGTTGTAGTTGGTCAGTACAGTTTAGTGCTGGTTCCTAATGGGGTTGAATAATGGCCGATCTAACTTCTTACACTAACAACGTTCAACCTCCTTGTCTAGATATTAAATCTCTGCGACAAGAAGTGATCGAGAACAGACCTACAATACTTGAATTTTCAGGTTAGTAAAAGTGCATAATGCACTATAACCCCCATCACGAAGTATTATGCCAAAATAAATAAATTTGTAAGAGAATACAAATAGAGAAGTTAATCATGAAGAGGAACAGTGTATAGGCAATTCTCTTGGGCCAATTAATCAATTACTTTACCAGTCAGAAAGGTGGGTAATTTCTTTCTTTACATTGTAGTTTATTGCTTTATCCCTTCATGAGTCCACTTTACCTTTCACTTTTCCTCTTTGTTGAGCTTTATTTTCAGAATATGCATTCATTCGTCTCTGAAATGGGGAAAAAAAATTACAGTGTACTCAATTAAAAGATAACCACACAAGAGAGAGCAACTCACAAAATGGAACAAACTAGTGACTCTATCTCCCCCAATCATAGATTCATGGCTGCAACATTTTTACCCTCCAAATCCTACTTTAGTGTGCCATGGCATTAACCTGAAATTCTATTGTCTGGAATGTTCAAGTTGATTTTTATTTTCAATAACCATTAATCATAGAGAATTAATGAGAGAAGTTCATTTACCTGTTATATTCTTATCAGTTTGTAGTTCCTCAAGCTCTCTATTTTTACCTACCACTAAAACCCTCACCTCAACCTGATCAATAATGTATGTAAAGCATAACATCATATACAAATACACAATCAATTGGATTGAACAAAACACCTCTTAAGTGACCTATTCCACTACCACTTCTTCCCGGTCCTAAACGAAAACAAACACATAAAAAATAATAACTTAAAGGGAGATAAGAAACCGAAAAATTTACCTGCTTACTCCAATCCTTCTCAACCTTCCCTTATTCGAAACAATGCTTGATGTGAATATCTTCGAGAGAAAGGGATATACTCTGTTCTAGTCGGTAAATTGTTAGATAAATGAAATTGAAATCCCTAATAAAGCTAATGGAGTATTCTATTTATATTGGAAGAGTGCGGAGCAACATGTTCAAAAGCATTTAAAAAGCCGATGTGATACCTTGTGGTTAGGTGCTCAGGTCAGCCCTGTTACGTGGTGGTTGCCAGTGTGATGGTTGATGGCAGATCTAACTTCTTACACTAACAGTGTTCAACCTCCATGTAGATATTAAACCTCTGTGAAAAGAGTGATCGAGAACAGACCTACACAATACTTGAATTTTCAGACTAGTAAAACTGTAAAAGTGCACTATAACCCCATCACGGAGTATTAAGAGAATACAAATATAGAAGAAACTAATCATTTTTACCCTCCAAATGCTACTTGAGCCTTTAATACAACCTGATCAATTATATAAAGCAGAACATCATATACAAATATGCAATCAACTGGATTTAAGAAAACACCTATTTAAGTGACCTATTCAACTGCCCATTCTTTTCCCAGCCCAAAACAAAACAAAAACAGAAAAATAATAACTTATAAAGCAGGATAAGAAACCACAACATTTAACTGCTTACCCCAATCCTTCTCAACCTCAAGCTAGGGATTCTCTGTTGTAGTTGGTCAGTACAGTTCAGTGCTGGTTCCTAATGTAATGGTTGGTTGAATGATGGCCGATCTAACTTCTTACACTAACAACGTTCAACCTCCTTGTCTAGATATTAAACCTCTGTGACAAGAAGTGATCGAGAACAGACCTACAATACTTGAATTTTCAGGTTAGAAAAAGTGCACAATGCACTATAACGCCCATCACGAAGTATTATGAAAAAATAAATAAATTTGTAAGAGAATAAAAATAGAGAAGTTAATCATGAAGAGGAACAGTGTATAGGCAATTCTCTTGGGCCAATTAATCAATAACTTTACCAGTCAGAAGGTGGGTAATTTCTTTCTTTACATTGTAGTTTATTGCTTTATCTCTTCATGAGTCCACTTTGCCTTTCACGTTTCCTCTTTGTTGAGCTTTATTTTCAGCAAATTCATTCATTGGTCTCTGAAATGGGGGAAAAAAAATTACAGTGTACTCGATTAAAAGATAACCACACAAGAGAGAGCAACTCACAAAATGGAACAAACTAGTGACTTTATCTCCCCCAATCATAGATTCATGGCTGCAACATTTTTATTTTTTACCCTCCAAATCCTACTTTAGGGTGCCGCGGCATTAACCTGAAATTCTATTGTCTGGAATGTTCAAGTTGATTTTTATTTTCAATAACCATTGAACATAGAGAACTAATGAGAGAAGGTCATTTATCTGTTATATTCTTATCAGTTTGTAGTTCCTCAAGCTCTCTATTTTTACCTACCACTTAAACCTTCACTTCAACCTGATCAATTATGTATGTAAAGCATAACATCATATACAAATACACAATCAATTGGATTGAACAAAACGCCCTCTTAAGTGACCTATTCCACTACCACTTCTTCCCGGTCCAAAACGAAAACAAACACATAAAAAATAATAACTTATAAAGGGAGATGAGAAACCGAAAAATTTACCTGCTTACTCCAATCCTTCTCAACCTTCCCTTATTCCAAACAATGCTTGATGTTGAATATCCTCGAGCTAGGGATTTACTCTGTTCTAGTCGGTAAATTGTTAGATAAATGAAATCGAAATCCCTAATAAAGCTAACGGAGTATTCAATTTATATTGGAAGAGTGCGGAGCAACATGTTCAAAAGCATTTAAAAAGCTAATGTGATACCTTGTGGTTAGGTACCCAGGTCAGCCCTGTTACGTGGTGGTTGCCACTGTGATGGTTGATGGCAGATCTAATTTCTTACACTAACAGTGTTCAACCTCCATGTAGATATTAAACCTCTGTGAAAAGAGTGATCGAGAACAGACCTACACAATACTTGAATTTTCAGGCTAGTAAAACTGTAAAAGTGCACTATAACCCCATCACGGAGTATTAAGAGAATACAAATATAGAAGAAACTAATCATGACGAGGAACAGTGTATAGGCATTCTCTTGGGGCAATTAATCAATTATTTTACCTGTCAGAAAGTGGGTAAGTTCTTTCTTTACCACTGCAGTTTATGGCTTCATCTTTAAATGAGTCCACTTTATCTTTCACTTAACCAAAACGATAGAGCAACTCACAATCGAACAAGCCAGTGACTCTGCCTCCCCCAACCATAGATAGCTTCATGGCAGAAACATTTTTACCCTCCAAATCCAACTTTAGCCTTTAATACAACCTGATCAATTATATAAAGCAGAATATCATATACAAATACGTAATCAACTGGATTTAAGAAAACACCTATTTAAGTGACCTATTCCACTGCCCCTTCTTTCCCAGCCCAAAACAAAACAAACATAGAAAAATAATAACCTATAAAGCAGGATAAGAAACCACAACATTTAACTGTTTACCCCAATCCTTCTCAACCTCAAACAAGGGATTCTCTGTTGTAGTTGGTCAGTACAGTTTAGTGCTGTTTCCTAATGTGATGGTTGGTTGAATGATGGCCGATCTAACTTCTTACACTAACAACGTTCAACCTCCTTGTCTAGATATTAAACCTCTGTGACAAGAAGTGAGAGAACAGACCTACAATACTTGAATTTTCAGGTTAGAAAAAGTGCACAATGCACTATAACCCCCATCACGAAGTATTATGACAAAATAAATAAATTTGTAAGAGAATAAAAATAGAGAAGTTATTCATGAAGAGGAACAGTGTATAGGCAATTCTCTTGGGCCAATTAATCAATAACTTTACCAGTCAGAAGGTGGGTAATTTCTTTCTTTACATTGTAGTTTATCGCTTTATCTCTTCATGAGTCCACTTTGCCTTTCACGTTTCCTCTTTGTTGAGCTTTATTTTCAGCAAATGCATTCTCATTAGTCTCTGAAATGGGGAAAAAAAAATTACAGTGTACTCAATTAAAAGATAACCACACAAGAGAGAGCAACTCACAAAATGGAACAAACTAGTGACTCTGTCTCCCCCAATCATAGATTCATGGCTGCAACATTTTTACCCTCCAAATCCTACTTTAGGGTGCCGCGGCATTAACCTGAAATTCTATTGTCTGGAATGTTCAAGTTGATTTTTATTTTCAATAACCATTAATCATAGAGAATTAATGAGAGAAGTTCATTTACCTGTTATATTCTTATCAGTTTGTAGTTCCTCAAGCTCTCTATTTTTACCTACCACTTAAACCTTCACCTCAACCTGATCAATAATGTATGTAAAGCATAACATCATATACAAATACACAATCAATTGGATTGAACAAAACACCTCTTAAGTGACCAATTCCACTACCACTTCTTCCCGGTCCAAAACTAAAACAAACACAGAAAAAACAATAACTTATAAAGGGAGATAAGAAACCGAAAAATTTACCTGCTTACTCCAATCCTTCTCAACCCTTCCTTATTCCAAACAATGCTTGATGTCAATATCTTCGAGCTAGGGATTTACTCTGTTCTAGTCGGTAAATTGTTAGATAAATGAAATTGAAATCCCTAATAAAGCTAATGGAGTATTCTATTTATATTGGAAGAGTGCGGAGCAACATGTTCAAAAGCATTTAAAAAGCCAATGTGATACCTTGTGGTTAGGTGCCCAGGTAAGCCCTGTTACGTGGTGGTTGCCACTGTGATGGTTGATGGCAGATCTAATTTCTTACACTAACAGTGTTCAACCTTCATGTAGATATTAAACCTCTGTGAAAAGAGTGATCGAGAACAGACCTACACAATACTTGAATTTTCAGGTTAGTAAAACTGTAAAGTGCACTATAACCCCATCACGGAGTATTAAGAGAATACAAATATAGAAGAAACTAATCATGATGAGGAACAGTGTATAGGCATTCTATTGGGGCAATTAATCAATTATTTTACCTGTCAGAAGGTGGGTAAGTTCTTTATTTACACTGCAGTTTATGGCTTCATCTTTCAATGAGTCCACTTTATCTTTCACTTAACCACACGATAGAGCAACTCACAATGGAACAAACCAGTTACTCTGCCTCCCTCAACCATAGATAGCTTCATGGCTGCAACATTTTTACCCTCAAAATCCAACTTTAGCCTTTATAATACAACCTGATCAATTATATAAAGCAGAATATCATATACAAATATGCAATCAACTGGATTTAAGAAAACACCTATTTAAGTGACCTATTCCACTGCCCCTTCTTTCCCAGCCCAAAACAAAACAAACACAGAAAAATAATAGCCTATAAAGCAGGATAAGAAACCACAACATTTAACTGCTTACCCCAATCCTTCTCGACCTCAAGCTAGGGATTCTCTGTTGTAGTTGGTCAGTACAGTTTAGTGCTGTTTCCTAATGTGATGGTTGGTTGAATGATGGCCGATCTAACTTCTTACACTAACAACGTTCAACCTCCTTGTCTAGATATTAAACCTCTGTGACAAGAAGTGATCGAGAACAGACCTACAATACTTGAATTTTCAGGTTAGAAAAAGTGCACAATGCACTATAACCCCCATCACGAAGTATTATGAAAAAATAAATAAATTTGTAAGAGAATAAAAATAGAGAAGTTAATCATGAAGAGGAACAGTGTATAGGCAATTCTCTTGGGCCAATTAATCAATAACTTTACCAGTCAGAAGGTGGGTAATTTCTTTCTTTACATTGTAGTTTATTGCTTTATCTCTTCATGAGTCCACTTTGCCTTTCACGTTTCCTCTTTGTTGAGCTTTATTTTCAGCAAATGCACTCATTCGTCTCTGAAACGGGGAAAAAAAAAATTACAGTGTACTGAATTAAAAGATAACCACACAAGAGAGAGCAACTCACAAAATGGAACAAACTAGTGACTCTGTCTCCCCCAATCATAGATTCATGGCTGCAACAATTTTACCCTCCAAATCCTACTTTAGGGTGCCGGCATTAACCTTAAATTCCATTGTCTGGAATGCTCAAGTTGATTTTCATTTTCAATTACAACCAATGGTAATTAATAGAGCAACCGAACAAAGAATCTGGCACTCTGCAATAAACATCAAAGATTACTGCCATGATCCTACCGAAGAGAAGTTCAAATTCATTAATCAAAGAGCACCAATAAGAGAAGGTCATTTACCTGTTAATTTCCTATTAGTTTCACTGTTCAATTCTTCAAGTTCTTTATTTTCCACCTTCCACTTAGCCTTTAATACAACCTGATCAATTATATAAAGCATAACATCATTATACAAATACACAATCAACTGGATTTAAGAGAACACGTATTTAAACCTATTCCACTGCCCCTTCTTTCCCAGCCCAAAACAAAACAAACGCAGAAAAAATAATAACTTATAAAGAGGGATAAGAAACCACAACATTTACCTGCTTACTCCAATCCTTCTCAACCACGAGCTAGGGATACTCTGTTCTAGTTAGTACAATGTTAGATAAATGAAAACTAAAAATTTAAATAAATAAATAACCTGTACTGTTTCTGCTTAAACTTTTACTGTCACCAGAGTCAAAAAATCTTGCTGTCAATCTGCAAAAACACCAGTAAAACTAGAACAAATTATACAATCTCATAGGGACATATTTATACAAAGCATAACATCATATACAAATATACAATCAACTAGAATGAAGAAATAAACACAGGAAAATAATAAATTATGAAGGGAGATAAGAAACCACAAAATTTACCTGCTTACCCCAATCCTTCTCAACCTTTCCTTATTCCAGACAATGCTTGAATGATGGCAGATCTAACATCTTACACTGTGAAAATTTAAATAAATAAATAAACTGTACTGTTTCTGCTTAAACCTTTACTGTCACCAGAGTAAAAAAATCTTGCTGTCAATCTCCAAAAATCACCAGTAAAACTAGAACAAATTATACAATCTCATAGGGACATATTTATACAAAGCATAACATCATATACAAATATACAATCAACTAGAATGAAGAAATAAACACAGGAAAATAATAAATTATGAAGGGAGATAAGAAACCACAAAATTTACCTACTTACCCCAATCCTTCTCAACCTTTCCTTATTCCAGACAATGAATCAACTAGAATGAAGAAATAAACACAGGAAAATAATAAATTATGAAGGGAGATAAGAAACCACAAAATTTACCTACTTACCCCAATCCTTCTCAACCTTTCCTTATTCCAGACAATGCTTGAATGATGGCAGATCTAACATCTTACACTAACAGTGTTGAACCTCCTTGCCATGATATTAAACCACTGTGACAAGAAGTGATCGAGAACAAACCTATAATACTTGAACTATCATGTTAGTAAAACTGTAAAAGTGCCATATAACCTGTTACGAAGTATTATGACAAAATAAAATAAATTTGTAACAGAATACAAATAGAGAAGAAGTTAATCATGCCCAGGAACAGTGTATAGCCAATCTCTTGGGCCAATTCATCAATTATTTTACCCATCAGAAGGTGGGTAATTTCTTTCTTTACACTGTAGTTTTGGCCTTATCTTTTAATGAGTCTACTTTACCTTTTCCCTTCTCTTTTTTGATCTTTTTTTTTCCACAAACGCATTCATATGTCTCAGAAAGATAACCACACAAGAGAGAGCAACTTACAATGGAATAAATCAGTGACTTTGCCTCCCCAATCATAGCTTCATGGCTGCAACTTTTTTACCCTCCAAATCCTACTTTAGGGGCCGGCATTAACCTGAAATTCGACGTCCACCGGTCCCCGTTTCCGGCGGAAGGCGGATTGGCGCGGTATAGAGTGTTCGAGACGGAGAGAATTTTGAGGGGTGAGAGTGAACACCGAAAAAACAAAGAAATAGGAAATTTAAACTGCTTGGAAATAGGAAATCCAAGGGCAAACAAATTTTGCCGGCATTAACCTGAAATTCGACGTCTGGTGACCGTTTCCGGCGGAAGGGGGATTGACCGCAGGAGACTGCGAGAGAGTGTTTTTTTCTTTGAGTACGGAGACTGGGAGAGAGTGCTTGAGCCGGAGAGAACGCCGAAAAAACAACAAAGAAATTGAAACCAACTGCTTTAGAAATAGGAAACCATAAACTCCAACGGCAAAAAAATTACAACGGCAAAAAAAAAAAATTGTGCTATTTAAAAATTGAAATCTTAAAAATAAATAAAGTCGGTCAGTATTTTATTTTAATATTTTTATCTGTGTTATTTTCGCAAAGACATAAATCAAGTTTTTTTTTTAAAGTTTTTTTAAAATTAAAATAAGATAAATGGACTAACTCCCTCCCCGTTCAGGGAATTTAAAATTTATTTATTTTTAAATTTCTAATAGCCTAATTTTTCTTCTAAAACATAATTCCCTTTTTTTTCCAATGTCTTTCATTTATTTATTTATTATAATAGGAATATTTTGGGTCAAAAAAATATATACACACACAAATATAAATCATGTCTGACCCATAACCCAACAAGATTAATAAGTTGTTATGTTCATAGATTATTTAGTTCGGCCGGATCACACTATACCAAATAATAAGCATTTGAACTACTGCAGAGTGCTGACTCATAGTCTCTTTTTTAAGTTTTTTTTTTTTTTAATTGAACCAAACAATAATGGATTGTTTGGTAGACATGAACTGCATTGCAATTCCACCATAATTTTTGGTCATACCAATTACAATGTTTTGGTTGGAGGGAATTGCAATTCCACCAAATTGTATTTCATGACCCATTCTAATTCAGCAATGGAATGAGAGAAATATATTGTTGCGAAGATAATTTTACCCATTGTCTTTATTATTTTCATCCACTCGCTCATTTTTTCTCTTCCACAATACATCACCAGTACGCAATTGCAGGTTGTGCTCTTTCGTCTTATTATATCCTTCCATAGTTGCTTTCATGCTGCACTCAAGTTCTAAATCACAAACAGACCCATCATTATTAGTAGTAGTAGTTTCAGTCATTGTATCACTTCTACAATTTCAATTCACTGTAATCATATTCTTGCTGCATACCAAACACTGCAATTTGAATTCCAAATTTATTGTCATATTATTCTTTTCCCACTTAATTATAAATCATTTTCCCCATAATTATTTCATTCCAACCAAACGCTCAGGGGTGTTGTTTTTCATGAGCAGGCATATCCTTTTAAAATGAACAATTCTGATTTTGAGCATGAGTCGCTCCTGTGCCAAGATTGTTTGATCCATCTCTACCTTTAGTACCAACTTATGTGGAGGCAGAAACCACTTCTTTGGAACCAGTTCAGAGAAATGAAGTTGTAGACCAAGCTGGTGAAATGGCCAGAACCACATTGATAAATGATCACCCCACAGATGAACATGTTGATGAGCAACAGTATGATATCCCTTCCTCAGCTGGTCATGCTCAGCAGCCTAACCTTGACAGCCATATAGATGATTATGATAATATTGAATGTAGCCACAGTGAACAACCACAATTTGAAATTCATCTCAACAGTCCTGGTGATCATGATGAGCAGCAGCAGCCCAGGAGATCTATGAGAATGAGAAACATTCCTTCCAAGTTTCAAGATTATTTCTGCCAGTCTGTAGCATCCAGTCAGACAAGTGACAGAAGCTCACCTCACCCTATCAGTCAATTCATCTCTCTTCAAGGATTGTCACCTGCTCACAAATTTTGTGCAACCTCTATTTCTTCTTCTCATGAGCCTCAGTCCTACAAAGAGGCAGTGATGCATGAGGAATGGAGAAAAGCTATGGAAGTTGAAATAGAAGCTCTCATTCAAAACAACACATGGATCCTCATTGATTTACCCAAAGGAGAATCTCTTATTGTCTGTAGATGGGTATACAAAGTGAAGCATAAAACAGATGGTTCTATAGAAAGGTACAAGGCTAGACTTGTTGCCAAGGGGTATACTCAGCAGCTAGGTGTGAATTACATTGAGAATTTTTCTCCTGTAGCAAGAATGACCACTATCAAAACTTTTTTGGCTGTGGCTGCTGCCAAGGCTTAGAATGTTCAACAACTTGATATCAACAATGCTTTTTTGCATGGAGATTTAGAGGAGGAAGTGTATATGGTTCTACACCAGGTTTTCAAAATGCCAAGCCTTTAGATTACTCTCAGAATACGATTTTTAAAAAATTACCTGTCAAAGTAATCATTACTTTTTGAAAAAATACATCACCTTGATAAAAGTGTTAGCATTTCCCTTCTCACATGAACAATACTTAGATAATCACATTGTTTATACATGTTCAAATTTCATTTCAAAGAAAATTCAAAAACTACAAGAATGTAGACTTTAGATTCTTCTCAGAATATGTTCTAAAAAAAATTACCTGTCAAAGTTATCATTACTTTTAAAAAAAAAATACAACACCTTGATAAGAGTGTTAGCATTTCCCCGGTCACATGAACAATACTTAGATAATCACATACATTGTTTATACATGCTCAAATTTCATTTCCAAAGAAAATTCAAAAACTACAGAAATTTAGACTTTATATTCCTCTCAGAATAAGTTTTAAAAAAATTACCTGTCAAAGGTAATTACTATTTGAAAAAATACACCACCTTGATAAGAGTGTTAGCATTTCACTGGTCACATGAACAATACTTAGATAATCACATTGTTTATACATGCTCAAATTTTATTTTCAAAGAAAATTCAAAAACTACACGAATTAAGACATTATATTCCTCTCAGAATAAGTTTTTAAAAAATTTAACTGTCAAAGGTAATCATTACTTTTTGAAAAAATACACCACCTTGATAAGACTGTTAGCATTTCCCTGGTCACATTAACAATATTTAGACAATCACATTGTTTATAAATGTTCAAATTTCATTTTCAAAGAAAATTCTAAAACTACAGGAATTCAGACTTTAGACTCCTATCAGAATAAGTTTTTTAAAAAATTAGTTGTCAAAAGTAATCAATAATTTTTTAAAAAATACAGCACTTTGATAAGAGTGTTAGCATTTCCTTGTTCACATGAACAATATTTCATCACTAAGAAGTAACGCTTGATGTATAAAAGAATTTTACCAGAAGTTCCGCCGAATACGACGTGTTGCTATTATTAGTTAATTTAGTTTTAAAATAATTTCTTTACAACTAGTCAATAACGAAAACGTCACGTCAACAATATTATTCAAAAACAACAGGAATTTAGAATTTAGATTCCTCTCAGAATAATGTTTTTTAAAATAAATTGCTTGTCAAAGATAATCATTACGTTTTGAAAAAAATAAACCACCATGATAAGAGTGTTAGCATTTCCCTACATGAACAATACTTAGATAACCACATTGTTTATACATGCTCTAATTTCATTTTCAAAGAAAATTTAAAAACTACAGAATTTTCGACTTTATATTCCCCTCAGAATAAGTTTTTTTTTTTTTTTTTTTTTTTTAAAGTACCTGTCAAAGGTAATCATTACTTTTTGAAAAAATACACCATCTTATCAAAGTGTTAGCATTTCGCTGGACACATGAACAATATTTAGATAATCACATGCATTGTTTATACATGCTCAAATTTCATTTTCAAAAAAAATTCAAAAACTACAGAAATTTAGACTTTAAATTCCTCTCAGAATAAGCTTTTATAAAAATTACTTGTCAAAGATAATCATTATATTTTGAAAAATACACCACCTTGATAAAAGTGTTTGCATTTCCCTGGTCACATGACCAATACTTAGATAATCACATTGTTTATACATGCTCAAATTTCATTTCCAAAGAAAAAATCAAAAACTACAGGAATTTAACTTTATATTCCTCTCCGAATAAGTTTTTTAAAAATTACTTGTCAAAGGTAATCATTACTTTTTGAAAAAATACACCACCTTGATACGAGTGTTAGCATTTCCCAGGTCACATGAACAATACTTAGATAATCACTTTGTTTATAAATGTTCAAATTTCATTTTAAAAAAAAATTCAAAAACTACAGGAATTTAGACTTTAGATTTTCTCAAAGTTTTTAAAAAAAAAAAAAAAAATTAGCTGTAAGAGGTAATCATTACTTTTTGAAAAAATACACCACCTTGATAAGAATGTTAGTATTTCTCCGTAAACATGAACAATATTTCATCACTAAAAAGTAACGCTTAATGTATAAAAGAATTTTACTAGAAGTTCCGCCGAATACGACGTGTTGTTATTATTAGTTAAGTTAGTTTTAAAATAATTTCTTTACAACTAGTCAATAACAACACGTCACGTCAACAATATTACTCAAAAACTACAGAAATTTGGACTATAGATTCCTCTCAGAATAAGTTTTTTTAAAAAAAAAAATTACCTGTCAAAGGAAATCATTAATTTTTGAAAAATTACGCCACCATAATAAGAGTGTTAACATTTCCCTGGTCACATGAACAATATTTAAATAATCACATCGTTTATACATGCTCAAATTTAATTTTCAAAGAAAATTCAAAAACCACAGGAATTTAACTTTATATTCCTCTCAGAATAAGTTTTAAAAAAAATTACATGTCAACGGTAATCATTACTTTTTGAAAAAAATACACCACCTTGAAAAGAGTGTTAGCATTTCCCTGGTCACATGAACAATACTTACATACTCACATGCATTGTTTATACATGCTCAAATTCCATTTTCAAAGAAAATTCAAAAACTACAGGAATTTAGACTTTATAGTCCTCTCAGAATAAGTTTTTAAAAAAATTATCTGTCAAAAGTAATCATTACTTTTTGAAAAAAATACACCACCTTTGATCACATTGTTAGCATTTCCCAGGTCACATGAACAATACATAGATAATCACATTGTTTATACATGCTCAAATTTCATTTTCAAAGAAATTCAAAAACTACAGGAATTTAGACTTTTTATTCCTCTCAGAATAAGCTTTTAAAAAAATTACCTGTCAAAGGCAATCATTCCTTTTTGAAAAAATACACCACCTTGATAAAAGTGTTAGCATTTCCCTGATCACATGAAGAATACTTGGATAATCACATTGTTTATACATGCTCAAATTTCATTTTAAAAGAAAATTTTAAAACTACAGGAATTTATACTTTATATTCCTCTCAGAATAAGTTTTAAAAAAAAATTACCAGTCAAAGCTAATCATTAATTTTTGAAAAAATACACCACCATGCAAAGAGTGTTAGCATTTCCCTGGTTTCATGAACAATGATCACATTGTTTATACATGTTCAAATTTCATTTTCAAAGAAAATTCAAAAACTACAGGAATTCAGACTTTAGATTTCTCTCAGAATAAGTTTTGAAAAAAATTAGCTTTAAAAGGTAATCATTACATTTTTTAAAAAATACACCACCTTGATAAGAGTGTTAGCATTTCCCTGGTCACATGAATAATACTTGGATAATTACATTGTTTATATATGCTAAAATTTCATTTTCATAGAAAATTCAAAAACAACATGAATTTAGACTTTATATTCCTCTCAGAATAAGTTTTAAAAAAAATTACCTGTCAAAGGTAATCATTACATTTTGAAAAAAAAATACACCACCTTGAAAAGAGTGTTAGCATTTCCCTGGTCACATGAACAATACTTACATACTCACATGCATTGTTTATACATGCTCAAATTCCATTTTCAAAGAAAATTCAAAAACTACAGGAATTTAGACTTTATAGTCCTCTCAAAATAAGTTTTTAAAAAAATTAGCTGTCAAAGGTAATCATTACATTTTTTAAAAAATACACCACCATGATAAGAGAGTTAGCATTTCCCTGGTCACATGAACAATATTTCAACACTAAGAAATAATGCTTGATGTATAAAAGAATTTTACCAGAAGTTTCGCTGATTACGACGTGTTGCTATTATTAGTTAATGTAGTTTTAAAATAATTTCTTTACAACTAGTCAATAACGACACGTCACGTCAACAATAATATTCAAAAACTACTGAAATTTAGACTTTAGATTCATCTCAAAATAAGTTTTTTAAAAAATTAGCTGTCAAAAATAATCATTACTTTTGAAAAAATACATCACCATGATAAGAGTGTTAGCATTTCCCCGTTTACATGAACAATATTTCATCACTAAGAAATAACGCTTGATGTATAAAAGAATTTTACCAGAAGTTACGCCGAATACGACATGCTTCTATTATTAGTTAATTTAGTTTTTAAATAATTACTTTACAACTAGCTAGTAACGACACGTCACGTTAACAAAATTATTCAAAAACGACAGGAATTTAGACTATAGATTGCTCTCAGAATACGTTTTAAAAAAAATTACCTATCAATGATAATCATTACTTTTTGAAAAAAATACACCACCTTGGTAAGAGTGATAGCATTTTCCTGGTCACATTAAAAATACTTAGATAATCACATTGTTTATACATGCACAAATTTCATTTTCAAAGAAAATTCAAAAACTACAGGAATTTAGACTTTATATTCCTCACAGAATAAGTTTTTTTAAAAAATACCTGTCAAATGTAATCATTACTTTTTTAAAAAATACATCACCTTGATAAGAGTGTAAGCACTTCCCTAGTCATAGGAACAATACTTAGATAATCACATGCATTGTTTATACATGCTCAAATTTCATTTCCAAAGAAAATTCTAAAACTACAAGAATTTAGACTTTATATTCCTTTCAGAATAAGTTTTTTTAATTGTCAAAGGTACTCATTACTTTTTTGAAAAAATACACCACATTGATAAGAGTGTTAGCATATCCCCGTTCACTTGAACCATATTTCATCACTAACGACATGTCATGTCAAAAATATTATTCAATAACTGAAGGAAATTAGACTATAGATTGCACTCATAATATGTTTAAAAAAATTACCTGTCAAAGGTAATCATTACTTTTTGAAAAAAATACACCATCTTGATAAGAGTGTTAGCATTTTCCTAGTGATATGAACAATACTTAGATAAGCGAATACATTGTTTTGTACATGCTCAAATTTCATTTTCAAAGAAAATTCAAAAACTATAGGAATTTAGACATTATAGTCCTCTTAGAATAAGTTTTTTAAAAAATTACCTGTCAAAGGTAATCATTATTTTTAGAACAAATACACCACCTTAATAAGAGTGTTAGCATTTCCCTGATCACATGGACAATACTTAGATAATCACATGGATTGTTTATACATGCTCAAATTCCATTTTCAAAGAAAATTAAAAAATTACAGGAATTTAGACTTTATATTCCTCCCAGAATAAGCTTTTTAAAAAATTACATGTCAGAGATAATCATTACATTTTGAAAAAGTACACCACCTTGATAAGAGTGTTAGTATTTCCCTGACCACATGAAGAATACTTAGATAATCAAATTGTTTATACATGCTCAAATTTCATTTTCAAAAAAATTCAAAAACTACAAGAATTTAAACTTTATATTCCTCTCAGAATAAGCTTTTAAAATAATTACCTGTAAAAGGTAATCATTACATTTTTGAAAAAATACACCACCTTAATAAAAGTGTTCGCATTTTCCTAGTCACTTGAACAATACTTATATAATCACATTGTTTATACATACTCAAATTTCATTTTCAAAGAAAATTTTAAAACTACAGGAATTTATACTTTATATTCATCTCAGAATAAGTTTTTTAAAAAAATTATATGTCAGAGGTAATCATAACTCATTGAAAAAATACACCACCTTAATAAGAGTGTTAGCATTTCCCCGAACACATGAACGACACTTAGATAATCACATTGTTTATACATGTTCAAGTTTCATTTTCAAAGAAAATTCAAAAACTACAGGAATTCAAACTTTAGACTCCTCTTAGAATATTAAGTTTTTAAAAAAATTAGTTGTCAAAGGTAATCATTACATTTTGAAAAAATACACCACCTTAATAAGAGTATTAACATTTCTCTGGTCACATGAACAATACTTAGATATTCACATTGTTTATACATGCTCAATTTTCATTTTCAAAGAAAATTCAAAAATTACAGGAATTTAAACTTTCTATTATTGTCAGAATAAGTTTTTTAAAAAATTACCTGTTAAATGTAATCATTACATTTTGGAAAAATACACCACCTTGATAAGAGTGTTAGCATTTCCCTGGTCACATGAACAATACTAAGATAATCACATGCATTGTTTATACATGCTCAAATTTTATTTTCAAAGAAAATTCTAAAACTACAGGAATTTAGACATTATAGTCCTCTACCAATAAGTTTTTTAAAAAATTACATGTCAAAGGTAATCATTACTTTTTGAAAAAAATACACCTCCTTGATAAGAGTGTTAGCATTTCCCTGGTCACACGAACAATACTTAGATAGTCACATGCATTGTTTATACATGTTCAAATTTCATTTTCAAAGAAAATTTAAAAACTTCATGAATTTAGACTTTTTATTTCTCTCTGAATAAACTTTTAAAAAAATAACATCTCAAAGGTAATCATTACATTCTGAAAAAGTACACCACCTTGATAAGAGTGTTAGTATTTCCCTAGTCACATGAACAATACTTAGATAACCACATTGTTTATACATGCTCAAATTTCATTTTCAAAGAATATTCAAAAACTACAAAAATTTAGACTTTATATTCTTCTCAGAATAAGTTTTAAAAAAAATTACCTGTCTAAGGTAATCATTACATTTTGAAAAAATACACCACCTTGATAAGAGTGTTAGCATTTCCCTGGTCACATGAACAATACTTAGATAATCACATTGTTTATACATGTTCAAATTTCATATTCAAAAAAAATTCAAAAACTACAGGAATTTAGACGTAGATTCCTCTCAGAATAGTTTTTTTTTTAAAAAATTAGCTGTCAAAGGTAATCATTACTTTTTGAAAAAATACACCACCTTGATAAGAGTGTTAGTGATGTTATCACATCTGTGCTTGTTTTTATGATTATTTTGAATCATCACAGTAATTAAGCTCTTTAATTTTGCTTATTTAAGACATGTTTTCCTTGCTATTATCATTTAATTATGGTTCGCACTTGTTTTGAATATTTTACGGTGTTTGTTAGTATTTTTGAACCATTTTAGGTCAAAGATATGACCAAGGGGAGTTCAAGGATGAGTTTGGAGCAATTTTGGATGAGTTCGGGGCCCAGTGGACTCGACGCGTCGAGCCAAGGGCTCGACACGTCGAAATTTTCCAGTAGCTAACTAATTCGCGCACAGGAAGTCTCGACGCGTCGAATATGCGTCTGTTTCTGGGATAAAAACAGACGCTTAAAGTGGCGCAGCTGGGCAAAATTCAATACAAGCGCGAGATCTCTTTTCCTAATATCAATTGCGCGGATTTCAAGGCTCATATCTCCATATTAAAAGTTAGCAATTCAAGGAATCTTCCAAATTCTAAATATCATTAAAGACGACAATTTCTTTATTTAAATATAGGAATTAGAATTTGAGTCCAATTTGGTACAAGATTCCTATTTCATCTCAACTTTGTACCCACTATAAAATCTCTCCTTCCTCAACCCTAATAAGGGAGACCGGACACAGAGAGAATTCAGAGATTCTTGGAGACAAGAAGGAGAGAAATCAAGAGCCACAAGTTGTCTTGGAAAGCAAGAAGAATACTAGGGAGATTTGGGAAAATCGTAGCAATTCTTTAGAGATTCTTGGGTAAAAGTGTTTATGAACCTACGTGCCTGAGCTCTCAGTTTCTTTAAAATATTATTATTTGGGTTTAATACTTGTGTTGCAATCGTGATAATATTGTTTGATGCTTGTAATTAATGGCCATAGTTACTAGCTTCATAGCCATGTTTGTGTCACCAATGGGAGTTGGGGCATAAATTAGGGCACACACGATTGCACCTAATGGTTGGTCCTTGGGAAAGGGGAACTTATTAGAGGAAGTTTATTCTAGATTATTGCTCATCGGGAGATGGTAGTAATTAGGAATAATTGAATGCTGATCTTTGATCTTATTGGGTGTTTAAGCCATGGGAGTGGAAATTCACTAGGAATAGAGATTACGGGAGTAATTCGATTCCACTTTGCATTCCCACACAAATCTTAATTTCAAACTAAATATTGCAAACGATAATTGGCACTAGGTGATTAAATACTTGAATCCCGTGAATCTCAACTTCTCTCTAATTGTTTTCAAAATCCTGAACCTCTGTTTTATTTTATTTATTTTATGCCAATCAATCATCTAAGTAATTGTTAGGATTAGCTCTAATGAATAAGTTAGTAACTAGTGCTTGATACAACCACTTCCCTGTGGATCGATAACTCGTACTCCGAGAATTATTTGTTTGCAAATATACTACGCATCAGTTAGCATTTCCTCGTTCACATAAACAATATTTCATCACAAAGAAGTAACGCTTGATGTATAAATGAATTTTACCAGAAGTTTCGCCGAGTACGGCGTGTTGATATTATTAGTTAATTTAGTTTTAAAATAATTTCTTTACAACTAGTCAATAACGACACATCAAGTCAACAATATTATTCAAAAACTACAAGAATTTAGACTATAGATTCCTCTAAGAATAAGTTTTTTTTAAAATTATCTTTTAATGGTAAGCATTACTTTATTTTTAAAAAATACACCACCTTGATAAGAGTGTATGTTAGAATTTCCCAGGTCACATGAACAATACTTAGATAATCACATTGTTTATACATGCTCAAATTTCATTTTCAAAGAAAATTTAAAAACTACAAGAATTTAGACTTTAGATTAATCTCAGAATAAGTTTTAAAAAAATTACCTCTCAAAGGTAATCATTACTTTTTGAAAAAATACACCACCATGATAAGAGTGTTAACATTTCCCTTCTTACATAAACAATATTTAGATAATCACATTGTTTATACATTTTCAAATTTAATTTTCAAAGAAAATTCAAAAACTACAAGAATGTAGACTTTAGATTCTTCTAAGAATAAGTTCTAGAAAAAATTACCTGTCAAAGTTATCATTACTTTTTTTAAAAATACACCACCTTGATAAGAGTGTTAGCATTTCCCTGGTCACATGAACAATACTTAGATAATCACATGCATTGTTTATACATGCTCAAATTTCATTTTCAAAGAAAATTCAAAAACTACAGGAATTTAGACTTTATATTCCTCCCAGAATAAGTTTAAAAAAAAATTACCTGTCAAAGGTAATCATTACTATTTGAAAAAAAAAATACACCACCTTGATAAGAGTGTTAGCATTTCACTGTCACATGAACAATACTTAGATAATCACATTGTTTATACATGCTCAAATTTCATTTTCAAAGAAAATTCAAAAACTACAAGTATTTAGACTTTATATTCCTTTCAGAATAAGTTTTAAAAAAAGTACATGTCAAAGGTAATCATTACTTTTTGAAAAAAATACACCACCTTGATAAGAGTGTTAGCATTTTCCTCGTCACATGAACAATACTTAGATAATCACATTGTTTATACATGTTGAAATTTCATTTTCAAAGAAAATTTAAAAACTACAGGAATTCAGACTTTAGACTCCTCTCAGAATAAGTTTTTTAAAAAATTAGTTGTCAAAGGTAATCATTAATTTTTTTAAAAAATACACAACCTTGCTAAGAGTGTTAGCATTACCCGGTTTACATGAACAATATTTCATCACTAAGAAGTAACGCTTGATGTATAAAAAATTTTTACCAGAAGTTCCGCCAAATACGATGTGTTGCTATTATTAGTTAATTTAGTTTTAAAATAATTTCTTTGCAAGTAGTCAATAACCACACGTCACGTCAACATATTATTCAAAAACTACAGGAATTTAGAATTAAGATACCTCTCAGAATAAGTTAAAAAAAAAAAAAAGTACTAGTCAAAGGTAATCATTACTTTTTGAAAAAAAAAACCACCTTGATAAGAGTGTTAGCATTTCCCTAGTCACATGAACAATACTTAGATAATCACATTGTTTATACATGCTCTAACTTCATTTTTCAAGAAAATTCAAAAACTACAAGAATTTAGACTTTATATTCCTCTCAGAATAAGTTTTTTTAAAAAAAGTACATGTCAAAGGTAATCATTACTTTTTGAAAAAATACACCATCTTGATCAGAGTATTAACATTTCGCTGGTCACATGAACAATACTTGGATAATCACATGCATTGTTTATACATGCTCAAATTCAATTTTCAAAGAAAATTCAAAAACTACAGGAATTTAGGCTTTATTGTTTTCTCAGAATAAGTTTTAAAAAAAAAATTACATGTCCAAGGTAATCATTATTTTTTGAAAAAATACACCACCTTGATAAGAGTGTTAACATTTCCATGGTCACATGAACAATACTTAGAAAATCACATGCATTGTTTATACATGCTAAAATTTCATTTCCAAAGAAAATTAAAAAAACTACAGGAACTTAGACTTTATATTCTTCTCAGAATAAGTTTTTAAAAAAATTACCTGTCAAAGGTAATAATTACTTTTTAAAAATATACACCATCTCGATAAGAGTGTTAGCATTTCCCTGGTCACATGAACAATACTTAGATAAACACATGCATTGTTTATACATGCTTAAATTCCATTTTCAAAAAAAATTCAAAACCTACAGGAATTTAGACTTTATAGTCATCTCAGAATAAGTTTAAAAAATATAACCTGTCAAAGATAATCATTACTTTTTGAAAAGATACACCACCTTGATAAGAGTGTTAGCATTTCCCTTGTCACATGAACAATACTTAGATAATCACATTTTTTTATACATGTTCAAATTTCATTTTCAAAGAAAATTCAAAAACAACAGGAATTCAGACTTACTCCTCTCAGAATAAGTTTTAAAAAAAAAAAAAAATTAGCTGTCAAAGGTTATCATTACTTTTTTAAAAAATACACCACCTTGAAAAGAGTGTTAGAATTTCCCTGATCACATGAACAATACTTAGATAATCACATGCATTGTTTATACATGCTCAAATTCCATTTTCAAAGAAAATTCAAAAACTACAGGAATTTAGACTTCATAGTCCTCTCAGAATACGTTTAAAAAAAATTATCTGTCAAAGGTTATCATTACTTTTTGAAAACATACACCACCTTGATAAGAGTTTTAGCATTTCTCTGGTCACATGAACAATAATTAGAAAATCATATGCATTGTTTATACATGCTCAAATTTCATTCTCAAAGAAAATTCAAAAACTACACGAATTTAGACTTTTTATTTTCTCAGAATAAGCTTTTAAAAAAATTACCTATCAAAGGTAATCATTACATTTTGAAAAAATACACCACCTTGAAAAGAGTGTTAGCATTCCCTGGTCACATGAACATTACTTAGATAGTCGCATGCATTGTTTATACATTCTCAAATTCCATTCTCCAAGAAAATTCAAAAACTACAGGAATTTAGACTTTATAGTCCTCTTAGAATAAGTTTTTAAAAAAATTACATGTGAAAGGTAATCATTACTTTTTGAAAAAAAAATACACCACCTTGATCAAAGTGTTAGTATTTCCCTGGTCACATGAACAATACTTAGATTATCACATTGTTTATACATGCTCAAATTTCATTTTCAAAGAAAATTCAAAAACTACAGGAATTTAGACTTTATATTCCTCTGAGAATAAGCTTTTAAAAAAATGGTAATCATTATTTTTTGAAAAAATTCACCACCTTTATAAGAATGTTAGCATTTTCCTGATCACATTAACAATACTTAGATAATCACATTATTTATACATTCTCAAATTTCATTTTCAAAGAAAATTCAAAAACTACAGGAATTTAGACTTTATAGTCTTCTCAGAATAAGTTTTTAAAAAAATTACCTGTCAAAGGTTATCATTACTTTTTGAAAAAATACACCACCTTGATAAGAGTGTTAGTATTTCCCTGGTCACATGAACAATACTTAGATAATCACATTATTTATACATGTTCAAATTTCATTTTCAAAAAAAATTCAAAAACTACAGGAATTCAGACTTCATGTTTTTCTCACAATAAGTTTTTAAAAAAATTATTTGTCAAAGGTAATCATTACTTTTTGAAAAAAATACACCACCTTTAAAAGACTGTTTGCATTTCCCTGGTCACATGAACAATACTTAGGTAATCACATGCATTGTTTATACATGCTCAAATTCAATTTTCAAAGAAACTTAAAAAACTACAAGAATTTAGGCTTTATAGTTCTCTCAGAATAAGTTAAAAAAAAAAAAAAATACCTGTCAAAGGTAATCATTACTTTTTACAAAAATATACCACCTTGATAAGAGTGTTAGCATTTCTCGTGTCACATAAACAATACTTAGATAATCACATTGTTTAAAATACTTTCTTTACAACTAGTCAACAAGGACACGTCACGTCATTCATTCATCAAAGGGCACCCCCTCACATTCTAAACGAGATTTCATGCTTAAACAAGTGTTGGTTGGTTGGCTGCGCGATGGCATTACAAGAACACCACCTGGCTCTGCCTGCACGCACAGTCGCACATATACACACGAAGCATGCACGCATATATAGAGAGAGAGAGAGGAAAGAAAAACACAGCTTTTAGAGAGGGAGAGAGAGAGAAAGGGGAAAAAGGGGTCGTCTTTGTTGTTGTCCGGCGTGACCTCTCCATTGCCAGTCTGTCTTTCGTACCCCACCCTCCCAAGCAAGATATATAGCAGGCTTCCTCATATATAATTGAACTCAAGAAAATTACCCCAGCGCTCTGTGCTCTCAACCATGAGTCTCTTTGGCATTGGGAGCAGGTATATTCATATCTGGGGAGTACTAAAACTCTAAAAGAAATTATCTTTTTCCCTTTTGCCAGTTTGGGTTTCTATTGTTTGTGAAATTCCTAACAAGAATTCTTGCTTGTTAGTTATATATATGTATGTTTAGGGCAATGTTGATATAAAGTTGTTTTGCTGTATTTCTTATTGTGTTAGCAGAAACCAGAAGACATTTCGTCCCAAAAAGAGTGCCCCATCAGGAAGCAAGGTTGGTTGGCAATTGGTTTTGGAATTTATGTTCTGTCAATAAATATTTTTTATTTCTAGAAAAAAAAAGGTTGGTTATGGTTTTATGGCCTTTCATTCATCCATTCACTTTTTCTTTTTAGAAAGGATTAAGTATTCAAAGATGTCACTATAAGTCAAGTATCTTGTAGTTTTAATGGTCATCACTATCTTTCATTCATTAGCAGACAATTGAACGAAGAAAGGTAAGATGGAAATGTGAAGGGGGTAACTCCAAACCCCAACCATATTGTCGTGCTGTTGACTTGGTGACCAAAAGGTTACGAGCTCGACTCCAGAAGTGACTTATTGGTCTTCTTGATTTGAGCCAGTCAATTAGCCGGCTAAGATCACAAGGGCGTAGTTTATCTATCTCCGATAGTGGTTGCAGGTTTTCTTAATCACTCAAAAAAATAAGGTGGAAATGTGAAACCTTGTAGTGAGATTAGTCACTTCATGAATAACCAATGAATAAAAAATGGAGGTGGATGATCACGCGGTCAATGAAAATTATATAGAATCAATTGTATTTTTGGAATAATTAATCTTTTGATTTTTTAAGGCTAATAGTTTCAGGTTTAACTGATATATGTACTCAAGTGCTATATAAATCTTTAGCTTTAACTTGTTGACAAAAAGGTTCACCTACTATTGTACATTGATTAGACATTCCAACTGAACAGTTTTGTCATTGTTTTTTCCTTAGTTTCTGAGTTTAATCTCTGTATTTTTGTTTAATTTGTTTGAAATTCAGGGTGCAGAACTTCAGAAACATATTCATGAAACCTTGGGGAGTGGAAATTTGAGGGAAGTGGTGCGTCTTCCGCCCGGGGAAGATCTTAATGAATGGCTGGCTGTTAACAGTAATATGTTACTTACTTCCTATGAAACTTCTTGTCTATTGACTTATAGTGTCAATTTGCATATTGGAATGTGCATTTATCTCCTGTTGAGTCCCACGTTGAAAAATAAGAGAGAAACATATGGGTTTATAAGGCTATGAGTTAGACTAGCTAATTGATTGGATTCAGTTTTTTAGTGTGGTTTGGCCTTGTGCATTATAGCCACATTGTATCTGAATTCAGTCTTTTAGTGTGGTCCAGAAAAAGGGATATCGGTCCAATCTTAGACTATAACATCTCCCTCCGTGCACTTTTAGTGGAGCTTAATATATAGTCTGTTGTATTGTATGTATACAGCTGTGGATTTCTTTAACCAAGTGAGTATATTGTATGGCACTCTCACTGAATTCTGCACTCCAACAACGTGTCCAACGATGAATGCAGGGCCGTGGTATGCTTCTTAGCTTACACCGGTTCCATGATTATATTCCACTCTCGTGATACAATATAATGGCGTGTTCTCAAATTAATTTGTTTTTTGGGAAGGTATGAGTATCGATGGGCTGATGGAGTTGCTATAAAGAGACCCATCGAGGTTTCTGCTCCTAAATATGTTGATTATTTGATGGATTGGATTGAAAAACAGCTAGACGACGAGACAATCTTTCCTCAAAAGTTAGGTGTGTACACTCTATCTGTCGGGGCTGAAACGAGCTTTTTCCTGATTAGGGACAACGAGTTTATACTTTGTATTTGATTAACAGGTGCTCCGTTTCCAGCCAATTTCCAGGATGTTGTGAAGACGGTGCTTAAGAGGCTGTTTCGCGTATATGCTCATATCTACCATTCACATTTCAAGAAGATTGTGAGTCTGAAAGAAGAAGCTCACCTTAACACCTGCTTCAAGCATTTTGTTCTCTTCACATGGGTGAGTTTAATTTCCTTGAATAAAACGCCTCGAGTTTCTTCAATTCACGTGCTTTTCTCTCATCCTCACGCCTTGCCTACTCGGGTTGATCAAATGTAGGAGTTCCAGTTGATCGACGAGGGCGAGCTTGCACCTCTTTATGAGCTCGTCGAATCCATTTTGCAAGCTTAATTAGGATCATCTTGCAAACTGTTTGTCATTCCATTCATTAGTTTCTTTTAGCTGCACAATGATGATACAAGGAATTTTGGATTCAGTTCATTGTTTCGTTTGTGTTTTCAAGCAAATGTTGATTGTTTTCTGGGTTTTTTTTTTTTTTTTGAAGCTTTCAAAGATTTCTGTCTTGCATTGTGAATTGTATGTTAAGTATGAATCCCTAACCCATAACTGATTCTTCCCCAACAGTTAATCGAAGGATGCGTTTCGTTTCAACTAAAAGCTTAAACTGATAGTGAGACTGCACGTTTATTATTTATATATATTATACTCAACGCGGTTGCTATTGTGCAGAAAGTGAAGGGTACCTAAAAACCAACTTCCAGTACAGTTGCTAACTGTGCAGAATTGTTGGTTCTTTGTACATGTACAAGACTAAGTCTGCACCTGTACGTGAGCGGGATCGAGTTATTATGGATGTTAAAGAGTTTCAAGTTGAAAATATAAGAGAGAATATATGGGTTTATAAGGTCATTGGTTAGACTATTAAATTGATTGGATTCAGTCTTTTAGTGTGTATTATAGCCCAATTGAGTGACATTGACCTCGGTATAAAAAAATACTGACCACTGGCCTTGGCAGTCGTAATGACAAAGTGCAGCATATTGCTTGCAATGCCTTGTCTATGGGCCGATTTGGCTACACATAAGCTTGCAGAAGGAGAAATATGGGTGGAAAAGACTCACATTTTGTAATAAGATGCCGGAAGAATGTGGGTGTGTGTTCTAACACCATAGCTGGAAGGTGTCAAGAAACTGGATCTCTGCAAGGCCATTGTAGACATGACAGATTATGCTCTTTGATTGCCTGCCTGAAGAGCAGAGAGAGATGCAGGCTTTCATTGTTTTGTATGGTTTAGTCTTCTGGAGAGCACATGGGCAGCTTAAACAGAAGATTTTAGACCATTTCTACATCTGTAGTGGGTCATGGATTAAAGACAAAATCTGTTTTCAGCTACCATGATTCCCAGGTATCTTTTCACCTCTTCTGTTATTGGTTTCTGACAATGATTTGTCTCAATTTGTAGCTCTTCAGATACTAGTCCCCGTCTCCCCGTCAAATTATACCATGTATTAGGGTCTATCTTGCATTATAGTCTAAAAATAACTTTCAGATTCTGTATCTATAATTGACACATTCTGTACCTGCAATTGATAGTTTTGTATCATATTTGAAGGCAAGGAGGTGGCCCAATGTTTCGGGTTTTAAGGAGATAAGGTTAGAAGATTATATCTACAACTTAATTTTTTTTTTTCTCCATTTATTTATTTGTTGTATTTTAAACCTCTTGATTATTATTGTGTATTTGAGATATTTGCAAACAATGTGTGGTTCCACTCATTTTGGGGGTAGGATTATATATATATATATATATATATATAGAAGAGCGCTCATATGCGGCGGGGTCTTACGGTGCGGCGGTGCGGTCAAATTCCAGAATACACCAACAGTGTAATAAAAACACACCCCAATGAAATGTAATAAAACATCACAAAATACACCACAAACTCAAAAAAACACACCATATAATTCACCACCCCCAATGGTGTATTTCCGAACAGTGTATGGTGTTTTTACTAACACCTAATGGTGTATGTTTGGTGATGCAGGGCTCTGTTTACTCTGTTTTGTGTGGTGTATTTCCTAACGTTGATGGTGCATATTTAGTGAACTATTGGTGTTGCCGCACCGTAAGAAATAACCGCACCGTAAGACACTGCCGCACCTGAACCCGCCTCTATATATATATATATATATATATATATATATATATATATATATATATATATATATATGAGAACACTTGCTTAGGTGAGAACGTGAGAACAAATCGTGTGCATCCACACATTGGCAATTGCGCAAGTTATGTCTGGAAGAGTATTATGGCTACACATGATATGGTTGTTGCAGGGGTACGTAGACGGATTGGGGATGGTAAAACAACATTAATCTGGGGATATCCATGGTTGCCAGATCATCCTAGTTCTCTCATTCAAATAGATATGCCTGAGGAACTCATTAAAAAATTAATCCCTCGTGTTTAATCTAGTAAGGAGTCCACAATATCTTATTTATATAATCCAATTAACCACACCATATATAGCATTTTGGATATATGATCTATAGAGGGCCATTCACCCTCCTTGATAGATACTCTAGCCATCAACAAAGTCATCATCTTGTAAAAATGGACCGGAGTCAATTTGATCCTATTGTCTAAGGCACTCCGTTGAGTGTCACCAAGTTTTAGAGTTAAGATAGTCTATAATGCGTTTCCTATAAACCATAGGTAAACAAAAGAAAAAAATAAAAGCTTGGGAGCTCAACTAGTCAAATAAAGCATACAACACACCCTCACACCTCAAAGGCTCACAGGACAAGTAAAATATGGTAATAGCAATATATGAAGGGTACTCAACTCACAACATTACGAACACACCACTCGTATATCTGTTGGCAACAAATTAAATACTTTCACAAAACTTTTACCTTGAGTGATTGCCCTACTATCCATATAAATATTTAAACAAGTTCAAAACCATAAGAGGGAGATAGTAGTACTTCAATAGACTTAGCAACAAGCTTTCAAGCAACACATTGAACAACACCAAAAGATAGCAAGATGTTGTAAATTGTGATGCAAACAAGGACACTAGCTTAGGGTGCATGCAAGTAACTAACTACAATTAGAATCCAATAAACAATAATTGAAAGAATAGCAAGAAGACGAACAAAGACACATAAAACAAGAATACTAAAATGACATTAAGAAAAACTAAGGCCACCAGCATGAAATGAGAGAAATCAAATATAAAGCCTCTATTTCTCAAACAAAGAGAAATTTAAACAAAGTAGCAATTAAGATCACAAAAATTACCCAACCAACCTTCTCTAATTCAACCTTAATTTCCATTGAAAGTTCAAAGCATGATACTTGTTGAGCAATCTCTAAGCTTTCTAAAGAGCCCCGAACTACTTCAATTCGACTTTATATGAATATATGAGATATAACCAAACTACTAAAGTTGTGTCAATACGTTGTAATTCATCAAAACTTGACCGAAAGAGAATGTTACTGTCCATCATCTGAATTAACAAATTAACTCCGTGTCAAGAGTCGGTAGAAATTTATGATGAATCTTTCGCTTGCTTTTGTACTTAGTACTAATCTGCTTAGTATCGCTATAAGAGTATGATTGCTATAGCTAGCTAGCTAGCTAATTATTAGAATATCATATTGATAAGGGAGTGACCTGGTTACTTTAGCACAGTATTCCACAAATCACAACTAATATAATAAAAATGAACTAATATTCTAGCATAGGTAGCACATAATAGATAGTCACAAAAGTTCTAACAAGTTTTTTTTTTTTTTTTAATTTTTTTTTTTTAATTTTTGAGAGGGTTTTAACCATCTTTTCTTCATTTGATTTTCTTTCGATTAATTTACTTTGCTTGATTTCATCACTAATTTTGGTTTTGCATGTTAATTATCTACTTGCTTGTTATGATAATTGAGCTAAATTCATCAAAATAAGTTGATTTGATCTAGTGCTTAACACATTGAATTGGTACCTTATGGATCGAAAATTTTAGATAATCTCATTCTTTATACTATATGTTCAAATTTCACATTCAAAGAAAATTTAAAAACTACATGAATTTAGATTTTGGATTCCTCACAGGATAAGTTAAAAAAAAAAAAAAAAAAACCTGTAAAAGGTAATAAAAAATTTTTGAAAAAAAATACACCACCTTGATAACAATTTTAACATTTTCCCTTTCACATTAACAATACTTAGATAATCCCATTGTTTATACATGTTCAAATTTCATTTTCAAAGAAAATTCAAAAACTACATGAATTTAGACTTTAGATTCCTCTTAGAATTAATTTTTTTAAAAAAAATTACATGTCAAATGTAATCAATACATTTTGAAAGAAATACACAACCTTGATAAGAGTGTATGTTAGCATTTCCTTGGTCACATGAATACTTAGATAATCACATTGTTTATACATCTTCAAATTTCATTTTTAAAGAAAATTCAAAAACTACAAGAGTTTAGACTTTATATTACTCTCAGAATAAGTTTAAAAAAAAAAATTATCTGTCAAAGGTAATCATTACTTTTTGAAAAAATACACCACCTTGATAAGAGTGGTAGCATTTCCCTTCTCACATGAACAATACTTAGACAATCACATTGTTTATACATGTTCAAATTTCATTTTCAAAGAAAATTCAAAAACTACAAGAATATAGACATTAGATTCTTCTCAGAATAAGTTCTAAAAAAATTTATCTGTCAAAGTTATCATTACTTTTAAAAAAAATACACCACCTTGATAAGAGTGTTAGCATTTCCCTTGTCACATGAACAATATTTAGATAATCACATGGATTGTTTATACATGGTCAAATTTCATAGTCTAAGAAAATTCAAAAACTACATGAATTTAGACTTTATATTCCTCTCAGAATAACTTTAAAAAAAAATTACATGTCAAAGGTAATCATTACTATTTGAAAAAAATACACCACCTTGATAAGGGTGTTAGCATTTCAGTGGCCACATGAACAATACTTAGATAATTACATTGTTTATACATGCTCAAATTTCAATTTCAAAGAAAATTAAAAAACTACAGGAATTTAGACTTTATATTCCTCCCAGAATAAGTTTTAAAAAAAAATTACCTGTCAAAGGTAATAATTACTTTTTGAAAAAATACACCACCTTGATAAGAGTGTTAGCATTTCCCTCGTCACATGAACAATACTTAGATAATCACATTGTTTATACATGTTCAAATTTCATTTTCAAAAAAAAAAATTCAAAAACAACAGGAATTCATACTTTAGACTCCTCTCAGAATAAGTTTTTTAAAAAATTAGTTGTCAAAGGTAATCATTAATTTTTTTTTTAAAATACACCACCTTGATAAGAGTGTTAGCATTTCCCCGTTCACATGAACAATATTTCATCACTAAGAAGTAACGCTTGATGTATAAAAGAATTTTACCAGAAGTTCCGGCGAATACGACGTGTTGAAATTATTAGTTAATTTAGTTTTAAAATAATTTCTTTACAACTAGTCAATAACGACACGTCACGTCAACAATATTCTTAAAAAACTATAGGAATTTAGAATTTAGACTCTTCTCAGAATAAGTTTTAAAAAAAATTACTTGTCAAAGATAATTATTACTTTTTGAAAAAAAATAAACCACCTTGATAAGAGTGTTAGCATTCACCTAGTTACATGAACAATACTTAGATAATCACATTGTTTATACATGCTCTAATTTCATTTTCAAAGAAAATTCAAAAACTACAGGAATTTAGACATTCTATTCCTCTCAGAATAATTTTTTTTTTAAAAAAAAAAAAAAGTACATGTCAAAGGTAATCATTACTTTTTGAAAAAAATACACCATCTTGATCAGAGTGTTAGCATTACGCTTGTCACAAGAACAATACTTAGATAATCATATGCATTGTTTATACATGCTCAAATTTCATTTTCAAAAAAAATTAAAAAACTATAGGAATTTAGACTTTATATTCCTCTTAAAATAAGCTTTTAAAAAAGTTAGGGAAAATTGTAAAAAATGCCCCTCTATAATATGCCAATTATCAATGTCACCCATGAATTATGAGTGGTGTAAATGTTGCCCCTCAATTATCAAAATGGTGCACATATAGCCCCTCCCGTAACGGACTTGTGATTCCCCATCGCTGTCCATCGCTAGTACTTCGAATCGAGGAGGGAAAAAACAACTAAATTACATATTTACTCCGACTTAACGGTGTCGTACACTAACGGGGAACCACATGTCCGTTACGGGAGGGGCTATATGTGCACTGTTTTGATAATTGAGGGGCAACATTTACACCACTCATAATTCAGGGGTGACATTGATAATTGGCATATTATAGAGGGGCATTTTTTACAATTTTCCCAAAAAGTTACCTGTCAAATTAAAGTTAATCATTACATTTTGATAAAATGCACCACCTTGATAAAAGTGTTAGCATTTCCCTGGGGGTGTTGCTATTTGCACCCCCTTTGACTAAAATGGGGTAAAAAGTGCATTGAAAATATAAAAAGTTAAAAACTTACAATAAATACATAGGTGGTGCAAATAGCCTAATGGGTGGTCAAAATGCTATTTGCACCACCTTGTCAAACTTGCATTTAATACTTTGATAATTTAAAATTTAATTAATTAATAAAAAAAAAATACTCACCTTCTCCGGTGAGAAGGCAACTGGGTTGCCTTCTCCGGTGAGAAGGCAACCCACTGTGAGTTGCCATCTCACCGGAGAAGGCAACCCAGGTAGAAATCTGCCTGGGTCGCCTTCTCCGGTGAGAAGGCGACCCACTGGGCTGCCTTCTCACCAGAGAAGGCAGCCCCTGCCTTCTCACCGGAGAAGGTGACGGGACTTTTTGTTTTGTTTTTTTTTTTTTTTTGTTTTTTTTTTAATTAATAATTTGATTGTAAAATAAAAATAAATATAAAATAAATATTAGACTTTTGACCACATTAAATGATGGAGTGTAAATAGCATTTTTTAGTTAGCACCACCTATAAAGTGGTTTGACCTATTATATAGGTGGTGCAAATAATAAAAAGGGGAGTGTGAATAGAATTTCCCTTCCCTGGTCACATGAACAATACTTAGATAATCACATTGTTTATAAATGCTCAAATTTCGTTTCCAAAGAAAATTCAAAAAACTTCAGGAATTTAGACTTTATACACTTCTCAGAATAAGTTTTTTAAAAAATTACCTGTCAAAGATAATCATTACTTTTTGAAAAAATACACCACCTTGATAAGATTGTTAGCATTTCCCTGGTCGCATAAACAATACTTGGATAATCACATTGTTTATAAATGTTCAAATTTCATTTTCAAAAAAAATTCAAAAACTACAAGAATTTAGACTTCAGATTCCCTCAGAATAAGTTTTTTAAAAAAATTTGATGTCAGAGGTAATCACTACTTTTTGAAAAAGTACACCACCATGATAAGAATGTTAGCATTTCACCGTAAACATGCATGAACAATATTTCATCAGTAAGAAGTAACACTTGATGTATAAAAGAATTTTACCAGAAGTTCCGCCGAATACGACGTGTTGCTATTATTAGTTAAGTTAGTTTTAAAATAATTTCTTTACAATTAGTCAATAACAACACGTCAAATCAATAATATTATTCAAAAACTACAGGAATTTAGACTATAGATTCCTCTCAGAATAAGTTTTTTTTAAAAAAATTACCTGTCAAAGATAATCATTACTTTTTGAAAAAAAAAAAATACACCACCTTAATAAGAGTGTTAGCATTTACCTAGTCACATGAACAATATTTAGATAATCACATTGTTTATATAAGCTCAAATTTCATTTCATTTTCAAAAAAAATTCAAAAACTACAGGAATTTAAACCTTACGTTCCTCTCAGAATCAGTTTTAAAACAAATTATTGTGAAAGGTAATCATTACTTTTTTAAAAAATTACCTGTCAAAGGTAATCATTACTTTTTGAAAAAATACACCACCTTAATTAGAGTGTTAGCATTTCCCTAGTCACATGAACAATACATAGATAATCACATTGTTCATACATGCTCAAATTTTATTTTCAAAGAAAATTCAAAAACTACAGGAATTTAGACTTTATATTCTTCTCAGAATAAGTTTTAAAAATAAATTACCAGTCATAGGTAATCATTACTTTTTTTTAAAAAGGCAATCATTACTTTTTGAAAATATACACCACCTTGATAAGAGTGTTAGCATTTTCCTAGTCACATGAACAATACTTAGATAATTACATTGTTTATACATGTCCAAATTTCGTTTTCAAAGAAAGTTCTAAAACTACAGGAATTTAGACTTTATAAATTCTTCTCAGAATAAGTTTTAAAATAAATTACCTGTCAAAAGTAATCATTACTTTTATAAAAAATTACCTGTCAAAGGTAATCATTACTTTTTGAAAAAATACACCACCTTGATAAGATTGTTAGCATTTTCCTGATCACATGAACAGTACTTAGATAATCACATTGTTTATACATGCTCAAATTTCATTTTCAAAGAAAATTCTAAAACTACAGGAATTATATTCTTCTAGAATCTGTTTAAAAAAATTATCCGTTAAAGGTAATCATTACTTTTTTAAAAAATTACCTGTCAAAGGTAATCATTACTTTTTGAAAAAATACACCACCTTGATAAGAGTGTTAGCATTTTCCTAGTCACATGAACAATACTTAGATAATCACATTGTTTATACATGCTCAAATTTCATTTTCGAAGAAAATTCTAAAAACTACAGGAATTTAGACTTTATATATTCTTCTCAGAATAAGTTTTTAAAAAAATTACCAGTCCAAGGTAATCATTACTTTTTTAAAAAAATTACCTGTCAAAGGTAATCATTATTTTTTTAAAAAAAAATACACCACCTTGAAAAGATTGTTAGCATTTCCCTGGTCACATGAACAATACTTGGATAATCACATGCATTGTTTATACATGCTCAAATTCCATTTTCAAAGAAAATTCAAAAACTACAAGAATTTGGACTTTATAGTTCTCTCAGAATAAGTTTTTTAAAAAATTATCCGTCAAAGGTAATCATTACTTTTTTAAAAAATACACCACCTTGATAAGAGTGTTAGCATTTCCCTAATCACATGAACAATACTTCATCACTAAGAAGTAACGCTTAATGTATAAAAGTACTTTATCAGAAGTTCTGCGAGTATGACGTGTTGCTATTATTAGTTAATTTAGTTTTAAAATAATTTCTTTACAACTAGTCAATAACAACACGTCACATCATTCATTCATCAAAGGGCACCCCCCCCCTCACATTCTAAAAAAGGGCACCCCCCCCCCCCCCCCTCACATTCTAAACGAGATTTCATGCATAAACAAGTGTTGGTTGGTTGGCTGCGCGATGGCATTACAAGAACACCACCTGGCTCTGCCTGCACGCACAGTCGAACATATACACACGAAGCATGCACGCATATATATATAGAGAGATAGAGGAAAGAAAAACACAGCTTTTAGAGAGGGAGAGAGAGAGAAAGGGAGGGGAAAAAGGGGTCGTCTTTGTTGTTGTCCGGCGTGACCTCTCCATTGCCAGTCTGTCTTTCGTACCCCACCCTCCCAAACAAGATATATAGCAGGCTTCCTCATATATAATTGAACTCAAGAAATTACCCCAGCGCTCTGTGCTCTCAACCATGAGTCTCTTTGGCATTGGGAGCAGGTATATTCATATCTGGGGAGTACTAAAACTCTAAAAGAAATCATCTTTTTCCCTTTTGCCAGTTTGGGTTTCTATTGTTTGTGAAATTCCTAGCAAGAATTCTTGCTTGTTAGTTATATATATATATATATATATATATATATATATATATATATATATAGGGCAATGTTGATATAAAGCTTTTTTTTCTGTATTTCTTATTGTGTTTGCAGAAACCAGAAGACATTTCGTCCTAAAAAGAGTGCCCCATCAGGAAGCAAGGTTGGTTGGCAATTGGTTTTGGAATTTATGTTCTGTCAATAAATATTTTTTATTTCTAGAAAAAAAAAAAATGGTTGGTTATGGTTTCATGGCCTTTCATTCATTCATTCACTTTTTCTTTTTAGAAAGGATTAAGTTTTCAAAGATGTCACTATAAGTCAAGTATCTTGTAGTTTTAATGGTCATCACTATCTTTCATTAATTAGCAGACAATTGAACGAAGAAAGGTAAGATGGAAATGTGAAGGGGTAACTCCAAACCCCAACCATATTGTCGGGCTGTTGGCTTGGTAACCAAAAGGTTACGAGCTCGACTCCAGGAGTGACTTATTGGTCTTCTTGATTTGAGCCAGTCAATTAGCCGGCTATGATCACAAGGGCGTAGTTTATCTATCTCGGATAGTGGTTGCAAGTTTTCCTGATCACTCAAAAAAATAAGGTGAAAATGTGAAACCTTGTAGTGAGATTAGTCACTTCATGAATAACCAATGAATAAAAAATGGAGGTGAATGAAAATTATATAGAATCAATTGTATTTTTGGAATAACTAATCTTTTGTTTTTTTTTTTTAAAAAAGCTAATAGTTTCAGGTTTAACTGATATATGTACTGAAGTGATATATTAATCTTTAGCTTTAACTTGTTGACAAAAAGGTTCACCTACTATTGTACATTGATTAGACATTCCAACTGAACAGTTTTGTCATTGTTTTTTCCTTAGTTTCTGAGTTTAATCTCTGTATTTTTGTTTAATTTGTTTGAAATTCAGGGTGCAGAACTTCAGAAACATATTCATGAAACCTTGGGGAGTGGAAATTTGAGGGAAGTGGTGCGTCTTCCGCCCGGGGAAGATCTTAATGAATGGCTGGCTGTTAACAGTAATATGTTACTTACTTCCTATGAAACTTCTTGTCTATTGATTTATAGTGTCAATTTGCATATTGGAATGTGCATTTATCTCCTGTTGAGTCCCACGTTGAAAAATAAGAGAGAAACATATGGGTTTATAAGGCTATGAGTTAGACTAGCTAATTGATTGGATTCAGTTTTTTAGTGTGATTTGGCCTTGTGCATTATAGCCACATTGTATCTGAATTCAGTCTTTTAGTGTGGTCCAGAAAAAGGGATATCGGTCCAATCTTAGACTATAACATCTCCCTCCGTGCACTTTTAGTGGAGCTTAATATATAGTCTGTTGTATTGTATGTATACAGCTGTGGATTTCTTTAACCAAGTGAATATATTGTATGGCACTCTCACTGAATTCTGCACTCCAACAACGTGTCTAACTATGAATGCAGGGCCGAGGTATGCTTCTTAGCTTAAACTTGTTCCATGATTCCACTCTCGTGATACAATATAATGGCGTGTTCTCAAATTAATTTGTTTTTTGGGAAGGTATGAGTATCGATGGGCTGATGGAGTTGCTATAAAGAGACCCATCGAGGTTTCTGCTCCTAAATATGTTGATTATTTGATGGATTGGATTGAAAAACAGCTAGACGACGAGACAATCTTTCCTCAAAAGTTAGGTGTGTACACTCTATCTGTCGGGGCTGAAACGAGCTTTAGGGACAACGAGTTTTACTTTGTATTTGATTAACAGGTGCTCCGTTTCCAGCCAATTTCCAGAATGTTGTGAAGACAGTGCTTAAGAGGCTGTTTCGCGTATATGCTCATATCTACCATTCACATTTCAAGAAGATTGTGAGCCTGAAAGAAGAAGCTCACCTTAACACCTGCTTCAAGCATTTTGTTCTCTTCACATGGGTGAGTTTAATTAATTTCGTTGAATAAAACGCTTCGAGTTTCTTCACGTGCTTTTCTCTCATCCTCACGCCTTGCCTACTCGGGTTGATCAAATGTAGGAGTTCCAGTTGATCGACGAGGGCGAGCTTGCACCTCTCTATGAGCTCGTCGAATCCATTTTGCAAGCTTAGGATCATCTTGCAAACTGTTTAATTTGTCATTCCATTCATTAGTTTCTTTTAGCTGCAGAATGATGATACAAAGACTTTTGGGTTCAGTTCATTGTTTCGTTTGTGTTTTCGAGCAATTGTTGATTGTTTTCTGGCGTTTTAAGTATGAATATATGGGTTTATAAGGCCATTGGTTAGACTAACAAATTGATTGGATTCAGTCTTTTAATGTGTATTATAGCCTAATTGAGTGACATTGGTCTCGATATAAAAAATTCCTCACCACTGGCCTCGGCAGTCGTAATGGCAAAGTGCAGCATATTGCTTGCAATGCCCTGTTTACGGGCGATTTGGCTACACATAAGTTTGCAGAAGGAGAAATATGGGTGGAAAAGACTCACATTGTGTAAGATGCAGGAAGAATGTGGGTGTGTGTTCTAACACCATAGCTGGAAGGTGTCAAGAAACTGAATCTCTGCAAGGCCATTGTAGACATGACAGATTATGCTCTTTGATTGCCTGCCTGAAGAGCAGAGAGAGATGCAGGCTTTCATTGTTTTGTATGGTTTAATCTTCTGGAGAGCACATGGGCAACTTAAACAGAAGATTTTAGACCATTTCTACATCTGTAGTGGGCCATGGATAAAAGACAAAATCTGTTTTCAGCTATACCATAATTCCCAGGTATCTTTGAAATTCCAATCCTGGAATTATTTTCACCTCTTCTGTTATTGGTTTCCGACAAAGATTTGTCTCAATTTGTAGCTATTCATATACTAGTCCCCGTCTCCCCGTCAAATTATACCATGGACCAGGGTCTATCTTACATTGTAGTCTAAAAATAACCATAAGATTCTGTATCTAACACATTCTATTACCTGCCATATTTGAAGGCAAGGAGGTGGCCCAATGTTTCGGATTTTAAGTGTGTGCAAATGCGATTGATCTAGACCATTAAATAATATTAGATGGATGCACACGATTTGTTCTCACATTCTCACCTAAGTAAGTGTTCTCATTGGAACCCTTCTCTCTCTCTCTCTCTCTCTCTCTATATATATATATATATATATATATATATATATATATATATATATATATATATATATATATATATATAGGCTTTGTTTCTCATGAGATCCCCTTGATATATGAGATCATGAGATCGCATCTCATCCATTAATCAACTTTTAATGGATGAGTATGATTGAAAGTCAAAAACCAATTAATTAATGACAAATTTGAATAAGAATGGTGAAAGAGTAATTATATGATAGTGTTTAATTATGGTGATCATTTAAATAGCATATTTATCATAATATTATTCATCCTATCAATGGTAATATATAGATATACTTTGTATTATGATATTTTAACGTGCAAATAAGGAACGGTATTTTACACTCTTACAGAGCTTGCAAATGGCGCATAACACATGTATGTACATTTGTAAATTTTCCTACGTTAATGTTGCGTTAGTGTGTGCATTTGTGTGGTAGGGTGTGTGCGAATTTCTGGTAATGGAACTTTGCACCATCCTTTTTTTTTTTTTTTTTTTTTTAATTTAGTTCGATGGTGGTTGCGCTTATGTGGGTGGGCGTGTGCAAATTGTAAGCATGAAGTTTCATAAGATTCTTAAGCATGATGAAGCTATAGTATTGGTGTTTGCCATTTTTCGTTTGCCGTAATTTAATGTTGAGTTAGTGTGTGCATTTGTGTGGTAGGGTGTATGCGAATTTCTGATAATGGAACTTTGCATCACCTTTTTTTTTTTTTTTTTTTGTTTAGTTTGATAGTGGTTGCGCTTATGTAGGTGGCCGTGTGCAAATTGTAAGCATGAAGTTTCATAAGATTCTTAAGAATGATGAAGCTATAGTGTTGGTGTTTGCTGTTTGCCGTAATTTAATGTTGGCGTTAGTGTGTGCATTTTTACGTTGGTGTGTGTCTTTTTAAAAAAAAAAAAAAAAATTTCGTACGTATTAGGTTTGCAATTGTAGGTCTTTGTGTGTGCTATTTGGGGGGTTTGGCGTGTGTAAGTGGTTTTTTTTTTTTTTTTTTTTTTTTTTTTTTTTTTTTTTTTTTTTTTTGAGGTGGTAGGTGTGTGCAGTTATGTGGTATGGCGTGTGCAATTTTTTAAGCGTGTGCGTTGGAACAATATTAGGCGTGTGTGTTAGAACAGTTGAGCTTGTGCATTACACTTTATCGTCATTTTTAAACAGTAAACGAAAGGAAAAATATTACATTTACTATCAACATTTTGAGTTTACATTTACGCAAATTGGTGTGGGTGTGTACGTTTGTGTTACATGGCGTGTGCATATTCTGGTGTGTGCATATTATGTGTTTTTTATTATTACTTTACTTTTGATTTCATGGCATGTGCATATTTCGAGCAGTGCAACTTTGCACCCTGCCGTGTTATTTTTTTTTTCTTTTCTTTTTTCTTTTTTCAAATTTAGTGGTGTGATGGTAGTTGCATTTAGGTAGGTGGACGTGTGAATTGGTGCATGTTTGAATGTGTAAGTTGTGTGCGTTACTTCATCTTGACGTGTGCATGGCATTTTTTTTTTTAATTTTGTAGTTTGGTGGTAGTTGCGTTTATGAAGGTTAGCGGGTGCGAAATGTTAGTGTGTTTCAATGGGGTGTTTGGAGGCGTGAATTAGTATGAAGTTTCTGATTTTTGGGTGTGTGCAGTTTATTTATTTCATTTTTTTGACCAAAATTATTATTAGGTGTGTGTGTGAGTTCATGTTGTTGGGTTTTTTTTTTTTTTTTTTTTTTTTTTTTTTTTAAGATTGTAAAAGTACTTTTCTTTTATTTTTGTTTAACCAGAATTGTTATTTACGGTGGTGTGTACATGGTGTGCAACAACAGGTGCAAGTTACTGTACCCGCCAAATTTGCATGACGGTGATTTTTTTTTTTTTGTTGTTAAAAAATTGTTATTTGGAGTGAGCGTGAATCATTCACGTTTTTTTTTTGTTAAAATTTATTTATTAATTAAAAGAATGCAAAAGCAGTGGACATATGATTTTGTCGGTGGTGTGTGCATAGTAGTGGTAAGGCATGTGCATAGTAATGGTAAGGCATGTGCATCGCAGTGGTAAGACGTGTGTATGTTATACAATTCTAAATTAAAATAAAAAGCAATCAAATACTCCGTAATATTTAACAAATTACAACTCAAAAATTTTGTAATAGTACAAGAATTTACTAATATAATATTTACAAGCACATTATTAATAAGACAATAATAACAAAATGAGGTATAGTGGGGCATTGATCTATTGAAATGCTTTAGTGCTTTGACGCCCAGACAACTTCGGTTGTTCATCCACAAGTTGTAGTTCCATCTTCTAATGGCCAAAATAAATAACCCAACAACGGTGACGCCACAAAAACTTGCAACTCTGTTGGGCGTTCAACAATAACATGAGGCTGCTTCCCTGCACATAATGTTGAGGATACAAATCATGTTATCACAAATACTCCAACACCAAAGAAATCACACGAACACACAATATGCACAAACCTACAAACGCATATGCACACTGTGAACACATCATCCTGCAATGATCAACAAACCCGAAATAAATACACAAAACCGCACCCATGGTACTCTCGCCACACCCCATGACTCCACAAAATGATAATTAAATACAAAGAATGCATGCACACACAAATGTGCATTTATGCACCAAAAAAAAAAAAAAAAAACAATCCTAAAATGCACATATATCCCAACTAAAATACACACATCATATGATATTTAGACATCACTCCCAACTGGCCAATAACAATACCACATAGGATATATGCACAAACTAAAACCAGCAAGACTACAATGCACACACCTTCCAACTAATATGCGCACAACAAAGCACTACATAACTTCACCAAATCCTGAATATAAAAAACAAAAAACCAAAAAAAACAAAAAACAAAAAACAAGAAAAAAAAAAAAGAAGAAATGAAACTCCCACCACACCCAGGAATCCATAAAAATTCAAAAGAAAAACAGAGCATACAAATGTGCATATATAGTTATACACACAAACCAAGGCACAAACACTATCTTATGGTTGCCCAGAAAAACTAAATCTTATACAATAAACTTTAACACAATATTTAAAAAAAAACATATATTGAAAATAAATGAGCTACACCTGAATGAAATCTTGCACTATGTATAACTATTATGTTTAATGTGATATGGCAAAAAAAAAAAAAAACAAAACAAAAAAAAAGAAGAAGAAGTCATAGAGACATGAAATAAATATTTGGTTGCCTACTTACAACAATTACGATAAAGAAAAGAGAAAAATAAAAAATAAAAACCCTTGCTTAAACTAGTACAGAGAAATTTTAATTATACTAAAAATTAATGAATTTAGGCATACCAAGACTATATGGTCTAATGGTACCTAGGTTGGACTTCCATTTGGAAGGTTACAAGTTTGAGCCTCAGTGAAGGCGTTATTGATTTTTTGTGTTTCGGTAGGTTGAGAAAGTATATGAACACATACTACAATGTAATAGGGCCAGTAACATTCAAAAAAGTAATTTATGTACAAAATAGTGTATACGTACAAGAAGAAAGCAGTAAGGGGTTTCCTACTTAAACAACGAATTGATGAGTGTGAACTGCAAAATAAAAGTAAAACCTAGAAGGAAAATAACTAGTATATCTCAGAATTCAAAATTGGTAATTAATTAATGAATAGGTGAAATTACATCACAGCCCCTAACCAATTTACGTTCAGCACATAACACCCTCAAATCTGATTCGTTAAAAAAAATGGCTATATATATATATATATATATATATATATATATATATATATATATACCCGCATGGGCAGCTCAACTGGTTATAGAGATGAAAAGTTGAAAGAATAAGCTCCTTGTGCGCAATGAGCAAATGTTTAACCTCTGTGATTTATGTTCCATTGATTTACATCCTCTCAAATACTCTGTTGGGTTGGGGTTCAACCTTTTGAAAAAATGAATATATTTTGTATTGGATAAAAATATTACCTCAACCTTTTTCATACGTTTTATTAGGAAAATACAGAGTATAATTTCATTAATGTTATAGATAAGGTAGAATAGTAAAATTTGCAGCAAAATAGTGAATAGTGAATTTCATATTTTAATTCCCTTTACTAGAAAGAGGCAAGATGAGAATACAGTTACAGTATAATGTCGGCAATGGGACAATTATTACCGCCGCCATGCCCACTTCCACTCGGATCTGCCACGTTCAACATCCTACACTTCAACTGCCCAACATTTTACAACTTCACTTTTCGTAATTTTCTACTTTTTACACCGTCAAAAGTAAAAACACGTTTTACGTAGGCTCTCTTATATAGAGACTAGCATTTTGTATGCGCGATGCGCAAAAATTTATGTTCAATATTAAAATATTTGTAAGTAACAAAATTTAAAAAATTAGTTAAAATTATATTTTGCAATTTCTTAAAGTGATGATACTTTTGAATTATCATATATTTGAATAATATAGTGATCAAAACAAAAAAATATATTATATTTTTATATAATAATAATTTACAATTAATACTAATCTAACATTCACATATATGATATATTGATATGGATACACAAATAATATATATATATATATATATATATATATATATATATATATATATATATATATATATATATCATACACATATATAATTTAACATTCATATAAATATTTAATTAAAATATAATTTATAATTAAATTAATTGTTATATGATATTTTTAATAAAATGATAATTAAAAATAGGAAAAGGATATGATAGATGTAGGTGTATGGTAAGATTGGTAGATATATTAAAAACTAACGGTGTTATAATGGTGTAAGGGTGATTTTGTCCAATGCAAATGAATGTACAATAATAAAAGCAAAATGTATATATTTATTAGCATATAAACAAGGGACAAAAATTAAGGACATAACTTGTATTGACACTTATTATGTTTTTAGATATATATATATAGATAAATGAGAGTACAGGTCAAAACACACTTCCTTGTAAAAATAAAAAATATGGACATATTTATACTTTTTATTTTATCTTAAAAGTTAAAGATGGGGATATTATGATTACTAAAATTTTAAGTTTACAATGAAACTTATTTTTAAAATTTTTTAATAATTATAAAATTAATTTCGTATTTTTTTATTAAAATTTTTAACCATTGATAGACCTTAATAGATTACTAAGATCTGTCTTTAGATTTGATCATATATATATATAAATGGGTTCTCGTGCGATTGGTCTTCTCAATTGCAGTTGCTAAGGTGCGTTGTTTTCCTTCTTAAGGTGCGTGGTTTGTATTCTTAAGGTGCTTTGTTTGTGTGCATAAGATGAGTGGTTTGTGTACATAAGGTGCACCATTTTAATGCTTAAGGTGCAACCGCATGGGAAGCTATACCCATACCTGAACCCTAGCTTCCATATATATATATATATATATATATATATATATATATATATATATATATATATATATATATATATATATATATATATATATATATATATATATTTCAATAAAAATATTCTACATCATCAACTAAAAATGGAACGAAAATTAGGTAAAAACATCACTGCATCTCATATTCTAATTGACTAATTGACTGAAAATAAAAAAGAATAATTGGTTGAAAATGAATATGATATTACTAATTGACTGAAAATATAAAATGATCACTAATTGACTATATTCTACCATTATATATTTTCACCCGAACCACCCATCCGGATGGACTGATGGTGTTAGCTCTAGGCGAAGATGGACAAGATTGTGTTGCTACTACCAATGTTGTCTACAAAGAGGTTTCAATAATGTGTAAATACAATTGGTGGTATTATGTTTTTTTTTTTTAAGAAATCGCAAAATTGCTATATATCTAGACAAAAAATATATTTTTCATACAAATGAATTAGGATATCAATTCATTTTTATAACTGAGTTCCTAGATAACGAGCACATTTGCCAACAGTGGCGGATCCAGAAAAAATTGTCAGTGGGGACAATACATTATAATTTGAAAAACAATGAAACACTTAAGAAATATAGTCATAAATATTGTTGGATATAGACGAAAAATAAAACACATTAAAACTTTATAAAAATATTCATAATATATATATATATATATATATATATATATATATATATATATATATATATATGTATATATGTATATATGTATGTATATATGTATATATACATATATATATATGTATATATACATATATATATATGTATATATATGTATATATATATATATATATACATATATATATATATATATATATATATATATATATATATATATATATATATATATATATGTATGTTGTGCAACCGTGTGCACCATTTGCAAAAACGACGTCGTTTTGACTAAAAACGCGCGTCCCACTTAAAAGAAAAATCAAGTTCGATTTCCGGCAATAGCATTTTTTTGTGCATAATTTGAATTATATATCCACAATGAATGAACTAAATATCCACAATGAATAAACTAAATATCCACAGAGAATGAATAACTAAAAATCCAGAATGAATGAACTAAATATCCACAATGAATGAACTAAAAATTCACAATGAATGAACAACATAATGCTGTTGATGGGAATCGAAACTGATTTTTTTTTTAATAAATAGGAAGCGCGTTTTTAGTCAAAACGACGTCGTTATGCAACCGTGTGCACCATGCATGGTGCACACGATTGCACATCATAACTATTGTTGATGGCGCCATGGGACCTTGGGGGTCATTTTATTGAGAAAGTCTTGACCTAATCAGGAGTGTCCATCTTTATTGATGAGGTGTTAATCAATAAGAATAATGCATGAAAATCTATTGAGTTAAGGAAAGAATTAAGCCTAGAGCAAAATAAGCTACATCTGAAAAATATTGGGAAACTTTTACAAAATGACAAATTTGTCCTCTAATAATTTGACAAATCAAAATAATTTTTTAATTTAAATAAAATTTATAAGTAATAGATTGAACCAACCCGTTTCAAGATAAATAAAGGGAAAATTGTATTGAGCAATAATTTATGGATCGAGTCTACAATTTATGCATAATTGATGGACTAAAACAACTATTTTCTCTTTTTGTATTTTTAAAACCTCTATTCCAATTATAGAGTCTTACATAACCAAATATCAATATTGATAATCATTCAAATTTCTAATTCTACCTACTACCAAACATGCAAAATACTCTCACCAAAATTCATTACAATTACCAAGTACTCCGTATTTGATTTCCATTCCAATTTCAATTTCCATATTCGAACCAAACACACCCTCAAGACTCCTGCAAATTGGATTACAATTATTAATAGATAAATTAATTCATAATTAAGTTATTCATAAACTTGTAATTAAACAAACATATATCATAATTAATACTCACAAAATGCGTAGGATATTAATTTTTATTTTTTTTTGAGAAAAGGATATTAATTATTTATTATATCATTTTTCATCACACGATTGTTTATTTTATTTTTTTGGTGAGAAACTTTTATCACACGATTGTAATAACACACACACACACACACACACACACACACACACACACATATATATATATATATATATATATATATATATATATATATATTTTTTTTTTTTTGAAATACTAATAATTCTTTACAAAATATAGTATATGTTCTATATTTGTGCAAACTATTTCAAACCAAAGAATCAACATTTTTACATTTAAATTTTGAGTATTTCTATATTTGGTTTTTCATGTAATCTTCAGATTTTTTTATTTTATTTTATAAATCGATGAAGTCTAGTCCCAAAAATTAAACTACAATAAGTTAATTTTAAAAAAGTTTAGAGATTAAATTTGACTATAATTATTAAATTCGAAAATATTAGTATATTATATATATATTTTTTAATGCTAATAACTCTGTTAGAATGCAATATTTGTTCATAACTACTTTCTCAACGTACTGGAGTACAAAGAGACAATACCGCCTTCAGTGGGACTCGTACGCATGACCTCCCATTTGGAAGAGCCATGTCACTAGACCATAAGGTCATTGACATTAGTAAATTATATATTTGACAAAGGTGAAATTAATTTTTTTTGGGGATAAATATACTAATAAATTTAACCAATTATGCACTATCGAACCCGGATTGATTAAACATATGATTATGAATTATAAATAATTAAATAATTATATTAATAATTAAATTCAATTTTGTTTACATTAACATATATTATAAGTTAAAGGGAAAAGGATTAGATGTACCTTCAAATTATAGGTGGAAAAAGATGCATTCAAACTATAAAAAGTTCAAATTAGACACCTCTAACTCCTTATTTCAATACAATTAACAAGGCGTTTGATTGGAATGAATGAATTAAAGGGGAAATGAATTGTAATTCGGTGGGAAAAGAATAAAGTGAGAATATAATATATAGCTAGTATGAATTAAAATTATAGTTTGGTAAGGAGGAATATAATTATTCGGAATGGAAATGGAAGAATTGATATAAAGATTAAAATGTCATTGTATAATAATATTAATAATAATATTTAAGAGCAAATATATCATTTTCTTTCATTTCCCTTTTCTTTGTATGGATGAACTGCAATTCATTGAATTGAGGAAATTGTAATTCCCTCCAACCAAACAATATAGTTTATCATTTAATTGAATTGTATTGGCATTGAGTTACAATTCATGCCAACCAAACACCCTATTAGTTGATTAACTGATTATCTTTTAGGTAATCAGTAAAAATGTCTTTTTTATTTTAAAAAATATTGTTAAAATAAAAAAAATTCTAAAAATATTTTTTAATTCAAATAATTTAATTAAAAATAGAATAAAATAAAAATAATAAAGAAGAAATTTTTACAAAGAAACTTGTGTCTGATGGGCTTCTTCACCCCGCCGGCTACTCTATCCAATTGGATGAAGAAAATGGCCAATTTCTCCATTGATGAAAAAGTGAGCAATTTGTTTTTTTTTTTTTTAAATGTTTTTGGATAAAAGATGTACATCAAATGTATGTTATCGATTATCACATTGAGTTTACTAACCAATCGACCTTTTTTTGAAATATGGCGTACCATTATATTAATTCAGAAATTGAATGATAGAGTCAGGAGGGATTAAATCTCAGTACATAGAATGATCCTGATCATAGGTTAAACTAGCAAGAGTATGTGCATGTAAATTTAAAGCTCTAGGAACAAAACTAAGCGAACAATAAATGAAACTACTAATAGCTATTCTACATTGCTCAATCACAATTCCAACATAGGATAAGTTCGGTGTAGTAACTGCATGAACCGCATTCCTTAAGACAAGACAATCCGTAAGAATATCCACCTCATTCTCGTTTCGGTCTTTAAGCCAGGACAAGACTTCCTTGCATGCTAGTGCTTCTGCCATAAGAGGAGTAAAACACCCCGGGAGCTTTCCATTTGCCGCTGCTTTAAACACACCATTCGGACCGAGTAGGACCGCCCAATAGGTTGCATTGCCGGTACTCGGGTCGTATCCGGCGTCAACGTGGCACGTCGCCCGTCCGGCTGCCACCGCTTGCACCCCTTCGGCTGATGTCGCCACTGGTCGAGCGTGGATTGCCGTGTAGCTCGCTTCTCCCGCAGCTGCACGGCGCCACACCACCTTCGGCCTCCTTACCGCATGTTCCCAGACCGCCTCGTTTCTGGCCATCTATAAAAAATAGAGGACCCCCACAACGCGTCTGACCTGTTCGCCTGTGAGCATATCCATAACAGTCATAAGCCAGTTTGGAAAAGACGTAGAATAAATATTCATAATAGGCAGCCCTGAAATATTCCATACGGCTCTAGAATAATCACATAAAACTAATGAGTGCATAACATTCTCATTAGTAAGACCACACAACATGCATGTTGGGTTCACATCTACCCTCTTTATAATCAAATTTGTTGTGGTTGGGAGTATATCACACACCGCTCTCCATAAAAAAGTTTTTCATTTGGGTGAGACTTTCAACTTCCACAATGTAATCCATCTATCAAATTCTCCCAAAGTATGATTAAATTCTCCCATTAGGCGCCTATAAGCATCCTTTACAGTGTAGCAACCATTTGGGTCATTATGCCAATACCATGTGTCTTTATAATCTGGGCTCACAGGTATTTTTAAAATTCGATCCACATCCTCAGGTTCAAATAGATCTGATAAAATATGGGGGTCCCATGTTTTTGTTTGCTGATCTATTAAACCTGCTACAACTGCACCCCTTAATGGTTCAGGCATTACTGTTTGAACAAGTGGACTAGGATTATCATGCAACCACGGATGACCCCATATTAAAGTTTCCTGGCCATTTCCAATTCTCCTTCGTACATGGGCAATAACCAAATCATGAGCAACCATAATACTCCGCCAACAAAAACTGGGATTATTTCCCACCGTTGCATCCACAAAAGAAGTTTTCGGGTAGTATCTTGCTTATATATTCTTGCTGCCAGAGACTCCGGATTAGTTAAAAATCGCCATGCCTGTTTACCCAACATCGCAAGATTAAAATTCCTCAGATCTTTAAACCCCACTCCACCAAACTTTTTAGGGATACACAATTTATTCCATGCTTTCCAGTGGATTCCTCTTTCTGGCCATTTTCCCCACCAATACCTATTCATGGCCCTTTGAATTGACTCGCAAACTGATTTAGGGAGCAAAAAAACACTCATTGAAAATGTGGGCATATACTGAGCCACACTTTTCAAAAGCACTTCTTTACCAGCCTGTGATAGCAATTTCTTGTTCCACAAGAAAACTCTTTGTCTGATTTTATCTTCTACATAAGAGAAAACAGTCCATTTATTTCTCCCTACAAAAGAGGGTAGCCCCAAATATTTTCCAAAATTCCGCGTCTGCTCCACGCCCAGACAGTCCGCTACTTCCTCTCTCATCTGTTCTCCAGTATTCTTACTATAGCATATATTAGATTTATGATAGTTCACCAACTGACCAGATAACTCCCCATATCTTTCCAAACACTGTTTGACCACTATAGCTTCCTGGACATTGCTTTAAAGAACAATAAACTATCATCAGCAAAGAAGAGATGTGATATTGGGGGGCTCCCCTCGCCACCCTACAACCGTGAATAGATCCTACTGCCTGTGCTTTCTGTAAAAGCATGGATAAACCTTCAGCACAAATAATAAATAGGAAAGGTGAAAGTGGATCTCCCTGTCTGAGACCCCTTGTTGGTTGCACCTGGCCTCTACTCACGCCATTCACCATAACACTGTATGATACAGTGGTAACACATGTCATTATCAGCTTAATCCACCGTTCATCAAAACCCATTACCTCCAGCATCCTTTTCAAGAATGGCCACTCCATTCTATCATAAGCCTTAGCCATATCCAGTTTAAGTGCTCCCCATCCTGCTATTCCACATTGCTTACGATTCAAAAAGTGGCCCACCTCCGCCGCCACAAGTATATTATCCGTTATAAGCCTACCTGGGATGAAGGCACTTTGGGACTCTGAGATTAAATCCCCCAACATAGGTTTCAACCTGTTGGCAATCATCTTTGCCATAACTCTATACAAGACATTGCTCAGGGCAATATGCCTCAAATCCGCCACAGTTGTAAGGTCATTCTTCTTTGGAATCAAAACAATATTGGTAGCATTCAAATCATTCGGAATTTCACCTGAATTCAAACAATTGACAATAAAAGCAGACACATCCTCTCCAACTATATCCCAGAAACGCTGATAAAACCCCGAATTCATTCCATCCGGTCCCGATGCCTTGTTAGGATACATGGCAAATAAAGCAGTTTTGACCTCGGCCACATCATAGGGACACAATAATGCTTCATTCTGGTCAGTCGTCACTCGGGGGCCAAACTCATCAAATAAAGGGTCCTCACACACAGGATTACTAGTAGCAAAAATTGTATTGAAATAGTTGATTACTACATTATTCATATTCTGTCCCTCCACCCATACCCCAGACTCATTCAACAGTTTAGAAACAAAATTCTTTTTCTTTCTAGCAGAAGCATACCTGTGATAATACTTTGTATTCGCATCTGCGCCACGAAGCCAATGCTGCTTCGCTCTCTGCCTCCAAAAGACATCTTCCTAGGCTTTTAACTGGGAGATCTGATTATTCAACAACTGGAACTGAGCCAAAGATCCCGGATCCCTCCTACCACGGATCCGCCCCTGCTCCTTGCGGAGCCGCCGGATGTGCTCTCCAAACTTATGAAAATGGTCACCGCCCCAGCGCATCAGTCTATCCCCACATCGTTGCTGACAATTCAACAACCCCTCTATCCTCCCCCCTTGCCAGGCAGTTTCCACCACTTCTCTACACCCCTCATCCAGCAGCCATGCCATCTCAAACCTGAACCTCCTCGGAACCCTTCTTCCCCCCCCCCCCCCCCCCCCCCCCTCCTTTGTGCATTTATATCAAGGAACAGAGCTGAGTGATCTGAGTTACGAGTAATTATATTCTATACACCCGCCCTTCCATGCGCATCACACCACTCCATCGTTGCCAACACCTTATCTAATCTCTCCTCCAACCATTGATCCGTTCCACTATATTTCTCCCAAGTAAACTGGTATCCCCTCATAGGTAGCTGACGTAAACCACAGTCATCCACAACTTCACTAAAACCCCGGAGAAAGTTATCTGGATGTGGATTGTTTCCCCTTTTCTCATGCTGGAATAAGAGATCATTAAAATCTCCTATTACAACCCACGGAAGCGGAGACTTCCCCACCAATGATTTCAGCAACTCCCATGATTCTCGCCTTTGACTACTCTTAGGGAAGTCGTAGAAACATGTCATACGCCATGTCTCTCCTGATGGCATACAGACCTCAATATCCACATGGTTTTTCGAATAGCCCAGAAGTGTAGCTGTATTATTCTTCTTCCACAACAAAGCCAGTCCCCCACCATTCCTCTCATTATCCACATAGAACAAACCTTCAAAACCTATCCTCACACGGAGCCTTTCCGCATGATCTCGTTGCACCATTGTTTCCATTAGAAATACAAAGTCAGGCTTCTTACCGGACACAAGGTCCACAATCTCTCGAACTGTACGTGGATTGCCCAAGCCATGACAGTTCCAACTTATCGTACTCATGATGATGGGCGGGACTGGGCTCCAGTTCCCGCCACTCGCAAGTTTTTTGACACATCGGTCATAGCCACATCCTCCCCTTCACCCTCAACCCCTCGGCGGCATTTAACATTTGCCACCACTCCCTCCACCCTCTCCCCAACCCCCATACTGCCCTCCCTTATCTCCCCCTCTTCCCGCCCCCATGCTCCGCCACCTTCCACACCCTCCCCCTCCTCCTCCCTCACCCTAGGTTTCGGCTTCCTCCCAACCGGCACCAACCAGTTTTCCCCCCACCGCCCTCGGCGCACCCCTACTCCCTCCCGCCCGTAACCCTACAAACGGGTGCATCTCAACCGACATTGGTCTCTTACGTGCTTTCAGACAGAACATGTGAACATGGCCCAACATCCCACAAAACGTACAATATTTGTGTAGACGTTCATACCGAAAAGTTATCCAACTCATCGACTTATCTCGTTTCACCAACTTCATGCCACGCCTCAACGGCTTCCCTACCGCAATAGATACGCGGATTCGGTAGAACGTAAGCCATGGTGCTCCCGCGAACCTCTCATCATGTTTCACAAACTTACCTATAAAGTTTCCAGCCTGCTCAAGTACCGTATCTGACGTATACCCCATCGGCAATCCATGCAACTGAACCCACATATCAATTGAATTCAGCTCCACCTCCCCAGGCACAGCTCCGGCCACCACCTCCCGGCATACCAAGGTATTATTTTCAAAACCCCATGGACCCCATCCAAGACGTAATCTATGTCCGTCCTATGATAAAAGACAAACAAGAAAAGTCCCGGTTGAATCTCCGTAACCTGCACCCCCCTCACCGGTTGCCATACGGATGCCATAACCTGCTTCATGAACTCCAATTTGACCAGCTTCGTAGTTAGAAAACGGCCGACAACAGCCCACGTTTCCTCGTCATCAACCTGGAGTTCGCCGACCCCTTCCCCCTCCGGCACAAACTCATCATGTTCATCCTCCAAATCAAAACCCTCCCACCGTGCCGTCAACCTTTCGACCTCACTGCCCTCGTTCGCCATTCCTGCTGCGTACACACGGCCTCGCCTCACGTCAGAAGGAAGCCTGCGCTGTTCGTCGTAGAAATCCGGCGTTCTCCGCCGTAGTAATTGACCGGAAAACGCAAGAAAACCTAGGTTTCCCTAGAGAGAAAACCGAAACCCTAGTTTTACCCTAGATTAGCTCAACTTTGTTAATCGGTATTGCATTGTAATTGTAGATACAAGTTAGACTAACCAATCGACCTAATTGCATCAAATTGAAGGGTTGAGGTATCTACTTGAAACTTTTTATACTTTAGGGTCTAATTATTTTTTTTTGTACTATTGACTCTATGTCTCTGTTACAAGGTAGTATATATGTATATGTTCAGTATACTTTCTTTATCTGTTGTAGAACAAAGAGCTAATAATATCCCATCATCGGAGTTTGATCCTATGACCTTCCCTAAAGAAGAGCTACAAGAGTACCAATTTAGCACAAGATATTTGACATGACCTAATTGTTTCCTTATCTTATATTTTAATGACATATTTGATTGTTTTCTTTAGGTTAAAATATTACAGAGTACATTATATTTTCTATGTCCCATTTTATGTGTCTAATTAACGAGTGCAAATTATATTTCATATGTAATTTATACATTATTATACTGTTGGAAAAAATAGCTTAAAATGGCATAAAATGGCATGTTAAGTGGCTATTTTGTGGTACAATTATCAGTGGGGTCCACTTCCGATTTGGGTCGGGTCAAAGTGGATTCGGATTCTTCGTAGTGAGACGAAGAGATCGATATATTGTACGCTCAAAACGGATAATGGGTGAATGAGATATTGATTCTCAAAGTAGACCCATTTGAGCTGGAAAATGATGGGAAAAAGTGAGCTTTTTGTCCCACATTGCTTTGGAATGAAGATTTTCCCCCCTATATACAAGAGCTCTTTTGAAGCTTGTAGAATTGTATAGCATAGAGGCTCTCTCGCGCGGGGGGTGGGGGGGGGGGGGTGCAAATCAAATTCCAACTTTCAGAGATTGAAAAAGGCTTGATTCAAGCCCGAGCTCGTGTGCGCCGCTGGCCTTGCGGGCTAAGTTATGCCAAACTTCGGTATCATTTTCCAACTGGTATAGCCACTTGGTTCGGTTCTACCGAGAGCACAACTCTCGTGCAACAGCCACCTACTCTCGTGTAGTGGTGCACCGAGAGCACAACTCTCGTGCAACAGAGTCCACGAGAGGTGCAAGGGCCGAAACTGGATGAGGTCGAAAGTTGAGACCGAACCCTGTACGCTAACGGTCAGGAACCCGAAAGTTCTGACTGTTGAGGGGATTGAATTCATCTGTTACGGAATTAATTGTCTATTAATTCCAATTTTGAATTCTGAATTCAATTCCCAGGTAGTGGCCTGCTGTTATAGCTGTTGGAAGGCAGCTTTAATGTCATTTTTAATTGCCATAATAAAGGCTATTGGCTCCTTCAACCCTATATAAGAGAGGGTAGAGGCAGTAGAGTTTTACACACAGAAACATAGAACACGAAAGTTCGGTTTTTCAGCTTCAAAACCTCTCTGCTTCTACTCTTTCTTGGCCTACTGTGTTCATAGCCATTGTCTTGCTCGCCGGATTCCTTGTTTGAGTGCTCAAACATTGAATCATTAGCAAGTTTTATCCTAGGAAGCCTAGGCCACAACGCTCCTAGCATCTTTGGGAGGTGGCAAATAAGGTTTTAAGGAGAGAGTGCTCACTCGACTCTTGCAAAAACCCAACACCAAACACTAGCCAATTTCTTCAATTTTTCTTCCCCTCTTTCCAGGAAATAATAGTCAATTTTTATTTGATTATTATTTGTTTTCTATCAACGGTTCCAACATATACAATAATAGAGTTTATTCAGTTTGCACCTTCGAATAATGTTGTGAGTTTATGGTCATAAAAAAATTTACATTGTATAAGTTCATAATCTATAATACTTCAAAAACTAAATTAAAATATTTCATGCGCATAATAATAAATGTATTATTCTTACTACTACTATTATTAGCAATTTCCATAGATTAATCTAGCTTTTTCCACCTTTAAAAAAAAAAAAAAAAAAAGAGCAAACCAAAACAAAAGAGTACGCTATACAACATTTATCACACGAAAAAAAAGACATTTTTTTTGCGCTACATTACCTACATATAGCACATGATATTAATTTTATTATGAAAGTAATCTAAATTAATTTCAAATTATACTCACAAAGTTTAATTCATATTTATACAAATAACTAATTTAAAATCTTTTAACATAATACACATATACAAGAATTGGTACTTGATAGTATGACTTTAGATATTAGTAGCTCGTTTACAAATTAACTCAAGCTATTAAGTTAGATATTTGTTCTTTCATTGTGTTTTAAAAGGAAAGTTCTTCAAAAATTTATCAAATTAAGAAATGTATAACTTTCGTTATTGTTTTTAATATGCAATATCGTTATGAATCAACATAAAAGCGACTTTCATTTTTTATTAATTAATGCATTTAAATAAAATGAAATTGGTTTTTTTTTTTAAATGAAATTGAAGAAAAAAAGATTAAATATTTCAAATATAACATTCCACCATGTGTTTCATCCTATCATTTATTGAATAATCTGAAATTAGATTACCTTACAACGCCTTACCATATTTTTAAAATCTACCTTTTTATTAAAGAGTCGACTAACAAATAAAAAATAAATTTAATATAATTAGGAAGAAATTATCTACCAAGGACCTTGTAGTCTAGTGGCACCAAGTTGCTCTCCCATTTGAGAGATTGTAGGTTTGAGGGTCAGTGGAGGTGTAATTGACTCTTTGTACTTTAGTAGTACTCAAAAGAAAATTCTCTCTCTAAGTGATTTCTCCATAAATTTGATCCGATCAAAATGTGGTCTCGAAACATGAGAAATTTTACTTTTTGTATATAAGATCTCTCTGAGTGATTTCTCCATAAATTTTATCCGATCAAAATGTGGTCTCGAAACACGGAAATTTCGCTTTTTGTATATAAGATTATAAGAAACTGTTAAAGAGAATTTTTTTGAATACACTATAAACTCTATTACAATATAGTATCCGTTCAATATGCTTTCTCTAATCGTAGTAGTCCAATGAGTCAATATCCCACCATTGAAGTTTGATTTTGTGGCTCATAAATTTTATCCGAACAAAATGTGGTCTCGAAACACAAGAAATTTCACTTTTAATTATATATACATTTGATTGTTTTCATTAAGTTAAAATATTATTATAGAGTACATTATATTTCCTATGTCCCATTTTATCACTACTGGAAATTATGGAATTTTCGACCACCTGAAAGTGATCTTAAATCAAGTCGAAAGTCTTGTTCCGACCACTTTTGGTATCCGGAAAAACTTTTGTTGCTATTTCTGACCACTTTTTTGCTTTTAACTTGATTCAAGATCACTTTCAGGTGGGCGAAAATTCCATAATTTCCAGTAGTGTATGTGTCTAGTTAACGAGTGCAAATTATATTTTGTATGTAATTTATAAATTATTACACAATAATGGAGTTTATTCAGTTTGCACCCTGGAATAATGTTGTGAGTTTATGGTCATAAAAAAATTTACATTGTATAAGTTCATAATCTATAATATTTCAAAAACTAAATTAAAATATTTCATGCATTCAAAAAAAAAAAATTAAAATATTTCATGCGCATAATAATAAATGTATTATTCTTCTCCCAAATAAATGTATTATTCTTACTACTACTATTATTAGCAATTTCCATAGCTTAATCTAGCTAGCTTTTTCCACTTTTTTTGTTTTTTTTTTTGTTTTTTTTTTTTTGTTTTTTTTGTTTTTTTTTTTTTTTGTTTTTTGTTTATTTGAAGAAAGCTTTTTTCCACCTTTAAAAGAAAAGAAAAAAAAAAAAGAGCAAAAAAAAAAAGGAATAAGGTACAAATTGGCCACTGAATGTAACCTGAAAGTGCAATTATGTCAATGAAGAAAAAAAGAGTACAACTAGGCCACTGAACACTCCAAATGTATGCAATTTCACCTTATAGTAGGTTATCATCCATTTCATCAAGTTGCTTGCTTACCAGGATGGTGAGTTGGCACTTTTAAATAATTTTTAATAATAAATTTAAATAAAAAATAAAATATGAATATAATAAAAATAAAATATAATAAAGTTAATTATTAAAAATTATCCATTTCACTCCAATGTTTTTTATTTTTAAAGTTAATTATTAAAAATTATCCATTTCACCCCAATGTTTTTTTTTTATTTTTTATTTCTTATTCTTAAAGTTAATTATTAAAAATAATCCATTTCGGTGTTTTTTTTTTTTTTTTTTTTTTGTATTTTATAGTTAATTATTAAAAATTATTTTAAAATGTCAACTCTGAAATTGATGGTAACCTGTTATCAGGTGAAATTGCATACATTTAGAGTATTCAGTGATCTAATTGTACTTTTTTTTTCCTTTCATTGGCCTAATTGCACTTTCAGGTTATGTTCACTGACCAATTTAGACTTTATTCCAAAAAAAAAAAAAGTACACTATACAACATTTATCACACGAAAAAAAGACTTTTTTTTTGCGCTACATTGCCTACGTATAGCACATGATATTAATTTTATTATGAAAATAATCTAAATTAATTTCAAATTATACTCACAAAGTTTAATTCATACTTATATGAATATAACTAATTTAAAATTTTTTAACATAATACACATATACAAGAATTGATACTATAACCTTAGATATTAGTAGCTGGTTTACAGATTAACTCAAGCTATTAAGTTAGATATTTGTTCTTTTCTTTTTGTTTTAAAAGGAAAATTCTTCAAAAATTTATCAAATTAAGAAATGTATAACTTTCGTTATTGTTTTTAATATGCAATATCGTTATGAATCAACATAAAAGCACTTTCATTTTTTTACTAATGCATTTAAAGAAAATGAAATTGTTTAAAAAAAAATGAAATTGAAGAAAAAAAGATTAAATATTCCAAATATAACATTCCACCATGTGTTTCATCCTATCATTTATTGAATAATCTGAAATTAGATTACCTTACAACATGTTACCATATTTTTAAAATCTACTTTTTTTTATTAAAAAGTCCACTAATAAATAAAAAATAAATTTACAGGGCGTTTGGTTGGAGGGAGGGAATTATGTGGGAAATGAATTGTAATTCCATGGGAGTTGAATTATTGGAAATAAAGTGAGAATTTAAATTCCAGTGTTTGGTTGACAGGAATAAAATTACTGGGAATTTCAATTCCAATGTTTGGTATATATGGGAATTGAAAGGGAATAAGTAGTATAAAGTCAAAAATGTCCATTGTTGTTGTTAGACATTAATTTTAGGTTAAAAAATGAAGGGGTAATTTTGACTCATCACTATCTTTTTTTCCCAGGAATTAAAATACCAGGGGGGACATGGGATTTTAATTCCATGAAAATGGGGGTCCCTCCAACCAAACTACGGAATTTAATGGTCTTTGGAATTAGGTGGAAATTAAGTGGGAAGGGAATTTAAAAATCCCTCCAACCAAACGCCCTGTTAGTATAATTAGAAAGAAATTACCTAATTCTTTCTCCAAAAGTGATTTCTCCATAAATTTTATCCGATCAGGTTTCGAAACACGAGAAATTTCACTTTTTGTATATAAAATTATTATAAAAACTGTTAAAGAGATTTTTTTTTTTAGTATTATAGACTCTATTACAAGGTAGTATCTGTTTAATATACTTTCTTTAACTGTTGTAATCCAAAGAATCAATGTTCATCTATTCGAGTTTATTTTATGATATTTTTTCAAGGAGAGCCACAAGGTATCAACTGAACGTGCAATGTTAAAAGAGGATAAGTAAAACACAAGAAGATTAAAGGGTTTGGGATGTACCAAAAATGGCAACTCTCACCCGTATTCTATCACCCCCGTCAGAAGATAATGGGAATAATATAATATAATATATTTTCATTTATTGAATTTCCTACTCTCAATTTATAAAATTTATAAATAGTATTTTTAGCGCTGCTGTAACTTTCATTTCTTTCTCCTTGTCTCTCTGCGCTTCTGTCCCATCACCTCCCTGTCTCTCTGTAGTCTCTGAAGTCCAGAAGGTCTAATTATTCTCAAATAGAGGAGACTAGGTGAACAGAATTTTCTTCCTTTTTGTGTAAAGAATAAGGACAATCCAACGCACCCTTTGAGGTAAAAAAGCTATTGCCTTGGATAAACTAGTAGTTGTAGTTGTAATAATGGCGGCAGCCCCATCTTTCTTGGATCAAAGCTGAGATCTTTATCTGTTTTTGGTGCTTTTCTTCTTTTTCTTTGGATATATGCCTGCTGTTTTCTTTCTTGGATTCTTGTTTACTCTTTCTGCAAACCAAGATTGGTTTGTCTTTAGATTCTTTATATTTGATGCCATTTTTTCTGGCCCTTTGTTGTATGGATTTTAGCTTTTGCAAACAGTTTTTGTTTTTCCCTTGATTTGTTCATTCTATTAGTTGTTGAATTCAAGGATAGAAACCTGAGTAGTTGAGGATGTCTTTGTTTCATTGGATACTTTTCTTGTGTTTTTTTTAGACCTATTTTTTTCTGGGTTTTTGTGGTTATGAGTGCATTTCATGATTTTCTAGATCTGGGATGGTATGACAGATTCTTTTAGGTGTTCTTCTCAAATTTCCTTTTTTTTTTCCCGGGAAAATTGTGTTACAGACACAGGATTCTTTTGAGTTTTGATAGCTAGTGTCTAATCACGGATTTTTTTTAACTTTCTATCTGTCAAAAAAGTTACCTTTTTCTTTCTGCTTTGTATTGGACTCCACGTTTCTTATGTGATTTCACATGTTTATCATTTTGCTCTTCTGTTCCAATTGCGGCATATAACTGTTTTAGTCTGTCATATGAATGAATTGAGTTTGTTTTGTTAATTTCCAGTATGCTATATTTGCAGGAGAGAAGAAATAAGCAAAATTGAGAAGCTTTTTCCTGGTATTCCCACCTTGATTTTGCAATTTAGTGGGGAATAATACTCCAAGTTTGTGTTTAGCAATCAAATCCTGATTGGGGTTCTTGGGATTTTGGCTTAGACTGTAAAGATGATGATGTTTGAGGAGATGGGGTTCTGTGGTGATCTTGATTTCTTCCCGGCTGCACTCAAGGAGCCTGCTGATGTGGTTGCTCCGCCGCCTCTGCCGCCTCCTATGGAGGCGGGGGAGGCGGTGGTGGTGGAGGATGACTATAGCGACGAAGAAGAGATCGAAGTAGATGAGTTGGAGAGGAGGATGTGGAGGGACAAGATGAAGTTGAAGAGGCTCAAGGAGATGAATAGGAGTAGTAACGATGGCGTGGATTCTGCGAAGCAACGCCAGTCTCAGGAGCAGGCGAGGAGGAAGAAGATGTCTCGGGCGCAAGACGGGATCTTGAAGTACATGTTGAAGATGATGGAGGTGTGTAAAGCTCAGGGTTTCGTTTACGGGATTATCCCGGAGAAGGGGAAGCCCGTGAGCGGGGCGTCTGATAATCTCAGGGAGTGGTGGAAGGATAAGGTGAGATTCGATCGGAATGGTCCAGCTGCCATAGCAAAGTACCAAGCAGAGAATGCGATCCCGGGGCAAAACGAGGGCGCTGAACCGGTCGGTCCAACGCCTCATACCTTGCAGGAGCTTCAAGACACTACCCTTGGGTCCTTGCTTTCAGCTCTGATGCAGCATTGTGACCCCCCGCAAAGGCGGTTTCCCTTAGAGAAAGGCGTTCCCCCGCCCTGGTGGCCCACGGGGAACGAGGAGTGGTGGCCTCAATTGGGGCTACAGAAGGAGCAAGGGCCTCCCCCTTATAAGAAGCCTCACGATTTGAAGAAGGCGTGGAAGGTCGGTGTCCTCACCGCTGTCATCAAGCATATGCACCCCGATGTGGCTAAGATAAGGAAGCTCGTTAGGCAATCGAAGTGTTTGCAAGACAAGATGACAGCCAAGGAAAGTGCCACTTGGCTTGCCATCATTAACCAAGAGGAGTCCTTGGCTCGGGAGCTTTACCCCGATCGCTGCCCGCCTTTGTCCTCAGCTGGCGGGAGTGGAACGTTCGCCATGAACGACAGTACCGAGTACGATGTTGAAGGGATTGACGATAGACCCAACTTCGATATTCACGAGCAAAAACCGAGTAACCTGAGTTTGTTGAATTTGGGGGTCGAGAGATTCCAAGACGGGCTAATGGTGCAACAGCCCCCTCATTCAATCAAGGATGATATCAATATCGTCACCAACTTCGATTTCACAAGGAAGAGGAAGCCGGGAAGTGACCTGCCTATTCTGTTGGATCACAAGATCTATACATGTGACTCCCTTCGATGTCCTCACAGCGAGATTCGTCTCGGTTTTCCAGACAGATCAGCCCGAGATAACCATCAATTATCTTGCCCTTACAGGAATTCTGCACAATTTGGTGTGTCACAGTTTCATATTAACGAACCCAAACCGCCAGTCTTTTCCCAACAGTTTGTTCAACCCAAGACTGCCTCTCTGCCAGTCAATTCAGCCCCGTTGTCCTTCGATCTCTCGGGACTCGGGGTACCAGAAGACGGGCAAAGGACGATTAACGATCTCATGTCTTTTTACGAAACAAACATTCAGGCAAACAAAAACTCCTGTTCTGCCAATGTTGCTGCTACCAAAGACCATTCTCTTCAACAACCTAGTATTCACTCCCAACAGGACAAGTACCTCCAAAATCAACGAGCCATGATGGAGGGGATGATCTTCGAGGACAGTAATCGCCCCATGGTTCCACCCGGAGACCGGTTCGATCAGTGCAAGGTTTTGAACTCTCCTTTCGGTCCACTTTTCAATGGAAACTCTAACGAGGCTTTCCCCTTCATGTTTGGCTCCCCATTCAACCTACAACCCGTCGACTACAATGAAGGTTTACCCGGTGCTGCCCGGGATGCCATGCCAAAGAAAGACGTTCCCATTTGGTACTAGCCCAAACATTGCCAAATTATCAGCTTTTTCGGGTCTATGGATCACAATCGATCTGCGATGGTCAGTTTGACTTATAGTCGCGCTTACAGTTATTGTAGTAACAGTATTTCCTTGTAGCCTATGCATAGTAAGACAAGGTGGGGAAGTGGGCAGGGAGGAACCATCTGCTCAAGTATTTGCTGATTGTTCCATAAATAAGCTACTCTATTTTGATTCTGTTTATGTAATAGATTAGAGAATGCAATATTTTGCTGTCTATAATGTTGTCTATGTTTGGCTATACATTATATTGTCCTAATGGCATTTTGATGCTTTGATGTAAGTTTGTGTGACTATTCAAAAACTAGGTTGTGTTGTGTATTTTGTTGTGTTTTTGGACCTTATCACAACTTTGATTAGCAATCACAAGATTCTTTAATTTTACTTTCTTGTGGCTTCATCCTCTGCCAGGATAGTCATACAGGGAGAATTCTGAACTTGTTAGTTGGTGGCTGCTGACACCATCACTTTCTGTACCTAAAAACATTATCAGGGTAAACCCTAAACCCAAGGGACCCTCGCCCCTGCCTTGGAGATTGTAAGATCGATGAGGTAAATTGTAGGATGTGCCTCAGTAAAATAGGGTTTAAGTGTTTGTTTTTGCTCTAAGGTTGAGATTTTCTCCCATTGAGAATTCGAACCTTAATATTTGTTGGATTATACATGTTGGGCATTGACCAAATTGGTCGAGTTCAGCCCCTGCTCGATTCAAGGTCGAGTTCAGCCTCTGTTCGATTCGAGTCGAGACGTAGTGCTATGATTTTATCGAGCTAATTTGTGGGTTGTGCCTCAGTAAACAGGGCTTGAGTGCTTTTTTTGCACTAAGGTTGAGATTTTTCCCCATTGAGAATTCGAACCTTAATATTGTTGGATTATACATGTCGGGCGTCGACCAAATTGATCAAGTTCAGTCCCTGTTCGATTCGAGGTGAAGTTCAGCCTTTGTTCAATTCGAGACGTGGTGCTGTGATTTATCATGGAGCTATGTCCGGAGCTAAGAACAAGATATTATAGGTGACATGAAAGCTAGCTTGTTCTTTGAAGCAATGAGCTAAGATAGAGGAAATAATTGGACCCAGAAAAGTTATCTGCTAGATATAAAAGAAAATCACAGAAAATTGGTAGTTGAATGGCCAATTCAATAAAGTATGATGACCCTCCACCATATATCATGTGATCCTCATTATCTAACCCCAAAGTCAGCATACTTTTGAAGGGTTCAAATGGCCATCACTCCTGACCCCTCCACTTTTTCCCAGCATAGCCAACAGTACCCCCAACGCCCCAACCTCTTATTATAAAAACATTATATAATACCTCCTACCCAACATAACTCAATGGTGGGTTTAGTGATCTGTTTTATTGAGATACGTTTCGTGATTTACTTCTTTCACATTGTCTTTTAGATTGAGAACCGTGACATTTTTATAGATAATGCTCTCTGCTCCAACATAACTCAGCGATATAAAAACAAAGTGAGGTAAGTCTCAGCATCGCTAGCCTAGCGAATGGCCGAATGCAAGTTGATGAGAGTTTGATACTTGCACGCAATAACACAAGTTAGAGTTGAATCCTTTGTGGGTATTAGTGTACTTAATCACTCTTTCATTGAGACACATCGTGTCAATTTACCTTTTTCACAATGCCCTCAAGGTTAGGGTCACTAAGCCTACTATTAGAAACAAACAAAAAAATAAACATCACTTCTGTAAATAACTAATTAACTGTTTTTTTTTATTTATAATGTTAGGTATGATAATGTCATTTCTGACGACATCGAGCAATTTTTCAACATATAGCTATAAAAGATCATGGGGGTGCTATAAAAGATTATGGGGATGTTTGGTAAATAGTTGTTAGCTGATTGGGTTAATGTGTTTGACAAGTTGATAATATTAGCTGATTGTAGAAAGATGTTTGGTAAATTAGCTGATAGCTGATTATATGTAAAATGACTTTCTCAAAAAGCTTATTTAAAAAAACACTACTTTGAAAAACTTTTAGAATTTTAGTATTTTGGCGCAATAAGTTGTTACAAAATGCTAATTAATCAAACACTCATATTGATTGTTTAACCAAGTTAAACAACTAATTATGATCAAATAAGTCAAAATTGACTGATAAACTAACTATGTTTTAAATGAGGTCCATATGTAACACAGCCAAAAAGTAGTTGCATAGGAGTAGGGGGGCAAACATGTACATTTAAAGCAACATCTATGATTCTTAAGGCAAGAGAACATGAAGATGTGTCAGTGCATCTACAAGAGAATGCACCTGGACTTTTTTTGTTTCCATTTTTATTTTTATTTTTTCTGGAGATCCAATATTTACAGAAATGCAAAACCCCTACGTACAAATCAAGACATTGAAATTTCACAAAACGGTGCAACAGACAGATGTGCGTTCTTTGTATGTATTTGGTGCATGAACAAGACCTGTCCCTTAAACAGTAGACACCATTTCTTGACATGCCAACTGTACTAAATTTATGTTTAATCTTATCTAAAAATTTTAATAATTAATCACAGCCACTCTCATAAACCTGTGATTAACGTGATTTTTTTAATAGCCTGACAGTTAATAGTTTATGTCTTACGATAATTGTGGTTAGCTTGTCGCTGGCATCTTCGCATACTTTAATAAACATCGTATTTGCTTTTTTTTTTTTTTTTTTTTTTTTTTTTAGTTACGTTGACTGTCTATTAAACAATGTTGTAAAGGTTGGTGTGTAAGCAAAGCTGAAACGGAAAAGGAGAGAGGGCATGTTTTTTTGGACTAAGGGGGAAAATGTAGCCGTTATCTAAAGATTTTGTGTAATGGGCTTGACCGATAATAGATTGGCAAGAATTGAATTTGTGATCACGTTCTAATCGTTCGGTTATCCCTTTTAGAGTGATAAAATGTGTTTTGACTTTTGAGCCTGTGAGTTGGTTGTGTATTTCACTTAGGGTCCGTTTAGAAACGTATCAGGAAAAAAAAAAAAAAAGATTTCCAAAAAAATGAATCATGTTTGAAAAAAAAAATTCATTTACGTGTGTTTGACTAAAAGTCATAAAACGTTCTTTTTTGTTAGGTTGATAGTTAGAAAATTATATTTTTCATAATATAACTTATTTTTCTGTTTAATTTGGTTCTAACTCGTAACTTATTATAATAAAAATAAATACATAAAGTGGTACATATAATAATTCTGAATTAAAGAAATTGAAAATTAAAAAAAAAAAAAAAAGGAAAAAAAAAGGGATATATAGGTCGGGCCGGACCAAAGTTTTTATTGTTTGGTTTGTCTCATTCCAACTCATATTTAATAGACAATGATAAATGTAATAACTTTTTTTTGAAAGTGATAAATGTAATAACTATAAACTAAAGAAATTAAAAGAAAAAAGGGAAAATGACACTTTTTCCCCCTATGTTATATACTTAAAGCACTTTTTCCCCCTCAATTATTTATGTAAGCACATTAGTCCCCTCAATTATTTTAAAAGTGGTGGTTTTCCCCCCTAATATATTAAATTGACATTTCTACCCTTAAAGTAAACATTTTATTTATTTTACTTCTCCAACAAATTATTGCGTATATGTAGCGATTACCACGGTTCGGTTCGAACTGAACCAGACACTATAGCAATCGAATTAAAAGTTTTCAGTTATGATTCAGATCTAGAACCCAATATTTGGATTTCAATTTATTAAATTTAAGAATAAAAAAAAAAAACTGGATCATGAACCGGCGGTTCCGGATCCCGTTCGCGATTTTGAACCATCTTTATTTTAAAATTTTATTTTTTATTTTAAAATAGTTTAAATTCAACAATAAATGTATTTTATTTTTCAGTTCGGAACATGAACCGGCCATTCCAGTTCGCGATTTTAATAAACTCTAAATATCGCATTTTGATTATAAATTGTAATTGAAATATTTTGGTTTGGTTACTATAGTATCTGGTTTGAACCAAATTATAGTAATAATTTATTGGAGAATAAAAATAAATGAAATATTTATTTTAAGGGTAAATATGTCCATTTAACATTTCAGGGGGAAAAAGAGCCACTTAAATAATTAAGGGGGAAAAAATGCTATAAATATATAACATAGGGGGAAAAAGTGCCATTTTCCCAAGAAAAAATTAGTTTTTATTTTTATTTTTCGGGTTGTGGGTTGAACCAAGATTTTTATTGTTTGGTCCAACTTAACTACAGTTTCATTTTGATATAACTATAGTTTCATTCAATATTTATAGACTTAAATATGTAAAAATGTAGTTTTATTTTATATACACTATAGTTTTATTTTATATACACTATAGTTTTATTAAGACACAACTACATGATCATTTTGATATAATTATAGCTTCATTGTACAATATACACTCAAATATGTGAAATGTTATTCAGTTTCATTTTATATACACTGAAGTTTCATTTCACCACAACTACAGTATTATTTTGATATAATTGCAGTTTCATTTGATAATATAAAAATAATACGTAAAGCAGTGTCGGTTTAGATATACTGTACTGTCAGTTGGTAATTAACATACAAAAACATGCGCGTTCCGTTAAAACTAACGGCGCCGTTTTGACCGCGGAGCATGTGCACCGCGGTCCACGATATAACCAGCCGATAAATGTAATAACTATGAAAAAAAAAAAAAAAAAAAAAAACCTTTTAAAAAATTGGGTTATGGGCCGAGCTAAGATTTTTGTTCTTTGGTTCAGCCCAACCCAATTCAATATTTTAATCTACCATCAATAAATGCAATAAGTTTAAACTAACGAAATTGAAGAAAAAATTACATTTTTTAAAAATCTTTTGAGTTATGGGTCGGACTAGACTAATATTTTTTTGGCCTAACTCGACCTGATTCATATTTTTAACTAGAATTGTCCAGTCTAATTCAAATAATAACCAAACATATGGTGGGTCAAGTGTTCAACCCTCTCATTTGGCACTACTTTAACGGGGCGTTTAGTTGGAAGGAGCAAATTAGGTGGGAAAGGAATTGCAATTTAATGAGAGAATAATAGTGTGGAAATAAAGTGGTAATTTAAATTCCAGTGTTTGGTTTGCAGGAATTTCAATTCTAATGTTTGGTATACACAGGAATTGAAAGGGAATAAGTAGTATAAAATTCAAAATGCTCATACTTATTGTTGTTGTTGTTATTATTATTATTATTAAATTTAAAATTTTCTTTTGAAATTTTATGTAAAACGTTGTATAAATGAACCGTAGAATTACATAATGAAAGTAATAAAATAGATAAGGGAGTTTCAGGAAAACATATTTGATTGAGGTTGGCCTACTGATTGACATTTTGTGTTAAGAGTATAAGAAAAAGACACGATATAATCGAAAGAGATAGGTCAAACATCAATTTTATGTTAAAATAGAGGGTAATTTTTTCTCAAAGTTACTTTTTTTTTTCTTCATAAAATCCATGGAACTGAAATACCAAGAGGGGCATGGGATTCTAATTCCATGAAAATGATGGAATTTCAATTCTGCAGAATTGCAATTCACTCCAACCAAATGAAGGGATTTGCTTGCCTTCGGAAATATGTGGGAATTATGTGGGAATGAAATTGTAATTTTCTCCAACCAAACACCTTGTAAAGGGAGAGGGTGAGAGAGAATTAAGCGTGAGGTAGAAATTCAAAAAATGTCTTGCTGTTATAAATATATCATTATGTGGACATTATTGTAGACTATATAACAGTTGTAACGGTTTCTGTATTTATGTCTCCATTATTACCTTCCGTTACAAATGTATAATATATATATGTTTTGTTGTAATATGAAAATACAGATGAATGAAGAGATGTTTCTCCATTTCTCCCTTATCTCTCTATTTCTGATTTTACTTTTAACACGTTATCAGCACGATACTATGATATTATTTTAATAGGCTACTTGGGTACTGACTATTTTGTTTGATCCCCGCAATGCCAAGTTCAAACTGGTTATACAATGAATTTCCCTAAATGTTCAAAATGAGGACAATAACACTTGTGTTGCACAAATGTTATATGAGCTCTAGAAGAGCCATAAGATTATTAGATATTTACTCTAGTGACAATCCAGAAGATTTGTCCAATCCATTTCTTCAAATTTTGAAATATTTGTAAAACTTGAAGATTGTTATCTTCAGGGGGAGACGGGAGTACATTTACTCGAATCATCCGGAAGATTGGACGTAAAATCCTGAAGATTAAGTCACAAAAGACTAACAGTTGTGCACTATTTGCAACACATCATGTACTCTTTTCCTCACTAGTTTTCTCCCATTGGGTTTTTCTAGTGTGGTTTTTAACGAGGCATGAGTATGATATAATGATATAACTGGGGAAATGTTGCAAAATAATTGCTTAAATGGACAAACCCCAAAATCCTGAAGATTATGCAGTTTGCGCCCTAAAGGCTTATGGTTGTACTATTTTTCCCTTAACTAAGTTTTTCCCACAGGGTTTTCTTAAGTTAAGCTTTTTAATGAGGCGACTAATACAATATATGTTTTTACATGAGTAAAAGACATTTTTGGTCCTAAACTTATAGTGGCACGGACAATTTTAGTCCTCTTTTAAAAAATCAGACAATTTGTGGACACTCTTATTGTGACGAGGACAATTTTGGTCCTCCGTCACTCTTTCTGTTAGTTGCCCTGTTTGAGAAGGGGTATTTGCGTCTTTTCATCATAACTCCTTCTTAGTGAACTTTAATTAGGTGACTTTGTGGCCTAGCCGCGTGAAACATCCTTCTCGAATATGTGATCGGCGGAGCAGCAGTGGCTCGGTCCTGGACATCTTACTTAGCCACTCTCTGCAACCAGCATCCCGATTCTTTTCTCATCAAAGCTCACAGTTTAGCAGAAGGCTATAACAAGCTCGACCCCATTGTCATTGGAGTTTGCGTAATCATCTGTTTCATTGCAATTCTCAGCACAAAGAGCTCTTCCCGCCTCAACTACGTTGCCAATGTCGTCCACATAATCGTGACTTTGTTCATCATAGTATGTGGCATCATCAAAGCCGATGCCAGCAACTATACTCCCATTGCGCCGTTTGGTCCCGAGGGGGTTTTCAAGGCGGCGGTTGTGCTGTTTTTTGCTTATGTGGGTTTCGATGCGGTTTCGACCATGGCGGAGGAAATGAAGAATCCAGCTAAAGATTCTGATCGGGTTGGTGGAGTCGATGGTGATTACAACCACTATATACTGCTTGATGGCGATCACCCTGTACGTGTTTGATGCAGAAATATGACAACATTGATGAAAACACTCCGTTCTCGATGGCTTTCAGGAGTGTTGGGTGGTCGTGGGCTTAGTACTTGGTTGCTTTTGGAGCTTTGAAAGGGATGACCTCCGTGTTGCTGGTGAGTGGGGTTTGGCAAGTGCGGTATCTAACCCACATTGCGCGAACCCACATGATTCCGCCCTGGTTCTCCCACGTGAATGCCGCAATGAATGCCAAGACTGGGACAACGCCACCACTACAATGATGGAATCCACTGCGGTGATTGCCTTGTTCACGAAACTGGACATTTTGGCCAACCTACTCTCCATCGCCACGCTTTTCATCTTCATGCTCGTTACGCTTGCTCTCTTCGTGCGCCGCTACTACGTCGCTGGGGTCACTACGCCCCATGACCGCCACAAGCTCATCCTCGCGTCTTCGGTGACCATGGCTGCTTACTGGGGTGTGAGTGACGACGGGTGGATTGCCTACTACATAACAGTTCCGATATGGTTCCTGGTAACTCCGGGGCTTTATTTCTTGGTTCCTCATGCTTGCGATCCTAAGCTGTGGGGGTGCCTCTGGTGCCATGGCTGCAAGGAGGAGGTATGATGAAAAGACCCAAATACCCCTACTCAAACGGTGCAACTAACGGAAAGAGTGACGGAGGACCAAAATTTTCCTCGTCATAATAAGAGTGTCCACAAATTGTCTGATTTTTTTAAAGAGGACTAAAATTGTCCGTGCCACTATAAGTCTAGGACAAAAAATGTCTTTTACTCTTTTTACATATATCATGTACTCTTTTCTTCAACTAGGTTTTTCCCACGTGGTTTTCCCAGTGAAGTTTTTAATGAGGCATGAATATATTTTCTATTGTACTCTTTTCTTGTCTAGGTTTTCCCCACGAGGTTTTCCTAGCAAGTTTTTTACGAGACAAGATCGTGATCAAATAATGTCCAAGGGGGAGTGTTATAAATATATTATTATGTGGACATTATTGTAGACTATATAACAGTTGTAACGATTTCTGTATTTATGTCTCTATTATTACCTTCCATTACAAATGTATATTATATATATATATATATATATATATATATATATATATATATATATATATATATGTTTTGTTATAATATGAAAATACAGATGAATGAATCTCCCTTTCTCTTTTATCTCTCTATTTCTGATTTTACTTTTAACACTTGCGAGTAAAAATATTGAAAGAATTTTGTTTGTCAAAATGGGTCATGTTTTCTTTAACTGAAATGAATATTTTCTGTTACCTTCATTTCTCTTTAATAGTCAAATATTGACAAATCTAAAAACTGATTTTGAAAATCATTTTCTATATTCCAAACAAATTATTAGTTATTCTATGTAAGGTTGTTTTCTTCCATTATTTAATATAATATAATGTATGTATTGATAGTGAGCATAATTTATTAATTAATTGTACTAAAATATATGTCTTTTTGAAGCACAAAGAGTCAATGTCCCACTAAAGAAAGTGTCATTGAGCTACAACCTACTTGGCTACTGAAAATATATGTTAAAAATTAATATTGTATGTGATTCTAATAGATTAATTGTACATTTACCTTTTCAATATAATAATAATAGTAGTAGTAACTGATTCAATAATATTGTTCTTGAATCTGATTGTCTTAATTTTTGTTCGTCTTTTAATTGGTGTAATTTGGATCTTTCATATGCTGAACTGATTGTTAAGCAATGTCGTAGCATTGCTAGTGATATTGTGAACGTGTCTGTTCGCCATATCAATAGGTCAGCGAATCATGTTGCTCATGTATTAGCATGGACATCTAGTTCTTTGTCTGTCCTGGTCACGTGGTTCACTATGCCACCGGCCTATATTTCGTTATTGGTTGCTTATTAATGCAATTTCTTAGTTTCCCTTCAAAAAAAATAGTAGTAGTAACTGGGTAAGGTTAGAATCGAGTATATTAGTATGTAACTGGGTAAGGTTAGTAGTAGTAGTAGTAGTATTATGTAACTGGGTAAGGTTAGAATTGAGTTTATAAAATTTTAGAGTTGCACAATTGTACTCCATAATTGTTTAGGTTTAGTGAGTTTCATGCAGGACATATTTTAAAAATTATACTAATTTTTTTTTTTTTATTAATGTTTCCCTTATACCATTGTCGTAATTAAATTATATTATTTATTATCCCAAAGTGAAACCACAGTCAAATTAGTCGAGTTGTTCGTGTGATAGTACAACCTAGACTAGATTACCTCATTGTGGTCCTTTGACAACTAAGATTACAAAGCTAGATATACCTAGTGCTAGTGGTTGTACTTTTTCAGGCCTCGTCACCATAAAAAGAAATCAAGATAAGAATTAAAAAAAGATTAATAAATTAAATTATCCTACTGTATTTAACAAGAAGTAAATTGGGTCGAAAATCAAGTTTGCTTTTTATTTTGTGGTGCATAGAAATGGAAATTTGTTTGAAAATAATGACTTTAGGAATGTTAATGAACAAAATCGATTCCCTACGTTTCTATATGCGTTGGATCCTAAAAAGATTTGGAGTTAAATGGACATTTGGATGAATTCTGCCCACATATGGGCATATATATGGCATATGGCCATATGGGATGCCTTTTTGTGAAAGTTTAGAGTAATTAGGTATGCTTTTTTTTTTTTTTTTTGGTGTGTGTGAAACTCAATATTCCTTTTACTGATACTGATGGTCAAGTTGGTTTTGTGCATAGATTAATGTATTGTTTTAATAACAAATGTATGTATAGCTTAGTTTGTTAAAATTAAAGGTCTTTTCTTTTGCTAAAAACCTTGTGGTTAAGCGGCATGAAGTGGCTCTCTCAAATGGGTGGTTATGGGTTTTAAGCCTCAGTAGAAGCGATATTGACTCGTTAGGTTTTAGTAGGTTGAGAAAGTATATATGAACAGGTACTACATGTAAGTGATATGATGTAACCGGGTCAATAGTACTAAAAAAAAAAATAAAAATTTCTTTTCGTATTCTTTAATCATGACTTTAATGTTGTATATTATTACCGTTTATTTTTTATTTAAAAAAAAATTAAAGGCAAAAGGGTCAAATATGTATATTTACTACTTACAAGTGCTCAATTAATTAGTTGATCTAAAATATGAGCTAATTTGATACCTAAACTTTCTAAAATTCTTGCATTTACTATTTTTTCAAGGTTCAACCCTGTTTTGATGACATGACTTTCGATTAAGCTCATGTGACTGGCAAAATAATTTTTTTTACATGGCGTCCAACAAAATAACATTTTCCTGACATGGCTTCACTCCACCAAAAAAGTAAATTTTTCACTTTTCGGTGGCTCCAATTCCACCGAAATTAAAGGTGGAATTAATTATTATAATTTCACCTTCCTATGGAATTGCTTCAATCTACCAAAAAGTGGATTTTTCACTTTTCGGTGATGTAGCATCACTCCAATTCTACATGTCCATTACGTTCAAATGCATCATTCTCATTTTGTTCTCTAATAAATGTGACTAAATGATTCATTTCAAAAATTACATCAATATAAAAATAAAATACATATATTTGCACTTTCCATCTTTGACAATCATAAAATTTCCTCTCAGAAAGACCAGCTAAGTTGTGCAAATTGGGAATTTCAATCCACAATGACAGTACATCACATGCTCATACTCCAAGTTGTTTTGCGCACCTAATGAAACCGAAGATGAAGACATTTCAAACCAAGAAGACGAGCGAAACGGATTCAATTTTGAGAAGATGAAGCTGAAGAAAGAAGTCAAAGATGAAGAACATATATACTGATAGGGTTTGCTTGATTTTAATTTATAGTTATAATAAATTCCATGTCAATAGGATCGAATTGAACCCCAGTGGTGGAGTATTAACGCTTTGGTCTTCAATAGTTTGAGAAAGTATAGAACAGATACTACCTTGTAATAGAGTTAATAGTATTAAAAAAAAAAAATCCATGTCAGCAACCTTTTTTTTCATTAAATTCCTATGTCAGCTTAAAATGAACTAGCAACTTGATGGAACTTGAAAAAAATGATAAATACAAAAATTTTAAGAAGTTTATGTATCAAATTGGTTTTTATTTTAGACCAAGGGAGTTAATTGAACGCTTATAAGTAGTAGATGAACCTAGTTATTTGACCATTTTGCCAAAAATAAATCAATATAAATTGTGATTTGAAGTTTAAAAATAATACGCCGGGCATCATATTTGACCTGAAATAAACCTAGAAAATTAATAAAACGAAGGAAAATAGTTATGGTACTGATTGGATTGAAAAAAAAAAAAAATAGAGAAAAAAGAGAGTCACGTTCTAAAATTAATAATATCTAATTAACATGGCCAATGGCTTTGTAAGCTTGTAGTTTAATAACATTAGAATGTGATTTTAGATTATATTAAAAGGTTACATGTTCAATCTTTAACAGTTTAACCCCTTCATTTTATTTATTTAAAAAAAAAAATCATTTAAATCCTATTCACAATAAAACTCTATAAAATTGCGCCTAAAAGTTTAAGCAAACTATCTTAATTATGTCTAAACTTGCTGGCCTGCTCAAATAAAAATTGTGTACTGCCTGGTGTTTTTGCAATCAATGTGCAGACTATGGCAAAAAATTGGGGCAGATGAGCGGTTGGAAGGGTGAAGTATTGAAGTATCAGATTAAATTTTTGATAACCCAACAAGGTAGCTCAAGTGGCAAATGAGTTCTCTTGTGGGGAGAATTCCGGGATAACCCAGCTTCTGTGCCTCTCGAAACGAATCGCGTGGACCTGGACCGTTAAACGGACAAAGAAAGATCCGGACCATATTGTGGTTTACACAAAAAAAGATTAAATTTTCGATGATTTGAAGAATCTCTTTTTATTAGATGTTGATAGCACTTTATTTTGGAAAGTAAGGGTGTAATGAGTGCCATTATTTTAAGTTTCACGAGTAAAAAGAATTTAAAGTCTCTCAATCATTCTTTCTAAAAGGTTGAACCCCAATCCTAAAGTCTCTCAATCATTGAATTCAAGTTTTGGAGTAATTATATTTATTTATATTTATATATTGAAGGGGAACTTATATTTTTTAAAAGAATAGAAAATAAAATCAGTTGTTAGGTGATTAGCTTGTTTGAGTTGTTTCCTTCCCTTGTTAGTATGAATGGCCGGGAATTATGTTGGGCATGGAATACAGGCCAATTTAGGTTGAGCTCGGAAATTGAAACATACATATATAATCAATCAAATCAAATGATGCAACCCCCATTTTGCAATTTAATTTGCACCACCGTACTAAAATGCCAATAATATCTATATTGTCTAGTACATTCAAATGGAATGAGCTTATGGTCAGTATAATAATGTGATTCTGCCAAATTAAATATCATAATATATTGTGACAGAGTCAGTAATACTCGAAAAAAATGAAACGAGAATTAAATCGACATACAGTTCTTAACTTTGAGTTATAGTCAATGAATTAAGCTTATGCGGATAACATTAAAGCGAGAAGATCGAATTTTGAAGTGAGGATAGCTAGCTAGGGACATTTAGGGCCACCTCTCTTGGTCTTCCAATTATTGTAACAAGGGCAGACTTGTTTATGGCCATAGGTTCCTGGAGGCACGCATCTGCACTTGAAGCAACACTTTTGGCAGAAGAACATGCATGGCTTCTTGTATGCTGTCTTTGAGCATCTATATGTGCATGCATCTCCACACTCTGCATGCACCTTCATCATATCATTCATTTATATCTATCTATCTATATATATATATATATATATATATATATATATATATATATATATATATATATATACACATATATATAATAATGCAGATGTAATAATTAAATTAAATTAAAGATTTATCTAATCTATCTTGCCTGCCTGGGAGAACCCTGAATGCCTGTGTTTCTTATGCTGCTGCACAGTAGTAGTGGACTGGAAATCATTCTGAATCTGAACCCAAAAAACATTAAAATAATAATAATAATAATAATAATAATCATAGTAACCTGATGACTAAAGATAAAACTTGTGACCACAGGTCATGAATTTGAATCCCATGCCAGCTAACCTTCTTGATTTGAGTCGGTCAGCTATGACCAATTTAGGGTTCACCCAGTGCACACTTTCGGATAGTGGCGGTGGGTTTCCCTCGTCAAAAAAAAAAAAAAAAAACAATATAATAATGTACATTATTTATGTTCTTACTTGGGCTGATGCCAAATTTTGAAGAAAGCAAATTAGGAGCAAAATGCAAAGGAAAAGAAGAGCACAAACACTTCTGCTCTGCATAGTTACTGAGATCAGACCGAATTGAGTGGGCGGGGAGAACAGATGAGATGAGAACCCACCCAGGCCACCCACATTTATACCCCTATATATGATAGATTATAATTAGTGGAATATTGCATAAACAGTACGTACTACTACTTGTCTACTTTGTTTTTTTTTTTTTTTTTTTTTTCAAACTTGTTCAAAATGCCAAATTTAAAGATTTCAATGGCCTCCATGTGAACATTGTGGTGGTTGCATCTACTTTCTACTGCTAATAATGATGGATATATCATATATATGTTGTTATCTTTTTTTTTTTTTTTTTTTTTTTTAAAGTTAAGTTGCTACTTTTTTTGAAACTTGAATTACATCAATTTTTAAACTATGAACTTCAACATAAGCCGTCTCTTTTATTCTATTTATATGCTAACAAAAGAATATATGTATGCTAAGTACAAATTTTACCCACCCTATGGACAAGGGAATGGGTGATTATGGGTTATATAGATGGATGGGGTGTGCAATTCTCGGTCAATTTTTATTAATAACTGAAATAATTGGGAAAAAAATGTATATTACCAGAGATAATCGCCCAAATTTGACATTTTTTTAAAGTTTATAACCGACAAACAATTGTAAATCAATTATTGCGCATTCCTACATTTAAATTCCTATTGATCGAATTCCTAACCATTAAGATAGTAAAAACCAGCCAAAAATTTGAAATAACCAAAATTTTTTAACTTCATAATTATAACCGATTGAAAATTGACAATTTTGATAGATTATCAGGTATCGGTTATTCGATTGGTCAGCTTTTGTTGCTCACCCCTAGTTACAGATACAATATGTTGTTGAGTAGAGGTCTGAAACACTAGAAGGCTAAGGACATGTTTGGTAAATAGATGTTAGATGATAGTTATTAACTGATTGGGTTAATGTGTTTGACTAGTTGAAAGCATTAGATGTTTGGTAAATTAGTTGTTAGTTGATAGCTGATTACATGAAAAATGACTTTTTCACAAAGTTGTTCGTAGCAACTTTTTTAATTTTAGTGTTTTGGAACAATAAGTTGTTACAAAAAGTTCAAACACTTATATTATTGGTTGTTTAACCAATTAAGTTAAACAACTAATAGTGTTCAAATAAGCAAAATTTACTGATAAATTAACTATGTTACCAAGCATGACCTAAGTTTAGCCTCTTGTCATCCGTACGTGTACATTCGAAAGCCTAACTTATGTTGATTATTACACAAACATAAAGAAATATTTACTCTCTCGTCTCTGCTTTTCGACTACTCAACTTCCTACACGGCCGTCGCCTCCGTGAAGCAAGCGGATCAGAGGCGACGTCCAATCGTCTTTCCCTTGCCGCCATCTCCACCGCAGACAACGTCCACCTTCATTGTCTTCTCTACCTTCACCATTTTTTCTTTCATTTTCTGCCTTCGCATGGTTATTTCCCTTTACTTTGTTTTACTGATTTAATTTTGTTTGCCGTTTCTGTGTTTTTTCTCTCATTGTTTTGACGAGTTACTTCCTCTCGTTTATTTGGCGAGTTCTTTTTTTATAAAGCATGAAACGATATAATTGGTCATGGCGTATGTGAATCTCATCCTGGGTGACAAACATGACAATGAAAAAGAGACTCCTTTGAACTATGATAAGCAGTTCGGCCCGATGGAGATATTGTCAGAAGAATGGAAATAAATACTCAGGTGGTGTGCAAGACTATTCAACCACTGTCTACGTTTGACCAAATCATTAAAGAAGCTTTAAATTCCTCCAAAGAATCCAGTTTCAAATTTGTGAAACAATCTGCGAATCAAATTTTCTTTAGCATTGCTACAGAAATTGTTTAACCATTCCATCGATTTAACTTTATTGTAAACGTTTCAGCCTATGATTAATAAATTAGCTTCTTTATTTTTAAAAAAATAAATAAATAATTATTTAGTTAGTCCATATAATTTCTGACGTAAAAATAAACATTTTATCATAACATTAACTTTTTTTAATGAGTACAATATTAAAAATAAAAAAAATTAAAAAAAACAACAACAACAAACAAACAAACAAAAAAAATACCCATATTATATATATAGTAATTTTAGGTTTACAGTTAAACCATACACGCCATACGTAGTATGTTTTGGTGTTAAATGAAGTTGCCGGCGGTCGGTGGGCATTTACTGTCACCAACATATCTCCGCACCGACGCTCTATCTACAATAAATGCATGCCTTGATGCTTGAACAGTTGAACCATATAAGCATGAAAAAAAAAAGATTTTTTATTCTAATTTTACTCTTACTTACATGCTGGCGAATCCGATCCCAGCAAAGATTAAAAAAGAAAAAAAATAATATTTTCGTGTTCACTTCTAGTCTCTAAATTATAATTAACGTTGCAAATTTTGTCATCTTCTCTAACAAATCACTAGGGATGAAATTTAATTTGTAACATCAGTTATAACTTAAGGACGCGAGAATTGAGCACGATCAACAAGTACGAATAAATTTTACAATTACCATATAACTTATGGACGAAAATACAATTTTCTCACGAAATATGAAAAAATAAAATGTATGGATTTAGCTTTGTGGCTTTGTTGATACAATAGTGTACAAATATTTGGTGGCATGTAAGCTAGTCGATGCATATCTCGAGATTTACATATTTACTGTGATTACCGATCTCAGACTAATATAAGAGTGATGATTGACCCTCAAGTTTAAAGTTCAAACTTATATGATTGAAAGTGTATGATTCACTTTTTTAATGCTTTGAAATAGTAAGATACACATAATGAAAGTATTACTTAAATAGAGATACTTAATATATTCTAATTTAAAAAAAAAAAAAAAAAACAAAACAAAAAAACAAAACCGAAACTTCAACTACCAGAAATTAATTAATTAATGTAGAAATACAATAACATGATTCCTTGATATACCAACATGACAAATTAAAACATTCCAATAGCCTTAACTAACTAATAAAGATTTACACACAGATCAACAACTAAGTATGAAAACTGATATGAATGATTCAATTCTTCTTTTTTTCTTTTTCTTTTTTCACACTTCAAAATAATAAAAGATACGTGACGAAAATGTTACTTAAATAGAGATACTTAATGTACATATTCTATCTGAGATTTAAAATGCATAAACATTTATTTAAAGGAAATGCAAATTATGTTTTTAGAATATATTCTTGCAAAGTTGTTATACCATGGACCCTGGTCCTAAACAACGTATAAATTGTGTATTTTTAGTATTAAATTGTGTTTCTAAGTCAAAACACATAATAACTGTAGAAGGAAATTTGTGAATATAATACAAGACCATCAAATTCTAATATGTTAATATTGTGTAACTGCAATATTTGAAAGGAACTTGTGAATACAAAATAAGGTAATCAATTACATATACGTTAACATTGTGCGTTCGTAATATACAAATTGTAAATTTTTAAAAGGTAAATTGTAAACATTTAGTATATAAATGGGGAACATTTAGACTCGGGTCCACATAAAAATTTGCAATACTTGTATTATCGGACTTACATTGATGGGATGAAAGTCAAAAAAAAAAAAAAAAAAAAAAAAAAACAAACAAACAAACAAACAAAACAAAACAAAAACAAAAACAAAAAAAAAAACAAAACAAAACAAAACAAAAAACAAAACAAAACAAAATAAAACAAAAAGGTAATCTTTCTAATATTAACAATTAACACATATTATAAACGGAAATAAAATAGAGGGATAGTAAATCTCATATATAAATATTTTTAAAAATTATTTTATTTTATGTGTTTGGTTTGAAATTGATTAATAATAATTAATTGTCAAAGGCCTTGTGGAAGAGTGGTAGCCCCTTACATTGTAATATAGTCAATAGTATTTAAAAAATTAAGTTATTTTTATTTAACTTGTATATTAATTAATTTAATATAGCAAGACTGTGTGGTCTAATGGTACCCTGGTTGGAATTCCATTTGAAAGGTTGTGTGTTCAAGCCTCAGTAGATTGAGAAAGTATATGACCAGATACTACATTGTAATAGAGTCAGTAGCATTCAAAGAGCAAGTTAATTTCATATCTACAAATAAATATTTATGCATTTGAAACATAAATAAATATAAAATTTAAAATCATAAAAATATTAGAAACCAGCTAACAAAAATAATCAACATTCACATAGTAAACATAGCATGCGACTTGACATTAACTAATCGGGCTATTTTTTTTTTTAATGCTACTGACTCTATTTTTTGTTCCTTCACTAACAATTCCTTAATTCAAAATCCAATTTCAACGGGGTTTGATTATAATAAGCTGAGTATTTTTTCCCTCCAAAAGAAAAAATATTAAAGATGAGTATGTAACAATGTTCTTTAGAGAGTTGTTTAAATAGAATTGATCGAGACTCAACTGAATTAGTTTTGTCTCGTGAAATATGAATATTAGTGTAATATGAAAAAATAAAAAATAAAAAAATTAAAGATTGTAATAGTATGTGAATTTATGAGCACTGCTAGAAACCTCTCTACTTTTCACCGCATTTTTTACTGCTTGAGTTGGAAAACGTTAAATTATTATTTCTATCAATGAAAATGCTTTGACTGTACTATTCAACATTATGTTATCGCAAATTATGCCCTGGAAACGTGTTCACTGTGAATGGTGAACACAAGTTCAAACGACGTCGTTTTTACGCAAAAAAAAAAAATAAATAAAAATAAAAATAAATAAATTCTCGGATGTGGAGTTAACGGCGCGCGTTTGATCAAATTATGAATTTTCTGTTATGAGATTATGAATGTAATGTAAATTCATAATCTCATAACAGAAAATTCATAATCGCATAAAAGTAAAATATTTATTAAATTATGAATTTTCTGTTATGAGATTATAAATTTTCTGTTATGAGATTATGAATGTAATGTAGATTCATAATCTCATAACAGAAAATTCATAATTTCATAACAGAAAATTCATAATCTCATATCAGAAAATTCATAATCTCATAACTGAAAATTCATAATCTCATAACTGAAAATTCATAATCTCATAACTGAAAATTCATAATCTTATAACAGAAAATTCATAATCTCATGGTTCCAAAGTGAATGTGCAGGCATGAATTCATAATTTATGAATATCCGAAATCATTGCTCACCTCAAATTAAAGTGAAACCGCGAAATGTGAAAATGAAGAAGAAAAGTCACGCAATTAATTAAGGGAAAAAAAAAAAAAAAAAAAGAAGAAGAAGATAACGGTGTACTAACACCGTTGGAACCGTGTTCACCATGAATGGTGAACACGGTTCCATGGCATAACGATTGTTATGTTATTCAGTGGGCTCTTTAATTGAATAACTAGTTTTTTACGCGCATTGCGCGATTGAGGTAGTGCCCAATATTTTTCATAAATAAGTATATTAAAGTATATCAAGGTAAGATTATATTGGAATTGTTCATGCATAGATAATTGAATGTCGAATTTACGTATTTAAATTGGTAATTCTAAGTTTACAAATGCAAGATAATATAGTCAAGAATGATTATAATTGTCAATAAAATAATTGTATGGGTATGGTTGAAACCAAATACGGGATATAAGGGAGCAAATGAAAATTAAAGCATAAAATATTAAATAAATACTAATATTGTTTGAGGAGATTCCGGCAGTAGGAGCGTTATGCTGTGAGCACGTGCCCACCTTGCAAGGTGGGCACGGTTCTATATCCATAATTTCTATACTGTAGATTCATAATTTTTATATTGTAGATCCATAATTTTTATACTTTAGATTCATAATTTCTAAACCGTAGATTCATAATTTAAATACAGTAGATTCATAATTTCTATATAGTATATTCATAATTTCTATACTGCAGATTCATAATATCTGTATTGTAGATTCATAATTTATGTACTGTAAATTCATAATTTTTAAACTGTATAGTTATCAATTATGAACATATAGTTCTATGAGTTGTGAAAACAGAGTTCAACAATTAGAATCAAAAGTATAAATTTTATGAATCTACAGTATAAAAAATATGGATCTACAGTATAGAAATTATGGATATGGAACCGTGCTCACCTTGCAAGGTGGGCACATGCTCACATCATAATTTGCCGGATTTGTGGTTAGAGTTTTATTAAGACTTTAATAATATTAGAATTAGATTAATGTTGTAGTTTAATTCTATATTAGACTTTAATATTAGAATTAAACTAACGGTGAATTAATCGTACTTAATGAAAAAGTTAAAGGATCTAAAAATCATATAATTAAGGATAAATTAGGAAATCTCAAGGAAAAAACAAAAATCTGAACAATATGAACTTTCATTTGATTTAATAATTTGACGGTCATTTTTTCTACCCAATGTTTATAATTAAATAAATATTTAAAAGTATATCAATGCAAGATTATATATAAGAAGTTTAACATAAGTAATTTAATGTCTAATTTGTTTATTTAAATATGTAATTCATAGTACGTATATGAATACAATGTAATATAGGAGATTCATTATAATTATTATTAAACTTTATTTAAATAGTAACCAAGTATTTTTGTTGCAAAGAGTTCTAATATATTTAATGAATACACATATATACAAGATCAATGAATGACTCAACGGCACCAGTCCTTTAGGTGTTTTGCTCAGTATTCATTTAGTTCAACCATTATTGTTGTATAAATTATTATGGATAAAGAAGTTCCTAATTTAAGGAATTTAGATGTAGTAAAAATTTTAAATTTTTAATTATAATGTAACCCAAAGATATTGACGATTGGTAAATATGATGTAACCCAAAGCTCAAAATGCTAAAGAAAGTGTTTTGGTTATTGAACAGTTTGAAGCAATAATTTGTTCCAAACCACTGAAAATACAAACATTACAATTTATAATATTTTCACTTAGCGTTTTTGAGAATGATTTTCCCAAAACACATCTATATTTTTTTTAAAAAAATTATTATTAAAATAATTATTATTATTGTTGTTGTTGTTGTTGTTGTTGTTGTTGTTATTATTATTATTATTATTATTATTATTATTATTATTATTATTATTATTATTATTATTATTGTTATACCCTTATGTCATTTTAAATGTTAATTTAAACAGCTAATTTTTTCAAATATATTTTTACCAACCGTTAATGTAATTCGCTGGTCAAATCTGCTAATATAATCCGCTAAGGCTAACCGCTAACTACTAATTGTTAAACAAGGACATTGCGAGGTAGTTTCTCACTTCAATTTGTTGTGTGATTTGAATACTCTCTTTGTCAACAAATTCCTCAAGTAGTTAATATTATTGGCTTTATTAATTTAAATTTTTTCATGGTATTAATAAAATACTTGGTAAATAAATATATAGCATTATTTTATATTATAACTTTGATATTTAATTAAAAAATAGTGAACAAAAAAAAAAGACAATGTAGTGAATATAATCAATTGATGAATTTGAATGTAAAGAATTTTTATATTGGAGAAAAATAAAGACAATATACTAATGAAATTATTTCTCTTAATTAATTTATTGATAATGAATAATTTTTTTTTTATAAAGACATTGTAGGGACAATGTAGCGAATATAATCAATTGATGAATTTAAATTTTGAATGTAAAGAATTTTTATATTGGAGAAAAATAAAGACAATATAAGTAATGAAATTATTTCTCTTATTTTTTTTTTTTTTTGATATAAACAACACCTTATTTCTCTTATTTAATTTATTGATAATGAATAATTTTTTTTGAAAAAAGGCATGACACATAATTCTAAATTAAAGAAATGCATATGTATTGTTTTTTGTTGTAGCTACTAAATTATTATTTAATTTAATAAAAGTAAAACAGAGTACTAATTATGCCAACTTTGATTGGAATGAGGTTCGAACCTAAGACCTTTCTTATTGAAATCAATGAGTAAGTTAACGGTGAACTAACAGAAATTAACGGAAAAGATAATATTTAACTGAAAATTTAACAGATAATCATATTCATTAAGGATAAATTAGGAAATCTCAAGGAAAAATTAAAATCTGATCAATTTGAGCCATTCATTTGATTAAAAAATTTAACCTCATTTTTTCTACCTATTATAGGCCTAACTATCTTGGGCTCTTATTAGTATAGTAGATAGTAGATATTGATGGATTATAAGAGATAGAAACATACGGGGAGAAGCATTGTCCTTTTATTTGTGGGTATTTTCCACCATTTTTATGTATTATGATTTTATTTTACAGCTTGAAGGATAAAATCATAAAACATATATAAAAACACTCTCCAAATTTTGAAGGGTCCAACCTCCAATACGGGTGTTAATGGACCCGATTGAAAAGACAGCCCATTTTCAGAACTTAGAGCATGAAAATAGAACATCATAAAGCCCAGACTAATAGATTCAAAGCCCCAGAAATTACGAGTTCTTATTACATGGACCAGGTCCATCTTGCAACAATCGTTATGCCATTGATCCGTGTTCAGCATGCACGCTGGACACAGGTAACAGTGTCGATAGTGGCACTGTTATATTCCACTTTAAAAAAAAAAAAATTCAGACCGCTTCGTTATAGGAGTATATGTTCATAATTTTATTACTATATGTTCATAATGTCAGAGCTCTATATTCATAATTTTATAACTGTATATTCATACTTCCATAACTATACATTCATAATTCCGTAACTGTACATTCATAATTCAATAACTGTAACTTCATAATTTTTGAAGCTCTATGTTCACAATTTTAGAGCTCTATGTTCATAATTTTATCACTATATGTTCATATTGTAAGTTTATAATGTCTGAGCTCTGTGTTCATAATTACATAACTGTACATTCATAATTGCATAACTGTACATTCATAATTCTGTAACTGTACATTTATAATTCAATAACTGTAAAATTATAATTTTCGAAGCTCCATGTTCACAATTTTAGAGCTCTATGTTCATAGTTTTATCACTTTATGTTCATAATGTCAGAGCTCTGTGTTCATAATTTTATAACTTACATTCATAATTGCATAACTGTACATTCATAATTCCATAACTGTACATTCATAATCCCATAATTGTACATTCATAATGGCACAAACGAATAACGCCGTTAACGGCGAGACAAAATCAATTTTTTTTTTTTTTATAACTGGAATGACGCGTTTTCCCTGAAAACGACGTCGTTTTGGAATCGTGTCCACAATGCATTGTGGACATGAGTCCAGGGCACAAATTGCGATCTTGCAACTTGCAAGATAGACCATAGTGCTAAACGATGTATAAATTGTGTATTTTTAGTATCAGAATCGTGAACTTTTAAAATATAAATTATGTTTCTAAGTCAAAACACATAACATTTGTAGAAAGGAATTTGTGAATCCAATATATAGTCATCAAAGCTTAATTGAGTTAATACTTAATACCCAATATAGTCTTCGATTATAGTGGTTTTACTCAATTTAATTCTAAATGACTTTTTGTGCTCAATTTAGTCTCCGACTTTGATAATTTTACACAATTTAGTCTTTTGTTAAAAAAATTGTTAGTTGACTGTTAGAAAATGATCCTAATGGTAATTTCTCATCCTTTATCCCTTTTGGGATGATTCGTTCTTCTTCCCCTTGGTAAGATCAACGCATAAATGCAAACCTTCGTACGCAAATCAACTTCAACCCTAAATAAATAAATACATAGTAAAAATAAAATATCACCTTTCTGCATAGAAGATGACAATTTAAATTCGGTGGATAAAGGAATTAAAATAAAGTCTTTTGAACTTCATATATATATATATATATATATATATATATATATATATATATATATATATATATATAGGGTTGCATTCAAATACAAACTCCCTTAAAATACAAACTCCCCTTAAAATACAAACATGAGCTCGTGCACATATTGACATACTTACATGCACAAATCGTGCACTGCCAACAATTTATGGGATTAACTCATGCACACAGTAACATACTTACATGCACACAGCGCGTAGGAGAAAAAATCACAACCATTCATCAAAGCTCGTGCACACATTAACATACTTACATGCACACAGCGCGTAGGAGGATAAAATCACAACCTCCATCAAAGCTCGTGCACACATTAACAAACTTACATGCACACTGGGCACACTGCCAACAATATATAGGATTAGCTCGTGCACACACTAACATACTTACATGCACATAGTTTGTATTTTAAGGGGAATTTATATTTTAAGGGTGGTTTGTATTTGAAAATAATCCTCTCTCTCTCTCTATATATATATATATATATATATATATATATATATAGTGAAAGGTTCCCGTGCGGTTGAATGCTTCCCGTGCGGTCGTGCGGTTATTAATGTGCGTGAGTGTTGTGTCTAATGTGCCTGAGATTTGTACTTAATGTGCGTGAATGTGAAAAATGCAGCAGAAAATATGGTTATCAGCTTCTTCCCCATCCCCAGCACTCTGTGAGTTGCTTCAGAATAACTTCGATTATTGGGTTGCTTATAATAGTGTGTTGCTCTGCTTTACTGATGTTTACAATGAAATAAAAGCTTCCCAAAGTGAATACACAAATTCTATCCTTATCAATGGTCTATGCAAACCGATCTTGGTGCGAGAATCTGGAACTTCTGTTGTTTGCTTCAATTCCATCATGTCAGATTTGTTTATTTATTTATTTATTAATTGATTTATTCTGCTATGGTGAAGGTGAGTATGGAGGACATAGAAAAACTAGTGGAAAGAAACAGAGAATTTTGATCTACTAGTGGTTGGTCTGCAAGAGGTTCCTCATATTAATGTTTCCAGATTGTTGAAAATTCTCTTATTACTCACGCACATTAAGCACAAATCTCACGCATATTAAGTACAATACTCTGGCACATTAAGTACAAAACTCACGCATATTAACATGACGCACATTAAGTACAAATCTCAAGCATATTGAGCATAACACTCACGCACATTAAGTATAAACCTCACGCACATTAATCCACCGCACAACCGCACGGGAAGCAACAAATGCACCTAATCCCTTCCATATATATATATATATATATATATATATATATATATATATATATATATATATATATATATATATATATATATATATATATATATATATATATATATATATATATATATGTTGAGGGTATTAAAGTAAAATAACTGTTATAACATAAACAACAACTCTTCAACCAAATAGATTTATATTGCATACCTCAGTTTTAACTAAACACATAAATCTAACATTTCCAGTAATCTGACATTCTGTGAACCAAACGACCCCTTAGGTGGCGTTTGGTGCAGGTTATATAAGATAACCAAGGTTATATTTGCTTGGTAATATAAGATTCTCATGTTTGGTTCAGGTTATGTAACTTTTCTAGGGAATGTCAGATAACCTCCGCATTAAGTTTTTAGCTATTGGAATGGAATGTGAGATATCCTCCAATTTCTTAGGTAATCTCGCATTCCTTTGTCTTATTACTAATATTGGACTTTGGACGTTTTAATCAATTTATCTTATTACCTTTGTCTTATTTACATATCTTAGTTTTAAACCAAACACAGGAATCTAACATTCCCAGCAATCTAACATTCCCTAAGGTAATCTAACATTCCGTGAATCAAACGCCCCCTTAGGGTTTAAGAATTTAAGGTGTGCACTTACAAAATGTTGTACACCTTTGTGCACTCCAAGAGTAAAAGTTGTGTATTGCTAGTAGTAAAAAGTGTGCATTTTTATGGAACTAGTGTTGCATTACTTTGTTTGTGGTTATGCATTCTAGTGACTTATGGAGAGTTGTTCTTGAAGGGAGGGCTTTGTGCTCTTTGGGGCATGGGTCTATATGTTTATAGAGTCGGATTTACGGTTAATGGTTTAGGGTCGGATTTACGGTTAATGGTTTAGGGTTTCAAGTTTATTCTTTAGCGGTTAAGAGTTGATATTTAGGGCGATTGGGGTTAGGGTTTAGTATTCAGTAATTAGGGGTTAGTTTGAGGTTTTTAGGATTTATGGATTATGGTGTAGGGTTTTTCATGTAGTGGTTAGAGGTTAAAGTTTAGATGTTGATACGGTGGGGCAGTTGCTGTAGTGATGCATTGTGGCGACAAATGTTGTAAAGTGGTGTGGAAGTGGTTGTGTGTTATGGTGGTGGTTGCAGCAAGCTTGTAGATGCAAATTTGTGTATCGGTGTTTTAGTGCCAATGCATTGTTGTTGTAGTTATAGTGTATTCTATTGTTAGTCGTGGTGTATTATACTGTTGTTATGGTTTGTTTGTCGTGGAGTTTTGTTTTTTAACTTCTGGGCGTATGCTAATATTTGTGATTAAAAATAATTGTTTGTGAAAGGAATGTTCGCTTTCTTTCTTCTTCTTTTTGTTTTCTGTCGTCGTTGGATGCTTTTGGGTGGACTAATTTGCAATTGACCATATATATTTTTTATTATATTATGCTAATAATATCCTTAATTTTAAGAGATGGATGCGTAGATCATAATCGTGCATCTCTTGATTTTAATGGTCCATATTAGACGACAGTTCTCACCTAGGACATAGTTATTATGAGAGTCGGACTCTCTATATATAATTTTTATATTTGAAATTAACAGGCCAAACTATTTTGTGATTGTGTATGGCTAACCTAAAGACCAATAGTTATTGTGTGGACCACGATCCAAAAACGACGTCGTTTTGAGTTTTTTTTTTTTTTTTTTCACGCGACCCGCTGCAATATATATTTTTATAACTCATAAAGTAATTTATCTTACCCCAGAAGTTTCATTATTATAACACATAAAATATATTGTTCTAATACATAAAATACATTATTCTAAATCATAATGTACATTATTCTAATTCATAAAATTCAACTACACAACTCTATAAGGCAAATTATGTTGTGCATCCGTATGCACCATGCATGGTGCATACGGATGCAAAAACGACGTCGTTTTGCATCAAAACGCGCGTCCTACTTTAAAAAAAATTAGTTTCGATTCCCAGCAACAACATTATGTTATTCATTTTTTATTCATTCATTCTGGATTTTTAGTTATGAAATTCTGGATGTATAGTTATGCAATTCTAGATGTGTAGTTATGAAGTTATGGATGTGTAGTTATGAAGTTATGGATGTGTAGTTATGCAATTCTGGATGTATAGTTATGAAGTTATGGATGTGTAGTTATGCAATTCTGGATTTATAGTTATGAAATTATGGATGTGTAGTTATGTAATTCTGGATGTATAGTTACGAAATTATGGATGCGTAGTTATGGAATTCTGAATTTATTTTTTTTTTAAGTTAGACGTCAAAACGACGTCATTTTTGCATCTGGATGCACCATGCATGGTGCATACGGATGCACAGCATAACGATTGACTCTATAATTTGGCAATTTATATCCTACACCACGGCGCGCGTTGTATTGTGCGCCCAGATGCAAAACGACGTCGTTTTAATTTTTTTATTTTTTTATTTTTTGAAATTTCCCGCTCCAGTGTTTGGCAGTTAATTTTTCTTTACAAAAAACCCATGTTCAAAAATGTACATAATGTTATACATGAATGTACATAATTGTATAACAAAATATACATACTGTTTTTTAAAAGATAATACACATAATCTAACATAATACATAATAAAACTTTTAACATAATACACATTAACTCTTAACATAATACACAAAAATTTCCTGATTCGGATGTACATAATTGTATGAAAAGAATGTACATAATTGTATAAAAAATGTACATAATTGTATGAATAAATATACATAATTGTATGAACAAATATACATATACATAATTATATGAACAAATATACATAATCACAGCAACTTTCTACCGCGCCTTTCGTTTTGGGAGGCATGCGGCGCACAGTGCTACGCACGCTGTGGTGTAGGGTATAACGATTGCTATAATTTGCCCCTCGAGACCATGTAGCAAGCCCATTGTAGTATTAGGTCTGAAAGCCCATGGTTTCTTTGGATGCTGCAGCCCAGCTGGCTTAGGTGGTGCTGATTGCCGAATGGCTCATCCATGGGGGACCACACACCCACAGTGTTCACAGAAAGCTTTCTTGTCTTGATGTTGTAAAAACAATTGGAAAGGTGAAGTGGGAACAAAAAGGTACACAGCTTCAACAGCTCACCACACTCATATTCTACTCAAGTAAACTTGACTACTCCCAAAAACATCACTCTGCTCTATATCCTCTAAACCCATAACAAAGCCTTCGTGCATATTGTTTATGACAAAACCTGAACAGAAAATGCAGTTATTATCTCACCTACCCTGCTCTCTGATCTATTCTGCCTCTCCTTCCCCAAGAACCATACCCACTCTCAACTGCCCTCATTCTTGTCCCTGTCCTTTTCTTCATTAATCATGCTACTTTACTTCATCATTGGCAGAAGCTTACCAATTTCATTCTTGAAATTTATACTCATGGGTTTCCATTGAGTTTACATGGTGATTGGTGAAACCCATGTTTTTTATTGGTCATAATGCTGGAAAATGTATGTAAAGGTCCCAGCTTTTTCAAGGTTTGTTCCCATTTTGATGTTTGGTGAGTAAATGCAAGTAATGGGACATTCTTGAATTTGCAAGATTTTGAGGTTTGTTGACTTTTTACACTCTCTTGTTGCTACTTGTTCAGTGCCTTTTGGAATTGCTATTTAGTTATCTTGAACTGTTGAAGTGATTGATAGAAGATTCCTGCTGATTTGAGTATTGTATATTATTATTCCACTTGTTTGATTGGGAGAATAGAGGGAGGGAATGCAGATGCTGTGTACTATTTGTTTGATTCTATTGTCTGTACTTGAGTTGGTACTTGGGAGATCAGATTTGGAGGCTCTTTTAGAGGTCAAGAAGGGATTCCAGGAGGACCCTTCAGGGAGAGTTCTTGTTTCATGGGATTCTAAGTCTTTGGCATCAGATGGATGTCCCCAAGACTGGTATGGAATCAGCTGTAGTGAGGGTCATGTTACTTCAATTGTACTTAATGGTGTTGGTTTAGTTGGAGTCTTGGATTTTCCAGCAATTGGCAGTCTCAAATTGCTGAGAAATTTGTCAGTGGCAAACAACCAGTTGAGAGGCAATGTCTCAGCTGAGGTTGGTGCTATTGAATCATTGGAATATTTGGATCTTTCTCGAAATATGTTTAGTGGGTCAATACCCTCCGAATTCGCCAGGTTAAAGAACTTGGTGTTTCTCAATTTTTCCTTGAATAACATGGAAGGTGGGGTTCCTTCTGGTTTTGATAGTCTTGAACGGTTAATGTATCTGGATTTGCATTCGAATGGCTTCTCAGGTGATGTCACGAGCCTGTTATCTCAGTTGGGTGGTGTGGTTTATGTCGATATAAGTGGCAACGAGTTCTTTGGATCACTGGACTTGGAAGTTGGGATAGGGGATTCCGGTTTTGTATCTACTGTTCGATATTTGAATATTAGTCACAATAAGCTGACAGGCGAGCTCTTCCCTCATGACGGGATGCCATACTTTGACAGCTTAGAGGTTTTTGATGCAAGTAATAATCAGTTCTTGGGCAATCTCCCGTCCTTCAATTTTATCGTCTCTCTTCAAATTCTTAGGCTTGGAAACAATAAACTCTCGGGATCTCTACCACAAGGCCTCCTGCAAAAGAGCTCAATGGTCTTATCTGAATTGGATATAAGCCTTAATGAGCTTGAAGGTAAGTGGAATTCGAGCCATCTTTTTTATGTTAGCTCATATGAGTGCTAGTTTATAACTTTATTGTCGTTTTTTCTGCATTATAACTTTCACTCTTCACAGGTCCAATAGGAAACATAAACGCTGAGAATCTTAAAGTTCTGAATTTGTCTTCCAACAAGCTTTCGGGCCCATTGCCTGTGAGGGTTGGACGTTGTGCAGTTATAGATCTTAGCAATAATATGTTGTCTGGAAATGTTTCGAGAATCCAAGGTTGGGGAAACAATGTTGAAGTTATTGCATTGAGTTCCAACCTGTTAGTGGGATCTTTGTCGAGCCAAACATCTCAGTTCTTGAGGCTTACTTCATTAAAGATCTCGAACAACTCGTTAGATGGTAATCTCCCGCCCGTTTTATGTACATACCCAGAGCTAAAAACGATTGACCTTAGCACAAACGTATTTAGTGGTTCCCTCCTCGCCTGCCTCTTTAACTCTTCGCGATTGAGTAATGTTAACTTGTCTTCCAACAAGTTTACGGGGACAATACCTATGGAAGAGTTGACACCTCAGAAGAACCCGATCTTGGTATCTCTTGATTTGTCACATAATGTTCTGTCTGGGCATTTGCCTCCAGAGTTGAATAGGTTCTTGAACATTGAAAGTCTCAACCTTTCTGACAACGATTTCGAAGGTGGCATTCCTGGTGGCCTTTCGGAAACGTTGAAAACTTTCGATGTTTCTGGTAACAATCTCTCTGGCCCCGTGCCCAGAAACCTGTTGAGGTTTCCTAACTCGGCATTCCATCCCGGGAACTCCTTACTCGAGTTCCCACACGAGGAAATTTTGCCAAATGGTGATTCGAATCTGACCCCGGTGAGACGAGGTCGCCACATCAAATCTGCTGTCCGGGCAGCTCTCATTGCAGGTTTAGTTGTCACAGCTTCCGTCGTTGCTTTGTTGATCTTCTTGATCTACTCGAAAACCCATCATGTCGATAGTGGAAAGGCGAATCCTAAAGGAATCAGTGAGAAGAAAGGTATGGAGCTCCCTCGAGAAAACGGGGAAAACACAAAAAAGGCTTCCTTTTTACTAGACTAGCAATTCAAAGCTGACTTATTTTAGTTTCCCTTCCTGCAGGTTCACCCTTGTCTGCTGGACCCGAGATCGGGAATCAGGGCTTGCCTGTTCCAGTGAGACAAAATGAAGCATTATCTTCTCCTATATCGCCTTCTAGGATACTACAAGATCCATCGAAAAGCCCTACTTCTCTCAAGGTTTCTTCCCCCGATAAAATGGCTGGATCTTTACATTTATTCGATAGCACCTTGAAATTCACTGCGGAGGACTTGTCGTGTGCTCCTGCAGAGGCTGTTGGAACAAGTTGTCACGGGACTTTATATAAGGCCGTGCTCGGTTCAGGCCATGTTTTGGCTGTCAAGTGGCTAAAAGAAGGGATACTTAAAAACCGGAAGGACTTTGCAAGAGAAGTAAAGAAACTGGGAAACATTACACATCCGAATTTAGTATCCCTTCTAGGCTATTACTGGGGCCCTAAGGAGCATGAGAGGTTGATCATATCAAATTATATTAACTCGCCATGCTTGGCCCTCTACCTTCATGGTAACTCTCGCCTTTTTCTCTCTTTTGTGAGTTGCACTCTTGATAGATCAAATTGCTGTTGGATGGTCATGATCCTATCTAGGAAATTTGAAGCATGATTAGTTGGTTCACCTTAAAACTCTTACTGTATAGATGTGTAAAACCTTGGTTCTTGATCTTCAACCAAAAATGTGCAGTTTATAACTTGTTTACAGAACTTACCAACATAGTTTTTGGAGTACTAAAAAGCTGATCTTTTGTCATTTTATTGTCAATGTGAAATTCGAAATGAGGGGACAACTCCCCCAACCAAGTTGGTCAAGCTGTTGACTTGGTAACCACAAGGTTCCAAGTTTGGACTCTCCGTGGGAGCGGCCTATTGGCCTTCTTGGTTTAAGCCGATCAGCTATGGGCAACTTAGGCTGGTTTACCTCCTTGTGGTCTTTTGTTGGCTAGGGTCACAAGGCGGGTGGGGGTTTATCCAGTGCACACCCCTGGGTAGTATTTGGACACCTCGTACACCACTTTCCTTGTTACTTTCTTTCCTTTGTTGTCATGATGACATTCATTTAGTATTGACCTTCTTGGTTTGAGCTAGTCAATTAGGGACAATTTAGACTGGTTTACCTCTTTGTGGTCCTTTGCTGTCTAGGGTCACAAGGCGGGTGGGGGTTTACCTAGTGCACACCCCCGGGTAGTATCTGGACACTTCATACACCACTTTCCCGGTTACTTTGCTTTTGTCAATTCAACTTTGCCATTGTAAAGTCCAAGTGCTTGGTTGATGCCCCTCTCCCTTACATGGTTTGTGTGTTATCTACCATCTTTCTTGATTTGCATTTACTGAATAGACATCCTTTCTGTGGTGTGATTTAAGGTTGTTTCATGTTTGAACTGTGCAGACAAAAATTCGAAAACACTGAACCCCTTGTCTCTAGTTGATCGGCTCAAGATTGCTGTGGATATAGCTCGGTGTCTATGCTACCTTCACCATGAAAGCGCCATACCTCATGGCAACCTCAAATCCACAAACATCCTAGTCGAAACCTCCACCCACAACGCCCTCCTCACCGACTACAGCCTCCACCGGATAATGACATCCGCAGGGACAGCCGAGCAGGTACTAACTGCAGCTGCACTGGGGTACCGCCCCCCCGAATTCGCCAGCACGAGCAAGCCTTGCCCTTCGTTAAAGAGCGACGTGTATGCCTTCGGGGTCATCCTGCTCGAGCTCTTGACGGGGAGAAACTCTGCTGAAATCGTGCCCGGGAATGCTCAGGTCCTGGATTTAACAGAGTGGGTGAGGCTGCTGGCTGCTCAGAACCGATCTCTCGAGTGCTTTGACCCGTCCGTGCTGGGAAGCGGGAGCATGGAGCGCGTTTATGCAGGTCTAGACGGGATGCTTTGCACCGCTCTCCGGTGTATCCTCCCTGCAGATGAAAGGCCTGACATGAGAGTGATCTTTGAGGAGCTTTCATCAGTATCAGTAGAGAACAACACCACAGAGAAGTGAAGTCCAGAAGAGACTCAAAAAAGTGTAGATTTTGTGGCTAAGGAATCAATTGATTCTTAATTCCCTTGGTTCATTGTTTAGATCAAATTCATTTCTTGGATAGCATTTAGAATTTGGTTTTTGTGTAGTTTCCCTAAAGAATAAATGTCTAGGCATCATTCTTTCTTGTAACCTTGTTAGTGTAATTTAGCTGAGAGTAGCAAAATATCAATAGTTTTAAGTGAAATTATGTCATAAATCAGATATTTTATTTTTTTTCTTTTTTGTTTTTCGTCACTGAAAGTCATATTACTGGGATGAAACTCGAATTCTAAACTTTGGAGATGAGATAAAATACTTGCAAATGTTCATGAAAAATACATATTAAAGCTATTAACCCATAATGAATGATTCAGACATTAAGATTTTTATCACTTAGACAAGACCTTGAGGTTAACGCTAATTAATTTCAACTAGTAATAATGTTAATATATTTATTAAATATACAATTTCGCCAAATAAAAACAAAAGATAGTTTTCTAGGGCATGAATTTTGAACTGTTTTTGCAGAGGTGATTAGGAGAGAGAAGGGAAAGAAGAGAAGAAAAAAAAAAACTGCAGATGAAATAACGCGTCCGGCTGGGCGCTCCTGAACCCACACCAAGGAGTAGTTTCACTGATTTGGTGGGGTTCACACATCTTACAAAAACCAAAGTCTTCCTGCAAAGACCTAAATTACTCTCTCTCTCTTCCACATAAGATTACATTTTCTCAAAAACCACCTCAAAGTTTTTATTAAGAATACTTTTTTTTTCTTTTTTTGTGGATGGGAGGGACCAAAAGGTCCCGAGTATTAGTAGAATCTTCTAAAAGCGATGTCCAGCGCATCCCGAACAAGAAACTCACTTAAGCCTTCACGAGGATGATCCAAGACAAAAGTACCCCAATGTGAAGTTTGTCCCATGTTGACTAGAAAGTCAGCACATTGATTGCCCTCACAGAGCACATGCTTCATCTCAATATCTTGTAAATGTTTCATGAGGAACTTGCAGTCGGAGACTAACGTATCAGCAACCAGAGTGGATCCCATATCCTTTACCGAAAACTTGAACAATGGCCTTCGAGTCTGTTTCGGTAACAATTTTGCTAAGAGTAAATGACAGCCAAAGGTCCTCTAAGTTTGGTGGTTTCGCCACCTTTAGTCCTAAACTTTCAAATCGACCACTGTGATCCTTTGAGTTTCGAATTCGACCTACTGTAGTCCTTCTGTTAACGGTTGTCGTCTGCGTCGTGACATGTAAGGGCAAAACAGTCTTTTTTATTTCAACTCCAACCAGAACAAATCATTTTCCTCAAAAATTGTAGAACTGTAGAGCTTTCTTTGCCAGGAACAAATTCACAATTGTGAAATCTTCGGATTGAAATTGTGGTTTTAGCTCGCCAAAGAAAGGTGTTTGCATAATTGAAAATTATTGGAGAAGAAGTTCGATGGGAGGAGATTAGGGCTAATTTAAATTTTTGAGAAAAATTAATTGTTTTGATTGAGGTTGAAATAAAAAGACTGTTTTATCCTTACTTTTCACGGCGCGGATGGTATATGTAAACAGAAGGACTACGGCAGGTCGAATTCGAAATTTGAAAGACCAGAAATGATTGATTTGAAAATTTAGGATTAAAGATGGTGAAATCACCAAATTCGAATGACTTTAACTGGCATTTAAAATCGTGATTTTTAGCAAGAAGCAAGCCTTCCCGAAGCCCCCAAATTATTAAGAATACTCTACCATTAATATAATAATTCCGTCGTTCTAAATTTAGTCAAACCATTGCCAGATTACAGCCATGATTTGACCGGAAACTATGGCCAATCTAGCCATGGTTTGCCCAGAAACAATTGACACCTTTTTTGGTATATATGTTGACATGACATTTTCATGCCAAAACTCTTATTAGGAGTGTTTGATTCAACAAATATTTTGAGGTAACGTAATATTTATGGAAATTTTACGTAATTTTTCCTTAGGCTTGTTTGGTTCGCGGAAAATATTTTAAAGGAAGTGGAATTGAAATTCCATAGAAAAATAATTATTAGGAAGGTGAATTTCATTGTTTGGTTGGTGGAAAAAAAATTACTGGGAATACTAATTCTATTGTTTGGTTAGATTTGGAATTGTAAGGAATAACGAGTATAAAGACATGTATGCCCCTACAAATTAATAAGAGTAATATAATTAAAAAAATAAGGATAAAATTGGTAATCCATATCACTTTTTATTCCCATCTCCCATGAAAAACAAAATCCTAGGTCCAACCAAGGATTTTGTTTTCCTCAAATTTGAGGAATTCCATGAACCAAATAACAGAAAACAACATTTTCCTCTATTTTAGGGAAAATGTTTTCCAAACATCCCCTAAAGGTTGAATCTCCAACTTTAAGGAGTCCCACACCCCGACCCGACAGAGTATTTGGGAGAATGTAAATTACGGTGACTTAATTATTCAGCAGACAAGGTCAAATGTCGGTACATAAGGGATCTGTTCACTTTGGGCATAATCCTCACACTACCGCCGTTGAAATTCAAACATTAATCTATTATCCCAATACTGCATACTGAACTATTGAGCTAAGCTCGTACGGGCAAATTTTACATAATCTAATAATGTGTGAGCAATCGTTATGCTGTGCAACCGTACGCATGGTGCACACGGTTGCAAAAACGACATCGTTTTGATTAAAAACGCGCGTTCGACTTTTTTAAAAAAAAATCAGTTTCGATTCCCGTCAACAGCATTATGTTGTGCATAATTTGAACTATATAGTTCATTCATTTTGGATTTTTAGTTCATTCATTCTGGATTTTTAGTTCATTTATTCTATATTTTTAGTTCATTCATTCTGGATATATATTTCAAATTATGCACAACATAATGATGTTGCCAGAAATCGAAACTGATTTTCTTTTAAGTCAGACGCGAATTTTTAGTCAAAACGACGTTGTTTTTTTGCAACCGTGTGCACCATGCATGGGGCACACGGTTGCACAGCATAATTTGCATGTGATACTTATGAAAGCTATATAAAATAAAATAACTTTTTTTTTTGAAAATAAAATAAAATAACTAAATGTAAAGTTTTTTTTTTAAAAAAAAAAAATCTCATATTCCTTGCAGTAACTTCACATTTTCTTGTATGATTCATATCTAGTATTTTCGCTATTTTAAGAGTAATATAAATTGATTAAATTCACCTAGAGTTATGCATCTTTTTTTTTTTTTTGAATGATACTGGCTATATTACAATGTAGTATCTGTTCATATACTTTCTCAACCTATTGAAACACAAAGAACCAATAACGACTCTTGGATGAGAAGAAAGGTCAAAATACCCCTAAATTACACGGCCTCTTGATGAAAATACTAACGGTGGGACTAAAAGTGGAACACATTCAATAACAATAGTTGTAAAGTGGCAAAAGAAATTAAAGTGAACTGAAATTGAAAATGCCCCTATAACAGTAGGACCAAAAATGAAATTCACTTCATCCCTTATTACATGTTCTTTTTCCTATTTTATTCAATTCTTTTACTTTCTACTGATCTTAGATGTGACATGTTGAGTTTAATTTAAGGGAAAAAAGGTTATAATTTACATTTATTTATTTTTAAATATGGTAATAAGATTTTATTCTTTAAAATATTCTTATCATTTCAATGTTGAAGATATGATAATAATTAATACGGAGTAAATTTTTTCTTTGTACATAAAGTGTACATGTATGAGTTAAAATTATTAACTGATTGAGCCACTCATAATTTACCTCTTTCAACATTTTTGAACAAGAGTTTCAAAATTTTAAAATTAGTATATCGTAACTTAGAAACATAGTGTTACAAAAAAAAAAAAAAAAAAAACCTACATGGTACATGCCAAACAAAGTTGTGGGGGGACCCACAGATGTTGAAAATAGAAAATGATGAATTGTTGGTGAGTAGGCAGTAAGCTAAGCCAGCAAGAGCCACGCGGTTCCGTTTTTCTCTATTTCACCTCAAACCACCGCCGAACCGTAGCCCCACTTCTTATTTAGTTATTTTCACTTTTTTTTTTTCCTCTTTTGTCTTTTCCAAGTACTATGATTTGATTGTCGGTGGTATACTGGTATGTCACAATTAACGCTACCAAATTAGTATTAACAATATACGTAGTATTTATTATTTAGTAAAAGAGTTCATTTTCAATTTCATCCATCAATTTTTCTTTTTCTCTTTTAAGAAAAAAAAAAAACTGTAATATATACTCCTCCATAATACGTCAATTATCAATGTTAATTCTAAATTATTAGTGTTGTAAATCTTGTATCTCAATTTTCAAAACGTTATATATATATATTGTCCCTCCTCCTTTGTTTATATGTTCTGTTTTAACTCGTGATTTTCAGTAATGGAGTTGTTTTAGCTTTCCAAAACAATCTAATAATGCTTCATTAAAGTATATGATTTATTTTATAACAAAAATTAATATTTGTTTTTAAAAATTTTAAATCTCTTTGATAACGTTTAAGATCACAAAGCTCTCAAAATCAAAAACAAACAAAAAACAAAATCTTGCTGTTAAGGAAAAAACAGCCGTTTGCACTTTAATGCACACGCCACACCCAACGCGGTTTCGTTTTCATTACACGCTCACTATTCTCTCTCTTCTCTCTCTCTCTGTATATATATACAGCGAGGATATAGTTGTTGGATACTCGCACTCACGTTCTTTGATTACTTTCATCTTTTGCAACCGCATTCATATATCTGGAGAATTATTCTTCCTACCTGGTGTCAACAATGGCTGATCGGGTACACGCTAATAACGACTCGCCGTCATCGGAGAACTCTGGCCAAGTAGCAGAGCGGAATGCGCAGCAGCCGGGAAAACCGCAACTGCCAGCTTCTGCAAAGCCGGTTCCGCCGCCGGGGACTTACGTCATCCAGGTCCCGAAGGACCAGATATACCGCTACCCTCCGCCGGAGAACTCCCGCCGCTTGAAGTCCTTCAGCCGCCGCAAGAGTCGCCGCGGGTGCTGCTGCAGGTGCTTCTGCTACACTCTGTGTCTCCTCGTGGTCCTCATTGTCGCCCTCGCCGTCGCCGCCGGCGTTCTCTACCTTGTTTTCCGCCCTGAATCGCCGAATTACACCGTGACCGACGTCGCAATCAAGGGGCTGAACCTGACGTCACGCTCCGCGGTTTCGCCCGAGTTTGACGTCATCGTCCAAGCGGAGAATCCTAACGACAAGATCGGGGTTTATTACCGGAAAGGAAGCTCCGTTAGGGTTTCTTATTCCGGCATTGAACTCAGTCACGGTGAATTGCCGGTGTTTTTTCAGCCGTCAAATAACGTGACGGATTTCCACACGGCGCTGAAGGGATCCGGCGTGTTGCTGGGTAACACCGTTAGATCGTCACTGGTTCGTCAGCAGAGACAACGGAAAGTAACGTTTAAGTTGGACGTAGAAGCGCCGGTCAAAATTAAGGTCGGGGCAGTGAAGACGTGGGAAATCACTGTCAAGGTTAAATGTGACGTCACCGTGGATGCTTTGAATGAGAAATCCAACGTCGTTTCAAAGGATTGTAATTACAGTGTGAAATTGTGGTAGAAAATTTGTGTTCTATTAAATTCATTCTTTTTTATGATTTTAGAATTTTGAACACCACATACTTTATAATGAGAAAAATGATATTTGGACTATACTATGTTTAATTGTTGTAAAAATTGACCTCCAACTAGGTGTTAGGCTGAAGCAATTTCAATCTTAGGCGACTTTTAGTTAGATGGTTGATTAGGCGCCGAGTTTGGAGCCTAACTAGACCGAGTTGGTGCCAAACTCTGCGAAGTGGTATTTTTTACTTGTTCGGTTCCTCCTCTTTTATATTCCTCCAACGATGTACTCAATTAACCATCTAACATATATAGTTGATTAGTTTGTGGGATTATAATAGTCTAACAACTCACAGTCCTGATTAGAAAAAGTAGTGACGATATACTCGAATTACTCGAATGTCTAGGAGGCGCCAACTAAGCACTCTAGGCACTAAGCGTCTCCCGACTAACGCCTTCTGCAACATTGCTATGTTGGAAGCATCAACAGGAGATATTCTACGATATCAAATATTAGACGCAATAAAAACTTGCACGCAATCAAAAGAACAAGTGTAGGACATAAGGTCCCAATGTAAATAGTGATTTTATGCAACATTTTTTGCATCTATGACTACACAGGACTCAGCCTAATATAAACCAAAAAATTTATTCATCACCAGAGTTTTTTCTCTATGTTGAAACCCCTCAATGGACAGTTCAATAATATCTTAAGTATTTGTATTGTATTGTATTGTATGGTAAGATAACAATGAGGAAGACAAAACGGCGCCATCACCGGGTTTGATGCGTGGCAGTAGGGAGAGATTGAACTGCAGCTAGAGGGTTCACTTGGTAGGAGAATGCAAGTTCCCAAAGGTCAGACAAAGCCTTCTTCACAGATGAAGCTTGTTTTCTAATAATGCTGTAATAACACCGCAGAAAAAAGAAATGATGGTTATATAATCAGTATACCATTACTCGAAATTTATACAAATAGTCAGGAACAAGTAAATAGACTTCTCTCTGGAAGCAGAAACCGGAAAATCATACTATCAAAATCTGTAATTGTTTCAAATTGACATCTAGGAATGTTGCCTTTTTCAACTAAATGTGCAATTTCGAAAACAGGCCTCTTAGCTTTGGACCGTCACCTTTAATTATATCATGCATATATGTATATGTATGAAGTTCAATTGCTCGCATTAACAGTACGCAAAACATATATAAGTGGAAACACATACCATGATACCAGCAATAGATACTACTCCATATAGCATAAAAGCACATGTATCACATCTCTCTAATTCGTGTTTGACTAGAAGACAGTGAGTTATTGACAGACACAGCAAACACACTCCCAGCCCTATCAAATCTATATGAAATTATGCAGATATCCAGGACTCATATCTCACAATTCCACAAATATATAAATGATTTCTTCGAGACTTCAACCTAGATCTTAGAACTAAGGTCTGAATAGTTTCATCAATGGCTATGTTCAATTTGCACCAAATACATATACAGATAAATGATATAATGAATCGACATATGTAATATGTTCCACTTCAAAGTGGCAATGATGCATAAAATAAAATTAAGACCAAAATAACTAATCTTCACAAACACACACATCGGCAGTCAGATTAGTAAAAGTAGCATGTCTTACCTCCGTAAATTTGACTTCCTCCTCACGATATAAAATAAGAGAAGAGCTAGACAGCAAAGGAAAATATTTCCATTTGATACAACGAACCTAGTGTTTCCAAACTTCAAAGTTATGGTGCGGAACCACCAAAACGGAACTCTGTTTTTGTACATTTCCTTAAGTGCTTGCTTTGTATTATTCTCTGAACTGAAATTGTGTGCAGAACCACTGAATGTTTCTTCTTCCTTTATGGAAGCAGATTTAGTCCCATATTCATCCATTTGCAATAGTGATGCAGTGGCAGGTTCCAATGAACTGCTGAGCTTTGAAGTGTTCATGGAGTGTAATTGCCTCAGCAAATGCTGAAAAAGAACCATATGAAGGTTGGGAAGTTGTCAGTAAACTGAAAAAAGTCTAGTGAAAGATGCTATACAGTAAAATAAAATTACAAAATCCTAAATTCAGTGGTGAGAGAACTACACATATAGACATTTCGTTCAGCAGTTACAAACTAACCAAGTCAATGAAAGCCATAGATTGAGTATACACAAGACCTCTTTAAACATAAAAGAAGCGTTATGCTTGAGGAATTTGTCAGCATATGAAATTCAAGGAGCTCAAGTTGAAAGTTACAATGCAAGAGTTTTTTTTTTTTTGGGTGACAAGGAAAACCCTCAACCATTAGCGATAGTGTGCACTGGGTAAACCCCGCTCTTGTGTAATAGCCCGCAAAACACACAAGAGGAGTAAATCGCACCAGGGAGACCCTGTGCGACAGGCTCAACCAAGAAGGTGTTGGCAAGAATTGAACTCATGACTTTTAGGTATGAGAATCATGTTCCACCCACTTGGCCACTCCTTTTGAGTCCAAGGCTAAGTGGCGGATCAGAAATGCTTTCTCTTAGTCATTATCATTAGTACATAAATATAGTCAATCAATTCCCAAACCAATACGTTATTACGAAAACACTATGTTTCCATTAAATTGATTAAATTATAAGCCTTGAATCAAAAAGAAAATAATAAACTGGATAACAGAAGGAGCTTGCAACACTACTTTACGAGAAAGGCAAATCCTCCCTTATTACTTAAGCCAGACCATTTCTGATATCATAAATTTTTGTTATTGTTTATTGAAATAAAATGGACTGATCAACCAAAAACTTGAAAGGATTCATAAATGTGCAATATTTTAAAAAATAAAAATAAAAATAAAACCCTAAAAAGCTGAGTATTAGACTGCAGGACATGACAATGGGTAATATTCAATAGTGGCACTCTGGAATATGAATAAATAAAAATAAAAAGAAGCAAGATAGTTTAAACTCTCAAAAGTTGTTTTGATATATAGGGGAAATGGACATAATGAAAGAAAGAATACAGGCAGAGAAACAGGAAAGGATACCATGCAACACATAGCACCGTTTATCACACAATTTACTAAAAATTAACGAATTAAAACCCTGATTTAGAATGAAAGATTGCACTTTTGTGCAATTTAAGATCCTGCAGTATAAATATTTGGATATGGTCATTTGATCAATATTGTAGAAGAATGACATTACTCCATATAAGATAGGAAATCAACATGGAATGGTTACTTAAGTGCAACAAAATGCAAAGCAGCTACAGAAGCTCATACATGTTACAGAATATAAAATAATATTCCGTCCTTTAGAAAAGTGGAATAGTATGCTTGCTCATTTAGAGTCAAGCATGTTAGAGAACTATTTCTGTGTGATAGACCATCACATCAATAAATCTTCACAAAATAAACATAGATATGATAATTGGCTAAAAATCTCAAATTTTTTGGTTCCAAATTTAAAATAAGAATATCAACAGATCTGAGTTTAAGAGGGAAAAAATACTAGAAAGCGAGGTGAAAAAGCAATTATAGTCCAACAAGCCGAGACTTGGTAAACTTTATTCTGCAATATGCCAATATCACAGAAAATGCCAGCCAACTCCCCCAACTCCAACATCCAAACTCCCAAAAGAAGGGCAACAACAGAATAAGAGAGGAAAAAAAAATCATTAACCTGCCGCTTCTCCTCAGGTAAACTGGCTTTCTCAACCCATGAAACAGCAAGATCTACATTTCTCATAATCCTTCCAAGAAAAGTTATCACATAGAGCTCAACAATTTCCAGATATTTGTCAACTCCGAGCACAAACTGCTTACTGAATCCTTCAACATAAGTTACATCATTTCCAACACTAAAAGAACTGTAATAATTTCCGTCCATGTATTTCCACTTGCTAAGGAATTCCTCAAGAATTTCTTGAAAATCAGAAGAAATGCCGCCAGGTATCTGAAGACATGCCCTGGCAAAGAAGGTTCTAAGTTACGTCTACAACACCCAAAAAAGCTTTTACAAGTAAATGCGTATATCCAATAACTATACAAATGAAAGCTACATTTCTTATTTTCAAATGCATTACTAAAACTAAAGCCAAGTAATTTGGATATATTCACATGAGAGGCTAAGTTTGACCCAAAATTGTTCAACAAATAGATAAAGAATGTACTTCATGTTTTAAGGAAATTCCACATTTCTATAAGCCATTATTCACAAGCAAATACTTTGATTATAAAATTAAAACTCAAACACTAACAAACCAAAACAATGAAGACACAGTCTAAGCAGAATGGGGAGGGTGATATTAGTGATTCTTTCATAAACACTAGGTTAAACTTGAACATGAATTTGTCCTATAAAGAAGTTACCCAGTAAGGAAAACTTGCACAGGGATGGCAGTGACTGATCCAAACAATAGCTTAAGTTCCTTCAGTATTTCCAATGTCCTGCAAACAAAAATCTCATATTCAAATTCACTAAAACCTAAAGCCACACATAATACATTGCACTTTTATCCCCACAAAAATAACAAGATAAAGGTGGTGTTAGGTAAATAGTTGTTAGTTGTGTTAGCTGATTGGGTTAGTGGGTTTGATTAGTTGATAGCATTAGCTGATTGTAGAAAAATGTTTGGTAAATTAGTTGTTAGCTGATAGTTGATTACATGCAAAATAACTTCTCAAAAAGTTGATCGAAAAAGCTACTTTGACCAGTTTTTTTAATTTTAGCATTTTGGAGCAATAAGTTGTTACAAAAATTTAATTAATCAAACACTCATATTGATTGTTTAACCAAGTCAAACAGCTAGTAGTGTCAAAATTGGCTGATAAGCTAACTATGTTACAAGGCTCAAAATGGCACATGAATTCACAATTGCCAAAAAAAAAGCCAATACTTCAACTCATTTTCAGCTAACTCCACTGACAGAAGAAAACCAGAACCATACAACCCTCTGAATAATCAGAAAGGGGGGGTTGGGATTGGAGGTACCTTCCAAGTTGGTTCAAGGACTGAACATAGACCATTCCAGCTGACTCCAACATATCATCCAATTCATCACCGCCCTCAACAATTTCATAATAGGGCTTATTACTGTTAGAATTAATCTCACACAAGCGCTTCAAAACAGAGTGAGACAAAGAGGCTGCTTCCTCGTACATACAGCACACAAGGTAACTGCAATTTTTTAATAAAGAATTATTAGAAATCTATGAAGAGAGAGAGAGAGAGGTGTGAGATGTGCAAGATGTTTTACCTTTCGGAGCGTTCAATATTTTCCCAAGATGGAGGGATTGCAGCGTTGGATGTGGAGGGAATTTCTTCCATTGCTTAGCTAAAACAAATACAAGAAACCGATTGATTACAGATAGATAGATAGGGAGGGGATTCAATCAGAGTGAAGCGGAAGAACAGCGGTCAGAGTCTCAGAGACAATAGAAAGAAGAAGAAACATACGTCACTGTGGATGGGTATTGGGTAATGGCTACTTGGATTTGCCCTCTGATGTTGGAACGTGTTCTACGTTTTTTATCAGTTAAGGCAAAAGCACTTCCTTTTTTCCTTTATTTCCTTTTTTTATACGGCAGTTTGTTTTCCATTGGACACCGCTTGTTGCAACAATCTTTTTTTTTTTTTTTTTTTTTTTTTTTTTGGGGAAAATCGTCAAATAAGCCCTCAAATTATTGCTCAAAAGTCAATTAGATCTTTCAACTTTTTTAAGAAGCAATTACACCTAAATACAGATAAATGACCTGTTATCCTAGGTCATGACAAATCCGACGACATTTCGATAGATATTCAGGCAAAAAAGTGACCGGCGAACGGACGCCTGTCCCACAGAGATCCCTCCCGTAGAAGGCAACCCAGATTTGGGTTGCCTTCTCCGGTTGAGAAGGCTACCACTATGGTGGCCTTCTCGCCGGAGAAGGGCAACCTAAATCTGGGTTGCCTTCTCCGGCTGAGAAGGCAACCCATATTTGGGTTGCCCTTCTTCGGGAGGGGTCTTCATGATCGGCGACCGTTCGCCAGTCGTCGGTTACTTTTTTTTTGTCTAAAAATTTATCGGAGTGTCGCCGGATTTGTAATGACCTAGGATAGCAGGTCATTTACCTGTATTTGGACTTGATTGCATCAAAATACATTGTTCATGGGTGTAACGCTTCTTAAAAAAGTTGGAGGGCCTAATTGACTTTTGAGTAATAGTTTGAGGGCCTATTTGATCATTTTTCCAAAAAAAAAAAGGTAAAATAAGTTGAACTTAGTAATTGTAAAAGTATATTAGTTTCACATATATTCCAATTTATAACTGGAATGTCATTACACTACATAATAGTTGACAAATATATTAGTTTTCTATGTAATCTTAAACATAATTTTTTTTTTGTATTTTAAAAATTAATATTAATATAAATTAAAATAAACTTAAATTTGAAATAATTAAGATAAAATTTTACATTTTCTAATTATATACATGACTATGTAGTTTTTTTACATTTAATCCTACTGAACAATTTTCCGACCAATTATCGCCGAAATGTTAAGGCTAAATATCATCTGGTATAATTAAAAAGGTATCAGACCATTTTTCTTACGTTACAAAAAATACATAATCAAACATCTAATTTAAAAATGTTTGCAGTCTAAGGATCAAATGTTATTCAAATACAATAGTCAAATGACCAAAAAACAAAATTTTCTCAATAATAAATTTATATTGATAGAAAGAATAATGATGTTTAAAAATTTAAAATTTCAATCCGTTTGCAGTAAAATATTTAGATGACGATGTTCTAGAACAGTGATTTTAAGAATGAGCAATATTACCACATTGAGTCAGAAAGATGAATACAACTGTTTCAAAATTCATTCAGGCATCCAGCAATGTCATTTTAACGTTCAACGCAACCAAAACTGTCTAAGAAACAACAATGTAGATTCTCATCTCATCATCTACAATGGAGCTCTTCTTCTGTGACCCATTAATAAATTAAAAATAAGTAAAATAACACTGTTTTCCGGTGAAATTCAAAATAACCACTGCAACCAACCATCAGACATCTATTGCTATCTACTGGTCGTTGGCCATGCTCTTAATAATATCCGAATCACCTGCGGGCACAAAAAAAGAGTGAAACTATCAGCAATAGGAAAACGTAATTCAAGTACAAGTTACCTCGAGCAAGTAACTAATGGGCTAATAGCAATGCCTACCCGGGTCAATAATGCTGAGGCAGCACACTCTGAAATATTTACCACATGCAGTCCCCAAATCCACGTTGTCTGAAACGGAAACAAATATTTAAGTATGCAGAGAGCGGGAGGAGATAACTATCCCTCTGCCCCAAGGGCCAGCCATTAAAACAGACACAGCACGAACGATGACTATATACATTGAAATTCATGTGCTTATCATTGCCTAAATGTAGAATGTACAACTGAGTGGTCCTAATTTTGACCCATGTTTGGTAGAGCTTATAACTTATTTTAGGCTAAAAATAAGTTATAACTTTGTTTGGTAAAACAACTTAATAATGGCTTATTTTGAAAGGCTACCCTGGGTAGAGTTTCAAAATAAGCAATAACTACTAGTTTTTACGCTTTGATAGCTCATACGCTATGTATGCCAATAAGAGCCTCTATAACCATTACTAAATGAAGATAGAATACAGAGCTTGGAGTATGAAACATTGGAAACACAATAACATAAACCTAAAAATAAACTAATGGGGTTTGGTATAATTCCCCAATATAGTCAGTTAGAATCAGGCTTATAAAAATGGCAAGCCATAAAAGCAAAGAAACAGTTAAAAAAAAACAATCAAATATACAATAAACATAAACTAAATATCAATGCTCATTTACTGGAAAACGAATTATAGGAACATGTAAAATGAAGATATTAGGAGGCCAAAACTGCACTCACTTCCATTGTAGTGGTGAACTCCAACCTTTGCCAACATAGCATAGTACTCTATCTCAGACTTCCTGAGGGGAGGGCAGTTGTTGGAAATGATAATCAATTTCCCTAAGAAAGAAAGTGAAACAAAAACAAAATAATTAGATCAGCCACTCATTCAAAGTAATTACATTGATTCTACACATCCATTGTATAATCAAAATGACCCCAACTCCACTAAATCCTTTCAGGTACACTGTAAGATGAAAGAAGTACAATTCTCATTCAAAATAGCATAAACGGTTTTTAGTGATCATTAAAAAACATAAATCTTCTGTCCATCAGGCAATGTATCATGTACGTTTTCCCAAATTAGTAACCCTAATAAATCAACATCCAACTCATATTCTTCCTTCAAATCTCAGCTACACATCACTGCTAAAATATGCCACTAAGGTTGAATTGCTGGTAAAATCTAAATTCTAAACATAATATCTCCATAGCTCCACTGAAAACTAAGCTATTCTAAGCTTCCAAATTGGCACACAAACAAATTAAATATCACTATTGCCCATTTCTACATCCAATCTCACAGTCAACCCGAGGCAACTATGCTTCAAATTCATAGCTTCTGCTCAACTATTTTTCTCTCATCGTCAACCAAACAATCAATCTCTCAAATTACATGAATGGAGGAAACAATATTCATTATAAAAATAAAAATAAAAAATCGAATACCTTTGGAACTTCTGAGGGACTTGAGAACGGTCTTGTATCCCAGTGTGTACTTGCCGCTCTTCATGACCAGAGCTAGCCTATTGTTAATACTCTCATGAGTCTTCTTCTGCAAATCATTAGAGGAAACACCACAACTGGCATGAGCTACGTTTCGAAGATGTACACACATCGAAGGAGATATCAATGCACGTATATACATTATTTCGTGTGAGAAACAGAAATGTACTTACGGTCTTCTTGGCTGCAACCATGGTTAACGACGACCTGATTCGAAGCTGTAATAGCAGGAGGAGGAAAACGTCGACGACGGCAGCAAGGCAACCATAACACAAAGCGCGGCTTCTGTTATATATCGTCACGAGATGGAATAGGGTTGTTTAGGGCATTGGGCCTGCGGTTGGTGGTTCGGACCATGTAGGCATTTTGGGCCGTATTGGATTATCGGGCTTTAATAAGACGGATAATAATCCCAACATAATTATGTAAGTAAATGTACGTGAAATTTTTTTTATTTTTTTATTTTTATGAAATGTATGGTACATTTAGTGCATCTAAATCCAATAACCGATAATTCACATGAAATAATCGGTCATTAAGATTCCAGCGACCATTCCAATGATAATTCCAACGATAAAAACATTACGGCGAATCTTTGAATTTTTTTTAAAAATAATAAATCTGGCTATCGTGACCACACGGTAGTCTTCTCCAATTGAGAAGACGGCTAAACGATGATGATTAGACTGCCGGTTGCCTTCCCCACCAAAAAAAAACAAAGAATGTTACTGGCAATTAATTTTTTTTCGACTGTAAATAGCGGTCAACGGTCATAATTTTACTGATAACGTATTGGTTACTGGTACATCAGACTTAATTGACAAGTTTAAGTGTTTAATTGCACTTTTTAAAAAAAATAATAAAAAATTCAGGAGTCTAATTGCACTTTTCAGTAAAGTTTAAGGGCTTATTTGATTGTTTACTTTTTTTTTAATGTTTTCAAAATAAGAGGGGGTGAAAGTAAAATTTTATTGTTTATACGGGCCATTTCGAGTATGTTCAAACAATTAGAGGCAAAGTAAATATAGGTAGTACCCTTCAAAAAAAATTATAGGAAGTATTTTATTTATTTATTTATTTTTTGGGTAAGGCCATGAGCTATCCCAGTTGTTATATAGTCGACCTTGGCTTATAGTGTTAGGTGGATCATGATCGTCAAATGAAAGTGTAGTAAAATTAAAATGATATTAAAGTGTTGTTATAATGAAAATAGAGTGCATGGAAAATGAAACTAAAAAACAGAGCTCATTCAACAACGTATATTGTCAAATGAAATTGTAGTATAATTAAAATGATACTTTAGTTTTGTTATAATGGAACTAGTGTGTACGAAAAATGAAACTAAAATTCAAAGTCATACAATAATATATGATTGTCAAATGAACCTAAACGTGTAATTAAAATAGTACTTTAATATTATTATAATTAAACTAGTGTGTATGAAAATTGAAACTACAAAATAGAGCTCATGCAATAATGTATATTGTCAAATGAAACTGTAGTTGAATTAAAATGACACTTTGATATTATTATAACAAAACTAGTGTATATGGAAAATGAAACAAAAACAAAGCAATATTGTCAAATGAAACTGAAATGTAATTAAAATGATACTTACTTCATGGACCATAGTCAAATTTGTCGCGGTATTCTGATCCTGCCCTAATTATAGGAGCCACCTTTAAGCCCATATCATACTAAGGCTAACCTCCATTGGCATCATGCCGGTTTAATTAAAAGACAAAATATAAAAACCTGCAATCTCCACGCCTCCATCAGCACAAAAACAGACTCCACAAACAAATCCATCACCGAAAAATCTCTACCCTCCACCGGTCCATAACCGGAAAATCTCCACCCTCCACCGGAGACTTCCTCATCATTGATTTCCGATGCGGAAACCAGAGATCTGGTTTTCGACTGTGGACGGAAACTAGTAATGAAATAGAAAGATGTTTGTGTTTTTTTCAAAAATTTTTATTTTTATCCTTCAGTATTTTTTATTTTTATTTTTTATTTGTGAAATCAATTTATCTTATTTGTGTAGAAATGGAGGTGGTTGTTTTGGGTTCATGTGCTTATTTGTTTAGACTGAATTACTCTATTTTTTCTGAATTGCAAGTCAAAAAGAAAACAACAGAGCAAAATTTTAGGGAAGAGAACAATTAGAGCATAAAATAAATAAAATAAGAACTTATCAAATAATATAAAAAGTAAAAAATGATGGAAGAAATAAAAATAATTGAATCATACAATTCTGGTCGTTTTCCTATTCATTTTCTGAAAAATCAACTAAACATCATGGTTGCAAAAATCGCGCCTAGGCACCGGCCGCCGTTGCAAGGAAGGCCGGAATCAGCCTCCTCCGCGGCCGCTTAGACCGCCTAGCCCACTGAACCGGCGTTGAATTTAATTTAATATTTATTATTATTATTATTATTATTATTATTATTTATTTATTTATTTATTTATTTATTTTTTTACGTTGTAAAGTGGGAAAAGTTCGGGAAGGCATAACTTTTTACTCGGTTGTCTGTTTTGGACAATTTTTTTTCAAATCGCGTATTTTTTCGAGATCTATCAACCGCAAATAGCCAAAGGTGATTTGGTTCACTAATTTCTCAAAAAAATGCTTATTTTGCTCTAAATTTTAATTTTTTATGTATTTAGATGGTTTAAACAATCTTTTTAACATTTTTACAACCACTTAAGTAAATAGTTTGTAAGAAATAACTGTGGAAATCTTATGTTTTATTACTAAATTTTAAAATTTTTAATTTTTAATTAAAAAAAAAATCAGCGCCCTCTTGGCGCCTAACGTTTTTTGCAACATTGCCAAACATACAAAGATAGTTTTTCGTTGTGCAGCCAATCACCGTAAAGAAAAATATTTTCTAAAAAGTAACTCATTTTCCAAGAAAATATTTTTCAGAAGTCATTTTCATGCTTTTCAAACGGACTATAAGAGTGCACCGTCCAACTAGTTAAATTATAAGAAGTATTTGTTCATACTTGTGTGTCCTCAAAACCCCAAATATTATTCAAGTCGCGCCATCCTGCAGTTGCACTTCCCATTTTAATTTTAGCATAGATACAGATAGATTGATACTGAGCTAGGGTTTATCTTCTCCAAATCTCGGCATAGCAATTGATGGCTGAGGTAATGGACGTCCCCGTCGACGGCCTGGATCGCCGTCCTGAACAAAGTAACGACAATCCCGACAAGTCCGCCGACGATGTCGAGCCTTCTCCACCACCACCACCACCTCCTCCTCAGTCACGGCGAGGCCGGGACCGGGACTCTAGGGAGCGGAGGGATGACCGAGACTTTGATAGACGAGGTGGCCGGGGGGACTACTCCGATCGCAACCGGTCCCCACCACCCCCGCCCCTTCGGGAGCGTGACCACAAGCGGAACCGCCTCAGCTCCAGCCCTCCTCTCCCTCCCTACCGTGATCGCCGACGCTCGCCGCCACATCCGCCATACAAGCGCTCTCGGAGGGATGAGTATGATGGCCGCCGTGGAAGTCCTAGAGGTGGCTATGGACCTGGTGAACGGAGGTCTGTACTGTTCTATGTTTCTCTCTATATTTGTCTAATATATGCTATGAACTACCAAGACGAACTGGCGAACCAGATACACCAAGAGAAATGGAAGTAGAAAGCAGAACTAAGGAGTGAACTCTAGAGAGAAGGTCGGTAGAATTAGGTAGTCATGAATTATGTCAGTTGGTCTGCTCTTTATTGCTAGCACTTCTTAGATAGTTGCATCAGGAGCAGCTACACTTATATTATACCCAGCTAAACTAAGAAAGAAGATGGATAAAGAAGCAGGACCTGCATAACTGATTTCTTTGGAAGCTAAAATACTTTACATTTCCTCGTGCCCTTCCTGAATCTAGGCAACAAATTTAATCTCCAACATAGCAGACTGAAGGATGCTCTTCCCCTTACATACTGAGTAACTTATATAACAATGTCTTTATTTGGATTAAATGCCCTTCACAGCCAGCAAACTGCAACTTCTTACAGGATTGGTATTTGCTTTCTCACTTCTAACTAGCTTTTCAGATGATGTTTCATGAAGCTGCCTGACCTCTTAGTGGCAGTGTGTATAGCGTCTGTACCATTAGAACAGCCTGTAGGGTGATGTGTTATCTCAGATTAAGACAATTATTGAAGTGTGCAAAAAGGAGATTAGTTTTGACAGAACATTGTTCTTATTCACTTCTAATTCTATTGTCTTCCAGAAAATTTATTCTGTACTTTTGTCTGTGGCCATTGAGGATACCTTGCCTGTTCTTCCGGTCTCCAAGTGCATGGCTGGGATAATCCAATTTTTGTCACAATGTCACATTTCATGTTTTGCTCTTCACTTGGTACGTGCAGCCTTGCAGTCAACCATCCATGCTTTAATACATGTATGTAACTTGTTGATTTTCCAGATTTGGTGGTGGGTATGACTATCCAATTGGTCATGAGAGAGACATGGGGGGGAGGCCTGGATATCCAGATGAGAGGCCTCATGGTCGATACATTGGGCGTTCATCTGGTGGGTTCCAAGGTAGTTTTATTATACAATTCATATTGCACCTCATGGACTTGTGTTTTATTTAGGATTTCCCAAAATGATGTTTACAACTTTGGAATGGAAAATGTTTCCACTTTTAATTGCTACATTACACAATATTCCAAGGGGTTCACTTCTGCTCAAAAGTTCAAATGGGAGGAGTATTTTACTTTTCATTATATATTTGTTTGTGTTCAAGTTACTAGGAAATATACTACAAAAACATATCCAATAAAATCTGTTCTTAGATTTACATAATTCATTCATTATCAATTTATCATATAAGGAGCAGCATTGATTGATTGATTTATTGTAGTGATTCCCTTGCATACCCCAAGATAATTTATCCTCATGTTAAAACACAGATCCCAACATTGTTTAAAAAAATGTTATGAATTTGTTTATTATGGGTGAATTATGCAAAAAATAATGGGCCCTGTCTTTGCTCTGCTGTTTCTTCCAATTCTGATGTCTGTAGTATTTATTTGAATATATATATTTTTTCTTTTTATGTTCTCAATGCTATGCGTGGAGGCATGCTAAACTCTTTTCCCTTTTACAAACTTGTATTATAGTATAATTTAATTTAATTTTTAGTTTAGCTTCTACTTTCATATTGTCTTTTTGATTAGTGATGATATGGATCAGCATTGTGAACATACTAAATTTAAATGGTGATGGCATTATTATCTTGCTTTCAATTTAGCTTGACCTTTGTGTCTTTTTGTTCTAGACTGGGATTCTAGTCGAAGTGGATTTGGTGATACTTTTGTAACACGAGGCTCTCAAAGGTATCAAAATTATTTTTGTTTTTATTTGTTTATGTGCAAGACCAATGAATCTTAGAACATTTTTCCCTGATTTATCATTCTTTGATCATTTCACTTCTTTGAATAGCATATTGCCCTAGGAAAACACATCTACATTTGTTTAACCTATTTAGTGTATTTCAAGGAAAAAGCCCCTTCCTGTATGCATTACAAATGCTAGTTTTTACAGTATTATTTATCCTCAGATGTGCATATACTTTCTTCTTTCAAGTGTGCAAAATGCTTATTTATTAGCTGACTTAGTTTCTTTTGAATTATTCTGGGTTACAGGTAGTTACTGGGTTCTTTCAGCTAAATTCTGTTTGTGCTGGTGAGCTTTGACTTGGGGGTTTAATTATTTACTATAGACGACCACTTCTCCATGTCTCTTTAGAGGAAGATCATTAAAATTTAGGTGGTATGCCTCTGACAATTACAGAAAATGTAATCAGGGAAGTTTGTTACTAGATGATTATAAATTCTTGCAATCTTGCCTGTTCTTTAAAGAATAACACATTTGAACTGTTATGGTTTTTTTTTTTTTTTTATTTTTTTTTTATTTTTTTTTTATTTTATAATTTTATCCATGTGTTGTATCATTTTGCAGAGAAGGATTGAAGTCCTATAAGCAGTTCATTCAGGAGCTTGAAGATGATATCTTGCCAGCTGAAGCTGAGCGAAGGTAAGAATGGGAGTGTTGTGTTTTTGTAGATGTTCTGATTCATCTTTACTGGATTTCCCTTACCTAAAACAATGGCACAATCATATTCTGTTTATAATGCAGGTATCAAGAGTATAAGTCTGGATATATAGAGGCCCAGAAAAGAGCATATTTTGATGCACACAAAGATGAAGAATGGTATTTTTCAAATTCAACTTATCATTTCCTCCCTGTCTGTTCTTGCTGCTTTTCATGATGGTTTGCCTGCACAGGTTAAAAGACAAATATCACCCTACAAATTTAGTCTCTGTTATAGAAAGGTGAGCTCTATTTTGTTTTTGTTGTTAATGGAAATTGATTCAAAGCATAAGCCTTTTGTATGTGTCTGGCTGCTTTATTAGTAGCTTGTTTTACAAAATTGTTTTTGTTTTGTTGTGTCCCTATCTTCCTCTTTGTGGTCTTTTTAGGAGAAATGAGCGTGCACGGAAAATGGCAAAAGATTTCCTCCTTGATCTTCAAAGTGGAACATTAGATTTGTAAGATATGTTTTCTTGTCTTCAACGAAATCTGTAGTATGATGCCTACTAAGGACTCTGTTTGTTACTGAACATTAAAGTTAATTTTCTGTATGCAAAATAGAGGTCCTGGTGTTACCCCTACTCCCTCAAACAACACAGGACAGTCTAGTGAGCCCAATTCTGATGATGAAGCAGATGCTGGTGACAAAAGAAGACGGCATGATAGGGGGCCATCCAAAGATGCGAGGTTACTTTCAGATGCTCCAAAGGCTCACCCAGTCAGTTCTGAGCCAAGACGAATTTGCATTGATGTTGAACAGTCTCAGACACTTGTGGCAAAGCTTGATTCAGAAAAGGGAATCGAAGAAAACATATTATCTCGGTCTGATAATGATAGAGGGAGCAGGGACAAGTCTAATAGCAGTTCCTCTGGCCCAGTTGTTGTTATAGTAAGGGGATTAACTTCAGTTAAAGGTCTTGAGGGAGCTGAGCTTTTGGAAACTCTTCTAACCTATCTCTGGCGCATTCATGGAGTGGATTATTATGGTATGATTGAAACAAATGAAGCCAAGGGCCTCAGACATATGAGATTTGATGGCAAGAATACTGAGACAAGTAGTAATGGGGCTGATTGGGAAAGAAAACTAGATTCACGTTGGGAAGAGAGGCTGAAAGGACAAGATCCTCTGGAGGTCATGACTGCTAAGGAGAAAATTGATACCGCTGCAGTTGAAGCTTTAGAACCTTATGTCCGCAAAATTAGGGATGAGAAGTATGGGTGGAAGTATGGTTGTGGAGCCAAGGGTTGTACAAAACTCTTTCATGCCGCTGAGTTTGTTCATAAACACTTAAAGTTGAAGCACCCAGAATTGGTGTTGGAGCTGACTTCTAAAGTGCGCGAGGATTTATACTTCCAGAATTACATGAGGTAAGTGCAATTTGTGTAAACACTGTCTTGATTTTCTCATAAATTTCATCATGATGCTTACTGTGTCACAATTATGTCAGTGACGAAAGTGCACCTGGTGGGACGCCTGTTATGCTGTCATCTCTGCCGGTACGCTTGTATTACAGCTTTTAGGCTGTTTGCCCCTTGATTATGCTTTTATGTTTTGGGCATCGCACTAACCTTTTAATATAGGCTGCATGTGTGGTGTGTAGGAGATGACATTTTTAGGCACTGCATTTAAATGTGTTTAACATGGTGTTTTGGGCACTGCATTGATAGACACTTGTGTTCCCTGCTTTCTTTCTCCCCTCCTTACCTACTACAAAATTGTAGATTGTAGAATATACCTATTAAAAAAATGTGGAGTATTGGAGATAAGACAGTGCCCCACCTCATATAATTCCTCCATATTTATGTTTCTGTGCACCCCTTTAGTGCCTTTGATAAAATAATTCTTTATTATGCTAAAGATAGTGATGCTGTTTATTGGTGATGAGTTAGTATATTCAGTAAATCAAGCTAGGAGGAAGAGTAACTATCACAGTAATAATGCATAGAGAGGGGGGGGGGGGGGGGGGGTGCACTGAAACAGGAATCATCTCTTTCCTTTGTTTTTCATTATTCCTCATTATGGTGTATCTATTGAAGTGTCTGAATGATGCAGAAAGAGAAGTTGCAGAGGCGCAGGCCTAGTCTAGAGAGCCGACTGAAGGATGATAGAGGCAACAGAAGAGAACGCAATGGCCGTGTAAATGGAGTTGAAAGATTTGATAGGCCTGAGAACCCGCTGTCATCGGATATCCAGTCCAACGATGATGGGGGAAGAAACCCTGATGAGCAAATGTTTGATTCATTTGGCGGACATGGGATTCCAGTTGCTGCTTTCCCTTCAGATATAACTCCTCCCCCTGTGTTGATGCCTGTTCCTGGGGCTGGGTAATTTAGATTTTTCTTGGGTAGTCTTGGATAATTTGACTCCTTTGATATTTGGACGCTATAACTTATTTCTTTTTATGCCTTTATAGTCCATTGGGTCCTTTTGTTCCTGCACCTCCTGAAGTTGCAATGCAGATGTTACGAGAGCAAGGTGGCCCTGCTCCATTTGAAGGTGGGAGAAATGGGAGGCAAGGCCCACAAATAGGTGGACAAGCCCCCATCATTGCTTTACCTCCTTCACTTCGGCAGGATCCTAGGCGCATACGAAGGTAACCTTCACTTGTGTCTTTTTGTATGCATTTTTATGTTGATTGCATTTATAGGCAATTTAAGTTTGAAATACTATTTCCTGGTCATACTGCATAGGCAAGATTTACTTATAATTGCATCAATGCAAAAACTAAGTTGAATGCACAGAGTAACATGATTTCATGACTAGAATTTGTTATCATTTCAACTAAGGTCTACGAATTGAACACTGCTTATTCATGTTGTGTTTTCCACAATCATCTTAATAAATTGGTATAGAAGAGTTGTTGTTGGGGCCTGGAATTTAAAGGGTTTTTCTTATGATTGTAATGCTATGGTTGCCGCCAAAATGCTTCATCTGGCATTGTATTATTAATAAAGTTTCTTCAGTTTTGGCTTGAAGTAATCTAATGTTTATTTGCTTAGCTGAACACTTGGGAAAATTTTCATTTCTCGTGATTGTATTGTTATCAGCTATCTGCTATTTGAGCATAGAAATATGGTCCAATTATTCTATTTTTCCAGTTTGTTGGATTCACTTTTAAAACAAAAAGTTTTTATTGGTGGCAGTAAAAACTGTGAAATGGAGGAGCTAAGCACTCTATTCTGTGATTCCTAACATAGACTATACCTGTAGTTATTTTTTATTATTTCTTGGTGTTGATGCGATGCAGTAGGGGCATTAACCTGTAGTTTGATAATTTTTACAGCTACCAAGATCTTGACGCACCTGAGGATGAAGTCACTGTGATAGATTATCGGAGTTTGTAGAGTCATACACATGCAAATACACACCCTTATCTCTTCTTATTCCATTCTAGCCCTGTGAAAGGAAAGGTTTTCACATCAGTAGCATTTCTCTTGCAAACTTTTTATGTTCTCTACTAATACTTTACCCGGCGGCAAGTAGGGTTTTTTTCTTCTTCCAGTTTTGTAGTTCCCAACGTTCTTTGTATTCTCTTCCTGCCATTGCGAAGTCGATTCGTATATTGAGATGAGATTTTAAATGTGCAGTCCACCATATTTGAATTAAATGTGATGAATTGCAGATTTAATTCTGACGAATTTATACGTAACTATGTTGGAGTGATGAAATTTCTTCTAACATTCAATGGATGATGCATAAGCAGTGTTGCAAAATTTCAGTCGTTATATTGTGCACCGCGGTGCATAATCGATTATGCACCGCGCGTCAAAACGGCACTGTTTCTGCAGTTATAACGGAGTGACATTACAATGTGTCTAAACCGATACTGTTTCACGTATTATTTTTATATAATCAAATGAAACTGCAGTTATATCAAAATGATACTGTAGTTGTAGTGAAATGAAACTATAGTATATATAAAATGAAACTGAATAGCATTTCACATATTTGAGTGTGTACAATGAAGCTGTAATTATATTGAAATGATCATGTAATTGTGTTTTAATGAAATTATAGTGTATATAAAATAAAATTAAATAACATTTTCAAATATTTGAGTGTATAAATATTGAATGAAACTGTAGTTATATTGAAATGAAACTGTAGTTGTGATGAACTGAAACTGCAGTGTATACAAAATGAAACTGAAGAATATAGAGTTATTTTTTACGAAAATTTTATTTCTTTTCATTAAACAAAATAATGTCGTTTTGATGCGTGGTGCATGATCGGGGTGCACAATAATCTGCGGCAAAATTTGGCATAGGCCCGCTAGTGCTCCTAGGTCGTAGCTCCCAGTCACACCAATTGCCTCTTTTAGACTATCATTATCAGTATTTTTAGTCCCAAGATTATCTTCAAGTCCAACAACTGCCTCACTTTCATTATTATTTTTGAACTATGAAATATGAACACCATATGGAATCTAAGATGCAGTTGACACATCTTTTGCTGCTTAAGTTATTACACCATCTTCACAGTCAGGTGCAGAAGCAGGTAAATAAAAAATAAGGAACCAATTATGCTTCTTGAATCCCATGGTCAACATACACTTCTACCTTACTACATTTACGGGCAAAATCAGTGTAATCATCATATAACAGATAAACATTTTCAAAGAATGGTCCGCTCTCTTAAAATAAAGTGCAACTACTTGTTCATATCTATATTTTTGAATATATTTCATTAGGTGAAGAGATAGAAATTCTATCTCGTCGATATGCATTATTTCTACCTCACCATCTATATACGCCATCATTTTTTGTTTTGTTTTGTTTTGTTTTGTTTTGTTTTTTTTTTTTGTTTTTTTGTTTTTTTGTTTGTTTTTTTTTTTTTTTTTTTTTTGTGCAAAGATATTTCTTGATGAAATATTAACTCAACAACATCAAACAGCTTAAAACAAGTATACAAGTACTTTAGTATGTGCCACAATAACAAAGCATTACAAGGGACTATTAATAAAGCATTCTTAAATAATACTCCATATTATACAACAAACAAAAAAGCACTTAACTACACACATTGTCTCAAAATCCCACCCAAATGGAAAACTTTTCTATGGAGGGCAATTAGTGATTCCTCCCAACCACTACAAATTTGATTATAAAGAGAGTGGATGTGGACCCAAATTGTGCCATGTGTGGAATTGTTCAAGAGGATACTATGCATGCTTTGGTGTTATGTGATTTTGCGAAAGCCATTTGGGAACGATCTAGTAGCCTTCCAATCCCAATATTACGACGAATGTTTTTCATACTTGGTTCTCTGATCTCCTAAATATTCTAGACTCTAATGGAATGTTATATGCAACAGCAATCTTATATCATATTTGGAGAGCACGGAATGGAGTAGTATGGGATGCCGCTATGCCACGACCCACGAAACTGCTAGCCAGGGCCACGGCAACTGTGGAAGCATGGCGCAACGCACGGCTGCCGTCCGCACCTGTGACACAGCCACAACAACAGGAGCCCATTGGAGGACTGCCACTGCCGCATGGTCTCACGCCCGCCGTACCCCCCAACACGGCGACAGTGCAACCCAAGACATGCCGCGTGGATGCCGGCTACCTTCACGACTCGGGTGCGGCAACAGTAGGGACGGTTTTACTCGATGAAAATGGTGGATATGTGGCAGCATTCAGTGCCCCTCTTCCAGTTTGCTTCTCACCACTCATGGCAGAGGCATTTGTGTGCAAAGAAGCGTTATCATGGCTTAAAGACCGAGGTGAAACATCAGTACATCTTTACACATATTGCTTATCATTGCAACGATATCTCGTCTCACCCCGTCTACAGTTCGTTCGTATGTTGGTTATGCTCTGATAGCTGCAAGTCTAATGCAGCTTCGTTTGATTTTTGTTATTTTAGTTTCATACCTAGACCAGATAATTATTTAGCTCATGCACTAACATCCGCTGCGTTCCAGCAGCCTACTATTATGTATTGGGATCTATCCCCCCATCTGACATTATTGCAGCATATTTCTAATAAAAGCAGCATGAAAATTTCAAAAAAAAAACTACACACATTGTCTCCATTACCAAATACAGAGGCACCCATAGTATAACTAAATGTGAAATGTAACTCAATTAATAAACATTTGTATAACAAACTTCATAGAGAGCCCATGTCACCACCAAAATAACATAGTAGCAATCAAACAATAGATTTAGACATGGATATATGCATAATAAAATTCCTATAACATGTAAGATTTTCCCTAATAATATATATTATATATTATATATTAAGGCCTTAATTAAGTGATGCAAGTTGACTAGGCTTATTAAGTGGTTTGGTTGAACTTAATAACTAGTAGTTGTTTGTCAACCAAACTCTGTGCCTAATATAACCTGGATTGATGGGATACAGGATTATGGATTAGATAGCACATTCAGTTACGGTACTCAGACCGCTCAGTAGATACCGATACACCATCTAGGGTTCTGAGTCAGGTCTGAGACAAAACATGGCTGACGGTCTACCGTTAAGAGCCTTTAGTCACTTCCCAAAATTTAGTCACTTCTATTAATTAATCCACGAATTTTGCTCGGTTCTACGGACTAACTGTAGTAAGTTACGTGATTTGACATACCTCTTGGATTCTAATAATGATAAAATGTATCTTTTGAGCCAAATTCTATTTTGGTTTTGAAAGATGTATTTTGTTTCTTTTAGTATGTCCAACTATGGTGGAGAAATATATCTTCATTATTTAGTTGGATTTTAATTGGAACCAAAAATTGATTATTTAGTATGTCCAACTAATGGTGGGTAATTATGTCTTCATTTGTTAGTTGGTCAATAAATCAATTATGAGTATGTATATTATTAAGTTCACTTTATTAATTTCGCTGAAGAATATTTTAATCAGTGGGAGTGATCATTTAGAAAAAGATCATTAAGATGCTCCACTAGAGTTTATTGATTTAATTGGCTTCATACATCCTAAATTTGATTGTATGTCAAACAATAAGTCCAAAATATTCCACAAGTATTAATCTTGTATTTGTTCATATAAATTCATAAGTTCAAATTATTGAACATTTGGTTGTGCAACATATTTATGAAAATGTTGCAACAATATTAAGGAATTTATTAGAACAAAAGCATTTAACTTGTGGTGCACTGTCATTTAATAAATTCTCCAGTGATTAATAGAGTCTTTAGTTTCTTCAAAATTGATCATGGGTCATTCGGTTGTAAGGCTCAAAACAATTTTGTGGGACATAAAAGTAAGACTCATTATGTTCAGTTCATTTAAAATGGACATTGAAGTTATTTGGGAAGTTATGGTCTATGATTAAGATTCCAAATTTATGGACTTAGACCTTTGGTTTATTGTCTAAGTTATTCGAATGCTTCTGTGACTTGACGATCTTTTGGCTATTTTTGATGAGTGGGAGTGACAGACGTGTCAACTCCAAGCTCTTAGCTGTTAGAGATAGTACTTAAAGTTAACTTATAAAGAAGTCATGGAATACAGTTAGCATTATGCTAACATTAAGAGATCTCTACTTAAGGCATGCTTATAAAGTTTTAGAGATCATACAGTGTACTTTTTTGTACAATTTGGATGCGTTTTCTTATTCAGTTGTGCACATAATGTATTTTGAGAAACATCCCTTTAAGGTACCAAGAATAAACATAGGGTTTGTTCATTAAGGACCTAAGTTGGAGAATTAAAATGCATGTGACCATAATTGATACTACTCTGATTAAATAGAGGACATATCATTATGATTCGTGTGTTTTGTTCTTTGATGAAGGTTGTGCTAGTACTTGCACCAAGTGGGAGAATGTAAGATTTTCCCTAATAATATATATTATATATTATATATTAGGGCATTAATTAAGTGGTGCAAGTTGACTAGGCTTATTAAGTGGTCTGGTTGGACTTAATAACTAGTAGTTGTTAGTCAACCAAACTCTGTGCCTAATATAACCTGGATTGATGGGATACAGGATTATGGATTAGATAGCACATTCAGTTACGATACTCAAACCGCTCAGTAGATACCGATACACCATCTAGGGTTCTGAGTCAGGTCTGAGACAAAACATGGCTGACGGTCTATCGTTAAGAGGCAACACAACAGGAACATCAACTATGGCTGGAGATCTACATGGCTACGCTTCCGCTATCATACGAGGTCAGGTTTCTCTAGTTAGACTATTGTATATCTAACATAACAACCATCTACAATAACGTAATGCATTCATAGATAGAACTAAAATTTTTGCGAACCAAATCTCAAAAGAAAACTAAAACTATATATTCGCAAGGCAAAATTAACAAACCAACAATGGAATAACTTTAAGTATTGTTCATATACTTTCTCAATCTACTGAAACACAAAGAACCAATAACGTCTCTACTGAGGCTCAAACTCATAATCTTCTAAATAGAAGTCCAACCCAGATACCATTAGACCACATAGTCCTGGTAGCAAACAAAAATATATAGAACTACAGTTTTGTCAGAATGCGCACTTTGCGAACACCCACCAAAAAAAATTGAAAATTTTGTCATGAACTGTATTTGAATTATGAAGAACACAATACACATGAACATAGCAAAAACATCATATGATTTTTTACCATATGCATAAATCTCAGTTACCAATTGCAGATGCATAGTTACCAATTAGGAAAATGGAGGCAAATTATACCATGGACCAGGGTCTACCTTGCATTGTAGGTCCTGGTCTAAAATAACCTTCAGATTCTGTATCTATAGTTGACACATTCTGTACCTATAGCTATTATATTATGTAACCTTCAGATTCTGTATTTATAGCACACTAGTATTTGCGCCCGTGCGATGCACGGAATAGATTTGTTGTAATATATTAAGAATATTTGGATTGATATATAATTATTTAAATTAGAACATCAAATATTATATAGTTCAATTGGATATACGGGTTGGATCATTCGAATTTAAGCAAATAATTGCTCAAATTAATAGCTAATTTGTAGATGTATGCATGTAGTGTTATAACTTTGGAGATTTTATTTATCATTGTTTAGTATTTTTTTTTATAAATTAGACAAATATGTTCGTTCTCTAGCAACTCAGTTATATGAATGAATTGTTATCTTAATTCATTTGTATGGAGGATATTTTTTTTTTTGTCTATACATATAGCAATTTTGTCATTTAAAAAACATAATATCAACGATTTTATTTACACATTGTTGAAACCTCTTTGTAGACGACATTAGTAGTAGCAACACAATCTCGTCCATCATCGTCTAGAGCTAACCCCTTCAATTGATCAGGATGGGTGACTCCGTGAAAATATATAATGGTATAATATTAGTCAATTAGCGATCCTTTTATATTTTGAATAAATTAGTAATATCATGTTCATTTTCAGCCAATTATTCTTTTTTTTAGTCAATTAGAATATTATATGGAGTGATATTTTTACCTAATTTGTGTTCCATTTTTAATTGATGATGTATAATATTATTATTGAAATATTTCTGTTCCATTTGTAATTTACCTTTACTATTTTTTAAAATATGCATTTACTATTTATGTAGAATATTATTATTGAAATATTGGCGTTCAATTTTAGTTTCCCTTCCATTTTTACTTAAAATGCAATTATCTAACCATTTATTTTTTTTTTCATATTAGTCAATTATGGATAATTTTTTATTTGCAGTCAATTATTAATATTCATTTCCTTTTATATTTTCAATCCATTAGTAATATTATATTCATTTTCATCCAATTTTTTTTTATTTTTAGTCAATTAATCAATTAGCGAACTAAAATATCAAATGCAATGATATTTTTACCCAATTTTTGTTTCATTTTTAATTGCTGATTTAGAATATTATTATTGAAATATTTCCATTTCATTTTTAATTTTCGTTACATTTTTAATTTACCTTTACTATTGTTTAAAATATGTCTTTAGTATTGATGATATAGAATATTATTATTGAAATATTTCCTTTTCATTTTTAATTTACCTTTACTTGATAGTGTAGAATATTATTATTGAAATATTTCCATTCTATTGTTTAAAATTGTGAAAAATTTATGACATACTTGTGATTTGATTATTATACTATGTAATATTATTGTGAAAAATTAAATTGCAATGATCTGACCATTTTTTTTCTATTTTAGTCAATTATGAATCTTCTCTTATTTTCAAACAATTATTAGTATTCATTTCTTTCAATTAACCTAATATTTGTTGCCAATCACCTTGTGCTCATATGGCATGTAGTGACCTCTCTCATGTGGGAAGTCATGAGATTGAGCCTCATTGAAGGCATTGGTTGAGAAAATATGTTTGAATAGATACTTATTTTCATTCCATTTTTAATTGATAATATAGAATATTTTTTGTAAATAGAATTTTGTTTTTAATTATATTATAGATTTTTTTTTCTTTTTCTATTGTTTGGGTGTGAAAGTAAGGAAGAAGGATTTTGTTTTTAATAATGGTATAGATTGAGAATCTTTTTATATTTTCCTATTTAACTGATTATTATTAGTATTAATCAGTGAATTTCGATTCTTTTTCTATTTTTAGTGAATTAAGGATCCTTTTATATATTTTTATTTTTAATGCTAACTTTTAATTTTATTGATTATTATTAGTATTAATTATTCAGTGAATTCCATTTCCTTTTCTATTTTTCGTAAATTATGAATTTGGTTTTTTTTTTCAAATTTTTTTTGTAGGATTTTTTTACTGTTATTTTTATTATGACCCCTTTTAAAAAAAAAATACTTTCATTTTCATTGAATTAAGAATCCTTTTTTATTTTCAATTTTACTGATTATTATTATTAATTAATCAGTGAATTCCGTTTCCTTTTCTATTTCTCGTGAATTAAGAAACCTTATATATATATATATATATATATATATATATATATATATATATATATATATATATATATATATATATATATATATATATATAGATTTTTGGTAGAATTTTCTTTTTTTACTATTTTCCTTATTATGACCCTCTTTTTTTTCACACCCTTCCGTTTATTTTTTCCATTTTCATTGAATTAAGACTCATTTTTTATTTTTCTATTTTACCAATTATTATTAGTCATAATCAGTAAATTCCATTTATATTTTCATTTTTAGTGAATTAATGATCTTTTTTTACTGATTATTGTTAGTTTTAATTAATTAGTGAATTCCGTTTCCTTTTCTAATTTTTGTGAATTAAGGATCTTTTTTTCTATTCTACTACTAATTTTTTTACTAATTATTATTAGTTTTATTAATTGGTAATTTTTTTTTTATAGTTTGTGCGGGAAAGTAAGAAATGGGGGTTTTGTTTTTAAGAATAATATAGAATTTTAGTGAATTAAGGATCCTTTTTATAGAATTCTCTTTCAATATTTAAATACATTAGCATAGTAATTGCACGAAAGAATGAAAGAAAAATTATTAGAATAATATAATTTTCACCCGTTCGATGCACGGAATGAATTTGTTGTAATATATTAAGAATATTTGGATCAATATATAATTATTTAAATTAGAACATCAAATATTATATAGTGCAATTGAACATATGGTTTGGATTATTTATGTGTTTTGATGTTATCAATGCTTAAATTTGAGCAAATGATTGCTCAAATTTATAGCTAATGTGTAGATGTACGCATGCGGTGCTGTAATTTTGGAGATTTTATTTATCGTTGTTTAGTATTTTTTTTTATAAATTCGGCAAATGTGCTCATTCTCAAGCAACTCAGTTATAGGAATGAATTACTATCTTAATTCTTTTGTATGGAAGATATATATATTTTTGTCTAGATATATAGCAAATTTGTCATTTAAAAAAAATATCAACGATTGTATGTACACATTATTGAAACCTCTTTCGACATTGGTAATAGCAACACAATCTTGTCCATCATCGTCTATAGCTAACACCTCCAGTCCACCATGATGGGTGACTCGAGTGAAAATATATAATGGTAGAATATTAGTCAATTAGAGATTATTTTTTTTTAAATATTTTAAGTCAGTTAGTAATATCATATTCATTTTCAGCCAATTTTTTTTAATCAATTAGTCAATTAGAATATCATATGCAATGATATTTTTACCTAATTTTCGTTCAAGTTTTAATTGATTATGTATAATATTATTATTGAAATATTTCCGTTGCATTTTTAATTTAACTTTATTGCATTTTCAATAATATTATTATTGAAATATTTCCGTTGCAATGATATGTCTTTATTATCTATGATATAGAATATTATTATTGAAAATTTCCGTCCAATTTTAGTTTCCATCAATTTTTAATTAAAATGCAATGATCTAACCATTTTTTTTTTCATATTAGTTAATTATAGATCATTTTTTATTTGTAGTCAACTATTAATATTCATTTAATTTTATATTTTCAGTTAATTAGTAATATCATATTCATTTTCAACCAATTATTCTTTTTTACTTTCAGGCAATTAGACGATTAGAATATCAGATGTAGTGATATTTTACCCAATTTTCGTTCCATTTTTAATTGATAATGTAGAATATTATTATTGAAATATTTCCGTTTCATTTTTAATTTTCGTTGCATTTTTAATTTAACTTTATTATTGTTTAGAATATTCCTTTATTATTGATGATGTAGAATACTATTAATTAAATATTTACTTTTCATTTTTAATTTACGTTTACTTGATGATGTAAATATTATTATTAAATTATTTCCGTTCTACTTTAAAATTGTGAAAGATTTATGACATAATTATGATTTGATGTACTACATTGTGTAATATTATTGTGAAAAATTAAAATGTAATCATCTGACCATTTTCCTTTTCCATTTTAGTTAATTATGGATCATTTTTTTTAGTCAATTATAAATATTCATTTCCTTTTTAAATTAACCTAATTTATGTTCCTTTTTTCATTTTTAATTTTCAGTCAATTATTAATATTCAGTTATTTTTTCAGTTTACCTAATTTCCATTCCATTTTTAACTGATGATGTAGAATATTATTGTGAAATATTTATGTTCTTTTTTTTTTTCATTTTTTTTTATAAAAAATTTACCTTTACTATTTACTATTGTTTGGGTGGGAAATCAAGTAAATAGGTTTTGTTATTAATTATTGTATAGATTGACTCATTTACGAATTGGTTCAATAAATCGTAAATATTACTAATTGTTTGGTCACAAAATAAGCTTTATCTAATTATATATATATTAAATTATATATATATATATATATATATATATATATATATATATGTATATATGTATATATATATATTATTTAATAAATTTGAAATTATAAAAATAAAAAATGATTAAACTGTGTAAAGTATATCAGTGAATATTACGGATTATTTGCTTTGAGGAATTACTTACTGAAAAAACGTTAGTGAATTATTTTATTATAAGCAGCAAAAAATTGTGTATATAAATTAATAAATTAGTTGTATAAATTAAAAATGAAAAAACCAGAAATACATACTTAAAATTAGATTTCTAACTTATTTAATTTTCAAAATTTCGGAATAAATTTGTAATTGTAAATAGTAAGGTAAGAATAATTCTTATGCAATATACGATTTGACAACTCAATTAATATTTAGATTTCGTGCAATGAACATGTACATCATCTTGTGTACTCATTTTGAACGGTAATTTATTTTTATACAATAATTATGCATAATAAATTAATATTATGCTAATTAATAACTAATAAAATTTATTATTAATTTGAGCATTAAAATTAGTCTGGATGGAAAAAAAATGGATTGGTTCAATAAATTGTAAATATTACCAATTGTTTGGTTAGAAAATGATCATTATCAAATTAAAATTGATTAATTTGACAAATTATACTTAAGATAAATATTACGAATTATTTACTTATATAATACTTTTATTGAATTATTATTTTATAATAAGAAGTGAAAATTTATATATATATATATATATATATATATATATATATATATATATATATATATATATATATATATATTGGTTATTGGTTATTGAATTATTATTGTATATATATTGGTTATTGGTTATATACCATATTATGGATTTACGTCCATATGGGAATATGAAAAGAATAAATGTACAACCTAATTAATACTACGTATTACATAATATCATACCTAATATTACTATACATGATACCATACGTAATTATTATTTTTAATACCATGCATACGATTACCATACATACTTGAATTGGTTATCAAAATAGATTTCTTAAATTGGTTATAAATCATATTATGGTATTACGTCCATATGAAATAATATTAACATACATAAAATTACCATACATATTTGTTAATATTTAGATTTATTAAATTGGTTACAATTCATATTATGGTAAAATAATTCTTTTGCAATATACGATTTGGAAACTCAATTAATATTAAGATTCCGTGCAATGAACATATATTCCATCATGTGTACTCATTTGACCAAAAATATGAAGGTTGGTTCAATAAATCGTAAATATTACTAATTGTTTTAGTTAGAGAATAATCTTTATCAAATAAAAAATAATTAAATCTCTATCATATTCATATATGATGTTGCTTTAGGTTTTTGTCAAGGAGCACTACTCATGATCCTTAACACATTGCCATGGCTCCAAATCTTTGTTTTACTCCTATTGGTGCTGGAAGGACCGTCACATTAGGAAAAAAAATATTAATAGTCCAAACTCAATGAATGATGTCCCCTCTCATGCAAATGACCTGCAGATCTAGTTGCTCAGAATCCACTAATAATCAGATGGTCGTTTTTTTTTCTATCATTATGAATAGTGCATTATTTAATCCTGCCCAGAGTCCAATAATAAATAACTTTTAACAGATTGAGATAAGGTATTAAAGAAATACCTTTTAATGGGTTGAGCAAACTCGTCCAGATTGATGATGAAGAAGATGAAGTGAAATGTTCAACGAAATATATATATATATATATATATATATATATATATATATATATATATATATATATATATATATATATATATAATCATAGTTTATATAATATATGTAGATAGATTTTAAATTTCACCAATGGTATGATTTTCTATTCTTTATATAAAAAAAAAGTTGAAAAAGGATACATAGATTTACCAAATGTGCAGGTGTAGTGCAACAACTCTTCTGGATATGGAAGCTTCGGCGGCCACACCTCACGCAAAGAATATGGGTCTTGTTCCTCCTCCTCTTGAAGGTCCCTGTTCTCTACACCATTGCTATGTAGTTGCAGAGAATATTCCCTTTCGTTCTTTGTAACTTGGTACTGTTTGTATTGAAGAGAATGTGATGTATATATAGGTGTTTAGATATGATTAAGGGTAACAGTTATGATTTTTATTATATTACCAATTACCAATTACAAATTAAAATTAGGGTTACCATTTTACATTTGCTTACCAAAAAATTATATATAGATACTTAATTTATATTTGAAGAATATATTTACCTAATTTACTTTATATACAGTATTAAGTATGTCTACACGTAAATGAATAATATATAATATATAATTTCTATATTTTGATAATTAATTAAATTAGAAAATTAGGATATTATATAAATGCCCCTAAGTTTTTTTTTTTTTGGGGGGGGGGGGGGGGGGGAATTTATATGGTTTTTATTATATTATTATTATATTATTATTATTAGGAGGATTTTACTTTTATATATATATAGATTATGTACCTGCAGTTGATAGTTTCTGTACCTGTAGCTATCATATTATGTGTCAGCAATTATAAGTAATTTGTTTACATGTACATAAACTATTAACTGTAGGTAGTAAGTACAAAATGTGTTAACAAAATGTACATAATTTTTGTATCAGGGTTCACAATGCAATGTGAACCTTGGTTCATGGTATAACAATTGGACGACGGAAGGGTGGGGTTAGCGTTTTTATTTTTTATTTTTCTTAAATTTTAATATTTGAAATAAATACTTCGTAAATAAAATAATTTATTAAAGCTTAACTACCACGTCAGTGGTTAACCTGGAGAATTGATCACTTTTGACCTAATTGCAAGATTTTAGCTTGTTCAAGGGGTCAATTGATACAATTATATTTAGGGAAAATTATAAAAAATGCCCCTCTATAATATGTCAATTGTCAATGTCACTCCTTAATTATGAGTGGTGTAAATGTTGCTCCTCAATTATCAAAACGGTGCACATATAGCCCCTCCTGTAACGGACATGTGGTTCCCTGTTAGTGTACGACACCGTTAATTCAGAGTAAATATATAATTTAGTTGTTTTTTCCCTCCCTCGATTCAAAGTACCAGTGATGGACAGTGGTGAGGAACCACAGGTCCGTTACGGGAGGGGCTATATGTGCGCCATTTTGATAATTGAAGAGCAACATTACACCACTCATAATTCAGGCCGGGGTGACATTGATAATTGGCATATAATAGAGGGGCATTTTTTTACAATTTCAGTGATTAATTTAAACATTTCTCTTAAAATATCTAAAGACAACTAAAACTATTTGTCAACCAAAAGTAGCAAACCAAGAAGCAATAACTTCAATATCAGCAAACCAAAATAGATACACAACATTGTCAATCATTTTTAGTGTTTTCACTAGAAGCCTAGGCACCTTTCTTCCTATTAGGCATTCGGAGTACACTCAAAATTGATTATTCGTTGGAGTGAATTGGTTGAGTAGGGTTGAAAATTATTGTCTCGGCTCAATCGATTTATCAATTGTTTGACCAGAGTTGGAGTTTCCTTCAAGAAGCCACACAACTTCACTTATTTTTTTACTCCGTAAATTTTTTTTTAAAGCTCCACTTAAAGATATATAGCGAAAAGAAATAACACATGGGCAACATGGCAGCACTTACTGGCTATGGTTGAAAAATTGGACGCAATTAAAATAATTAGTCGGTTTAGGATACTTAATTAAACGGAATTTTTTCACTAAGAGAGATCAATTGTATTATTTTATTGACTAAGGGGCAAAGTTGACTATTTTTCTTTAAAAAAAAAATCAAATGTCACATGAACTAATAAATTGCACATAGTTTGTACTCCACGGTCTATATAAACTACGACCCAGGTGACATTTAATAATAAAATAATTCAAACCCCACATAAATTCCACACATTTTGCATACCACAATTCACATAAGTTGTACCCATTTTATACTCTACAAATTGTCAAATCAATCTTTTATCTAAAAATAATGAACACACCTTAATGACATACTTAATATGTCATACAAATTGCCATCACATCACTCCTTTCCATAATATACTACATAAGATATCCAAAGACAGAAAATAGGATAAGCCATAGAACGTACACTCTACAAGCCGTAGTCGTGAGAATCGTGGGAGAAGATCCTCTCAAACACACGTTGGATCATCCTCACGCTCTGGGGTATGTCAAGCAAATACACATGATAAGAAACTTAAAAAAAAATAAAATTTAAACCTATTTTTGCACTAAGCTGTGTCCATACGAGTAACTTATAATATTTTATTATACTTTTCAAAAAAAAAAAACAGGCTGAAACTAATGCTAAGGACATCCTCAATAGTGAGGTTTTTAGATCGATTTTTGAGGTGTCAAGTAGGAGAGAGAAGAAAGAAAAAAGATGAAAAAAAAACAAAAAGGGTGTCTGTCAGAAAAAAAAAAGTTACTATAACGCGCCCAGCGGGCGCATGCACTGTACGCGCACGGTTGGACGCTATGTTTCCTTTCACGCGAGATTTTTCCGGTTGCTATTCAATTTGGTGGGACCCATGATCAGAGACAAAAAACCCCTCATTGCAGGAGGTCCTCACATGTTCTCTCTCTTCACTCTCTCACTGTCACATCACTCAAATTTTCTCAAAAACCGCAATAAAATCCACTAATGTGGATGACCTAATGAGAAGAGACCAGTAGAAAATATGCAATCCGAGCTTCAACCTCCAAACGGTCCAAATATAGCTTCACCAGCATGGCGTCCCGGTCAATCATTGTAAGGTCAACATCTATTTAACATGTCATGATAGATTTGTTAACCTTTTAGGTTAAATCGATATATGCATGTTATAAGTTATAACATATATAACATTGTTTAATAAATTCTTTTTGTATAAGTTTGTAGATTGTAACATGTTTATTAAACATGTTATGTTCATGTCAAAGAGATATTTTGCAATACATATGTCCCAACACAACATGAATGCATGTTAATTAAATTAATATGACATGACCTACTTTAAATAAGTTAATTGGGATAATAGATTAAGGAACATATATTTGGTTTAAGTTATGTGTTCAAAATCTCATATTAGTCTTGTTTAATTTGGTTTGTAAAAGTGCGAGATACTAAAAAGTAATGTGAGATTTTTAAGAATGATTTTGTTATTAGTATTATACTAGTAATTCGCCCGCGCGATGCACGGGAAAAAATTATGTTATTATAAATATAAATAAAAAATAGAAAAACTAAAATATTTTAAATTATTTAATATAATAATATTTTTGAGCTTCCATTGATCAAGTTTATGATTTGGTGACGAAATTTTACTTTTATACTTATTTTAAAAGTATACTCTCATTACTCACTCTCACTAGTGATGTTTAAAGTGTTTTTTTATTTTTATTTTTTTTTATTTTTATTTTTTTATGTTTAAAGTTTATTTCACTAAAACTTAATTCCCACCAAAACTTTGTTGTTTTTGGCGCCAATTACTTAAACCCAATTTCAATTCACGGTATGAGTACCCTAGGGTTTTTATCCTCAAGTCTCAACATCATTAAACTGAACATTTTCAGAGAAACAATTACATTATTTTATTGATTTAAGGGGCCGCCTAGACTATTTTTCTAAAACAAAAATCAAAAATCAAATGCCACATGAACTAATAAATTGCACATATTTTGTACTCCATGGTCCATATAATTAAACTGTGACCCAGGTGGCATTTAATAAAAAAAAAATTCAAACTCCACATAAATTACACACCTTTTGCATAACATAATTCTTATAAACTGTACCAATTTTATACTCCACAAATTGTCAAATCACTTTTATCTAAAAATAATGAACACACCTAAATGACATACTTAATATGACGTCTTACATACCATGCACAACAGTACAAATTTTCATCACATCACTCCTTTCCATAATACTACATAAGATATCCAAAGTTAGAATATAGGATAAAGAAAATTTACATTCTACAAGCTCCAATCGTGAGAGAAGATCCTCTCAAACACTCGTTGGCTCATCCTCACGCTCTGAGGTATGTCAAGCAAATACACATGATAAGAAATTTTATGTTTTTTTTTTTTTTTTTTTTTTTTTTTAAATTTAAAACTATTTTTGCACTAAGCACGTACTGTCCATACAACTAACTTATAATATTTTATTATATATATATTTTTAAAAAAGTTGAAACTAATTCTAAGGGCATGTTTTTGGATCAATTTTTGAGGTGCTAAGTAGGAGAGAGAAGAAATGAAAAAGATGAAAAAAAAAACTACTGTAATGCGCCCAGCAGGCGCGTGCATTGCATGCGCACGGCTGGGCAATATGTTGCCTTTCACGCGAGATTTTTCCCGTTGCTTTTCAATTTGGTGGGGCCCATGATCATAGACAAAAAATCCCTCATTGAAGGAGGTCCTCGATCACATGTTCTCTCTCTTCACTCTCTCACCGTCACATCACTCAAATTTTCTCAAAAACCACACTAAAATCTATTAATGTGGATGACCTAATGAGGAGAGGCTAGTATGAAATATGCAGTCCCAGCTTCAACCTCCCAACGCTCCAAACATAGCTTCACCAGCATGGCGTCCCGGTCAATCATTGTAAGTTATGTTCAACATCTATTTAACATGTTATGATAGATTTTTTAACCTTTTTGGTTAAATCGATATATGCATGTTAACATATATAACATTGTTTAATAAATTGTACGTTTTTGTATAAGTTTATGGATTGCAACATGTTTATTAAACATGTTATGTTCATGTTAAAGAGATATTTTGCGATACATGTCTCAACACAACATACTTTAAATAATTGAATTGGGACAATAGGTTAAGGAACATTTGGTTTAAGTTATGTGTTCAAAATCACATATTAGTCTTGTTTAATTTGGTTTGGAAAAGTGCGAGATTCTAAAAAGTAATGTGATATTTTTAAGAATGATTTTGTTATTAGTATTATATATTAATATTAATTTATTTTCACATTCTTTGATATCACATTCCGATCCTTTCAATGACTACAAGTTCTTTAATTCAAGTTTTTTTTATTATCCGATGGCGCCTTTATTGTGTTTTACCTCTTTTAATGTGCGTCTGTATATATTTCACAATTGTAAAATTATCTGTGTAAGCCCGTTATGAATGGTCCGTATGATCCTAGATACAGAGATTTTGGCTTACCAATTGATCCTTAATTACCGTAGAGTCTTGGTATTAAATCCACGTTTCTTAAGTGTTAATAATTTTATTTGTATATTTTTAAATTACCTCGATGTAGGGGTAAAAGACTCAAACAGGTAGTAGAAGTGGGCCCGAAACATAAAAGTAGTAGAGAGTCAGCGATGAAAAATTGAAGCAGTGGAGGGTTAGCAATGGTGGATCGAAGCAACGAAGAGTTGAAAAGGAAGATCGAAGCAATAGAGAGTTGATAGTGGATGATCGAAGAAGTAGAGAATCGACAATAACGAGACGGCCGCACGATCGTTGCACGGTAGGAGTCCGATATATATATATATATATATATATATATATATATATATATATATATGAAATTCTAGAAGAGGAAAGAAAAACTTGTGTATTTAAAATTCAGAATGGATTTGCCTTGATTTCTTTTGCATACTACACCAGCTATTGCAATAGATTAACAAATTCCCTACAAAGTAGCCACCAATGAATTACAATAGCCATACACATTAAAACAATTTTCCTAATCTACCACTACTTCATACTTGGTTTATCAACTAATACAATAATTATAATCAGAAAAAAAAAGCTACTGTAACGTGCCTGACTGTAAAAGGTTAAATTGATATATGCATGTTATAACATTGTTTAATAAATTGTTTTTGTATAAGTTTATGGATTGTAACATGTTCATTAAACATGTTATGTTCATGTCAAAGAGATATTTTGCGATACATATGTCTCAACACAACATGAATGCATGTAATTAATATGACATGACCTACTTTAAATAAGTTAATTGGGATAATAGATTAAGGAACATTTGGTTTAAGTTATGTGTTCAAAATCTCATATTAGTTTTGTCTAATTTGGTTTGTAAAAGTGCGAGATCCTAAAATGTAATGTGAGATTTTTAAGAATGATTTTGTTATTAATATTATATTTATATTTATTTTCACATTCTTTGATATCACATTCCGATCCTTTCAATGACTATACAATGCAAGTTATTTAATTCAAGTTTTTACTATTACTATTACTATTACTATTACTATTACCTCGGCGTAGGGGTAAAAGACTCAAATAGGTAGTAGAAGTGGGCTCACAACGCAAAGGTAGTAGAGAGTCGGCGATGAAAAATTGAAGTAATGGAGAGTTAGTGATGCTGAATCAAAGCAACGAAGATTTGAAAAGGAAGATAAAAGCAATAGAGAGCCGATAGTGGGAAATAGAAGAAGCAGAGAATCTATGATGAAAGATCGACGAAGTAGAGAAATGACGATGAGAAGGCCACACGATCGTCGCACGGGAGGGGTGCATCATGAGACGACAACACGACGTCTGTCGCACGTGATGAGTCTGCTGGATCTAATCAAGAATGGAAGATCAAAGTTGCGATGAGTTATTAATGGAAGATCAAAGCAATAGAGACCATCATCGGAGCGACGGAGAGTCGCCGATGAAAATCAAAGCGGTGGTGAGTCGGTTAGGAATATTGAAATAGCATTTAATTGACGACAGAGTTTGATGCAAATTAATGTACGGTGATGGGTTGACGGCACGATCTCGTTGAGGAGAGAGCGAGAGATAAGTAAGGTATGAAATTCAGGTAATGACTTAAAATGAAAAGTGAGATACCTAAATAGGTTGAGACCTAGGGTTTAAGGAGATAATGAGGATATGGGTCACACAAACAATAGTCCAATTTGGAGATATTCTTTTATTGGTGTAGTAGTTTTTCGTTGGTCCGAGAATTAATTTCACCATTTAAGAGTCTAACTGGAGGCCCACATATTTAATGCAATTAAATTATCCAAATCCTTTGCTTTCGGATAACATTGACACATTTCTATAATTTGAGTATATCTCTATCATATGTAGGGATGCGAATTGGTCAATCATATCGGTTTTAAGCCAACCCTGTTTTATGCATTAATTTTATGCAACATACTGATTGTCAGCCATTAGAAAGTCTATGAGCCTGGATGTTTTTCCACCAATAATCTTCTCCAGAGGAGCATAAATCTCAACTACTCTGCCGATTACATATTTAAATACACAAAATATATCAAGAAAAATCCTAGATATTAAATGGACAAAAAAATGAAAGATAAATAAAATAAATAAAAGTACTAACCAAACAACCGTTTATCATTAACTTCAACATGATTTTTCAAAGATTCATAACTCTTTAAACGAAGCATAAACATAGGAAATCCTTTGGATTTAATCTCTTTCACCTCAGTTTTATAATTCAACTTTATAAGATAACGGTGGTCATTAGTTTTATACATTTAATAGTTGTTCACAACAAAAAACTAAAGTTCTTAATAGAATACAGCATGCCCCGGGAAAACATGTTTGTATTTCAAAACATCATCCTTTTGCATATTAACATGAATATATGTTCCCTGTTTGTAAGAGGAGACAGAAAACAAAAAATTAGGCAGTTCAAAATTGGTTGGAAGATTAAACAGTGAGCAATGTAAAAAAAAAAAGGATTTACCTTTTGATCGTGAAACAAACATTCTCTACTCTTAATTATTGGATCTCCTCCCACTTCCGGGACTTCTTCTTACTAACCTCACTCGGATTGCTCTCCCAGTAATTTGGAAGTGCAGATTGAATATCAACAAAGCTTTATATAGAGGCTAAAGAGTGTCTTGGAAATATGAAAACTGAACAAAACGTCTCTTAATCCAATATTACATTCATTATGCTTGTGTTCGAATCATTTCAAATTCAATTAGATGTATCTTTGGTTACTTGCAAGGTTATTTATTACATAGATTGCAGGTTGGCTTCTCGATGTAATTAATAATATCTAATGAATATTCTCTTTAATTAGGCGGCTAATATTTACATTGGTGATAGACAAAATTAAAAAAATGTGATATTCCAACACAAAATCTAGCCGGATATCTAATGAATATTCTCTTTAATTAGGCGGCTAATATTTACATTGGTGATAGACAAAATTAAAAAAATGTGATATTCCAACACAAAATCTAGCCGGCAAAACCACAGAGGGCAATGTGAACAACATTTAATTCGGACTGATTTATATCACATATCAAAACGGTAGCATTTTGTTAAGGCGGAGAAAATCAACCAACAAGTTTTTGCTTTATAATGATAATGATATATAGATGATAGATTAATTTATTTTCACATTCAATTCTTTGATATCATATCCCTATCCTTTCAATGACTACAAGTTCTTTAATTCAAGTTTTTATTATCCGGTGGTGCCTTCAATGTGTTTTACCTCTTTTAAATTAAAGTGCATGTGTATATATTTCACAATTGTAATAGTATCTTGTGTAGACCCGTTATGAATAGTCCATATGATCCTAGATACAGGGATTTTGGCTTACCAATACATCCTTACCTCATAGCCTTGGTATTAAATCCAAGTTTGTTAAGTGGTAATAATTTTATTTGTATATTTTAAAATTACCTCGGTGTAAGGGTAAAAGGCTCAAACAGGTAGGAAGAAGCAGAGAATTTGTGATGAAAGATCGAAGAAGTAGAGAATCGGCATTAATAAGATGATTGCACGATCGACGCACGGGAGGAATCCGCTCAAAATTCTATATATATAAAGGAAATTCAAGAAGAGAAAAGAAAAACTTGTGTATTTAAAATTCAGAATGGATTTGGCTTATTCCTTTAGCATACTACACCAGCTATTGCAATAGATTAACAAATTCCCTACAAATTAGCCACTAATGAATTACAATAGCCATACACATTAAAATAATTTTCCTAATCTACTAGTTTTGCCCAAATCATCCGCTAACTAAATCATATAATACAATAATTATAACATTCAAAGGGTTTTCACCAATTAGCACTGGCAACATTCTTGAAAACCTCCTCAACCCTCTCCTCGCCGCTGTGTGCCTGGATCTCCTCATCTAAATTTTTAATCGCAGCACTCACCTTTGACACCTTGTACAAGAGATCTTTCATCTCCGCTTCAGCTATGGCTTTTTCTTTCTCCTTTCCGGCAACAATTTCGGCGGCCTCGCACATCCTAATCAGCTCGCTTATCCTGCCGCGCAAGAACCCCACTTCCATGCCGAAATTCCCCACCCCTATCAGAGTTGTATCCCATACTTCCAAAACATCACGGCCCGTTGCGAGCGTGGCAGCTTTGATGCCATCGGCGATTTTCACAGTTTCTGTTATTGCCCCGGCGATTAGCGTGTAGTTCAATCCAGGCTCTTCAAGCTCATGAAGATACGCGTTTTGACTACGGCACAGCTCGTAGTACTTGAGCCTGGTATCTTCGGAGATCTTAGAATCTATGTTTATGTTGTTGACAACAACCTTAAAATCCTCGAAGTTTTTCACCTGTGAAAACTCAACCACATTCTCTGCAGATAAGTGGTCTGAGGTAGAGACTTCTCTCTCCAGATTCTCACCTTCATGCTCTATTCTGGTTAACTGATCTGGAGCATCTTCAATTCTCAGAACATTTTCCTCAATATCATCACCTTCCAGCAGTAAACCCTCTGGAATAACAGAAAAAGTTATGCATATATGCTTCATCAGTCCTAATGAATATTATATATGTTGGTTTGTCTAAGTTGGCATAGTTTGGTTGGATTGATGGATGAATAACTAGAAATTGTTAGTGAATCAGTGCCTAATATAAAGCTATTGATGAGATATAAAATATACAATACATTCTTCAGAATAATACCAATATATCAGCCAATGACTTGACTGTCCCAAATAGGAAGTCATGTGCTTGAGTCTTAGTGGGGTGATATTAACTTTTTATAATAGATTTAGAAAGTAGATATGATGAACATATACTACATTTTAACAGAGTCAGTAGCACTCCCGTTGATGAGGCAATGTAACACAACTAACTGAGAGGACATCAATTAGGTTTTTTGTAGACTTTATTCAATTAATGGAAAAGAAACAAGGAAAACATACATACCAGTTTCAATTGGGTGTGCATAAGGACTTAAATCCAGAAGGCTGATAGCACCGGCAATATTTGCCGAGTCATTTGCCCGAACAATGTACACCTAAAACAAGGAAAAGGAGTAAAAATGAGGCCAATTCTTTGAAGGCTGAAGATAAGTTGAAAAACTAGGACACCGATAGGCTATGGAGGGTGGATCGATGGGGTTACCTTAAGCTTGAGAGGTTGGATCAGCTGAAAAACTACAACATCCCCGGGAACCAAGTTGTGTTGGAGGGAAAATCCTCTCCATCCACCACTCAGGCCATGCTTCTCAATAAGGTACTTGCTCTCTGTTTCTCTTCCATTTTCATCCACCAAAATAATGGCAGTATCATGGTTTGGCAGATGAGAAGTGCAGAAATCTTTTGGCAGACCCTATCAGATCATTATATTATATTTGAGAATGATGGCACAGTGATAATCATTCTTAGATTACTTTATTAAACCTAATTAACACCAAAGAGATATGATTATGTGGACTTACCAACCAAAATCCCCTAGCAGTATGAGAATGGAGCAAGAACTTCACTACACTAGGAAATTGAGGTGAAAGATTTGCTTGAAGTTCTCGAGCTCTCCTCATAGCTATGGAGTTTTCATCAACACACCCATACTCCCTCCTAGAACCTTCACCTTTAGCCTGCTCAAATAGTGCCAAGAAACTGAAATTAACCAATTTAACCTTAAATCCCATCATTCCACAGTAGTAAGCTAAGGTAGTAAGAGGAAGTGTAGTGCAAGCAGGAGTATTCAGTCTTATTTTATGCATCAAACTTCAAAATTAAACAACAATGGCATGTATGTATGTTTACCTGAACCTTCTTGGGAGTAGGAGACCTTCTCCTGATCACCTTCTTATTGGCCGCCAATGGATTCATCTTCTTAAACTATCAAAAAAGACCTTTTGGTTGGTAATCATAAGATTACAAGTTAATCAGATTACTATTTTGTTTTTTTGAGATGCAAAGATAAGTATTATTTGGTTCATATAATAATAAATATTAAGAAAACTTCCTAAAATGACATGTCAATATGTTGAGAGTTTGGATAGATATTTTAGGTTGAAGAGTAAAATTATATTGGTGAACATCATTAAAATTTAAAATTTTTGATTAAAATTATTACAATATGCAAAGGTTTGATTTTTAAATTTTGTTCATTTTTTTTTTACAGTAATGTATACAGACATTCAGAAATGAAGCCTTAGCAAAATACTTCATCAATTAGAAGCTAAGATACTTCAAACAAAAGAGGCTCTCTAGTAGAACATTTGATCAAACAAATGAAGCCTTAGCAAAATACTTGCTCATTCTTTAGCTTCAGCCGCCTTCTCACAGGCTAGTTCGATGTTTTGGGACTCTGTCCCTCCTGACTCTATTGCTTATTTGCTTCATTAATATACGCCTTTATGGTTGCTTTAAAAAAATCATTACTTCCTAATTTAATTTTACTTCTATTACATTATTATTATTATTATTATTATTATTATTATTATTATTATTATTATTATTATTATTATTATTATTATTATATTCAGTATTAAATTATATATATTATTACGCCCTAATATATATTTAAATAAAACAGCTAACAAATAGCCCATCACGACAACCCTAAAGCCACCCCCGGCCGAACTCACTGACGAAAACCACCCAACAAAAAACCAACTCCACCGAAGACAACACAACCCAAAAACACACATGCAATATCCCCAAAAGAGGCAATCCGAAACCGAGCACATCTCGATCACAAAAGAAATCACCAGAGCGGGCCCTCACACCCCTCACAAACACTGAAACAGACTACGAAAATTTAAAAAAAAAAAAAACCCTGCAAAAGCCACTAAACCGCCGACAATCCCAACCCTACTCCCCCCCCCCCCCCCACCCCCGCCGCCGAACACACAATCCACATACCCACTCCCCCCGAAAACACACCCGCCGGCAGAGAAAACATACCATAACCACACACGCAGACACAGAAACCTACAATTCTTAAAACAAATAAAACACCAAAAAAAGAACAACAATCGATCGAGTGGATACCTGGTGTAGAACTGGAAGAGCTCCCTCTCAGTCGTTTAGATGCCCTAGAGCTTGAACCCACTATGAGAAACACAAAGAGAGACCGTCGTAAACCCTGCTATCGGACGGACAACCCAAAGCGACTGAACGGATGGTGAGACCAAACGGGTAGCAGAAGAGTTCTCTCGGCGAACGAAACAGCGAAGTGTAAAACAAAACGATGAGAATGGTAAACCGGCAAAAGATACCTAATAACAATAAATATATACCAAAAAATCCACAAATCTAAATAATTAACAAAAATAAAATAACGCACAAAAGACAGTAGAGCCCCTTCCCCATTCAAAAGCACACTGAACTAAAATACAATAGGCCAATTTGTAACGTTAATAAAATCTAAATAAACGGTAGAGATTAGTGCTCATTAGCTCACCTAATTAGGGGGTGCATTGGATTCAATATATATATATATATATATATATATATATATATATATATATATATATATATATATATATATATATATATATTTCCCGATGATCATCATTATCTTTCTAAACCTACTTACCATTCTAACTCCTAATCCTAATATATAAGCATATACGTACACACTGGAAGATCGAAGAAGTGTGAATCTGTGATGAAAGATTGAAGAAGTAGAGAATCGACGATGAGACGGCTGCACGGTCATTGCACGGAAGGGGTGCATTATGAGTCGGCAGTACGACAGCAGTGGAGATTTAGCGATGGTGGATCAAAGCAGCGAAGATTACAAGTTCTGGGGATTCACCCTTCCCTTTGTTCAAAAAAAATAAAAAAAAAATAAATAAAATGATTACAAGTTCTTTAATTCAAAATTATAAAATTAACAAAATATGTATTCATAAATATTTATAAATGTTTTTAAATACATACATTCATATACTTATTCACTATATATATATATATATATATATATATATATATATATATATATATTAATCATACAAAATTTAAATGCTAATCTTTTGGCAGACCTATCAGATCATTATATTATATTTGAGAATGATGGCACAGTGATAATCATTCTTAGATTACTTTATTAAACCTAATTAACACCAAAGAGATATGATTATGTGGACTTACCAACCAAAATCCCCTAGCAGTATGAGAATGGAGCAAGAACTTCACTACACTAGGAAATTGAGGTGAAAGATTTGCTTGAAGTTCTCGAGCTCTCCTCAGAGCTAAGGAGTTTTCATCAACACACCCATACTCCCTCCTAGAACCTTCACCTTTAGCCTGCTCAATCAAATAGTGCGGGCCAAGTAAGCAGGAAGTTGCAGAACCTCAAATGAATCAATTTGGCACAAGGAATACAACATGAACAGTCATTATATTAGCCAAAACATATATACAGTCTCAAAATATCTTATTTCGTCAAAGTAAGTTGTGTTATTAACTCAATTAGAACCAACACTAATCCCATCATTCCTCAATAGTAAGCTAATAAGGTAGTAAGAGGAAGTGTAGTGCAAGCAGGGGTATTCAGTCTTATTTTATGCATCAAACTTCAAAATTAAACAACAATGGCATGTATGCATGTTTACCTGAACCTTCTTGGGAGTAGGAGACCTTCTCTTGATCACCTTCTTATTGGCAGCCAATGGATTCATCTTCTTAAACTATCATAAAAGACCTTTCGGTTGATAATCATAAGATTACAAGTTAATCAGATAAGTATTTTGTTTTTTTTGAGATGCAAAGATAAGTATTATTTGGTTCATATAATAATAAATATTAAGAAAACTTCCTAAAATGACATGTCAATATGTTGAGAGTTTGGATAGATATTTTAGGTTGAAGAGTAAAATTATATTGGTGAACATCATTAAAATTTAAAAATTTTGATTAAAATTATTACAATATGCAAAGGTTTGATTTTTAAATTTTGTTCATTTTTTTTTTTTTTACAGTAATGTATACAGACATTCAGAAATGAAGCCTTAGCAAAATACTTTATCAATTAGAAGCTAAGATACTTCAAACAAAAGATGCTCTCTAGTAGAACATTTGATCAAACAAAAGAGAGCATAATCATAATAAAATGTCACAACAGAAGAGAAAATCTTCTAGAAGAAAAGTCTAATTTAAGCATAAGACTTAATCAACCAGAAAAGACTCTTTGGTAGAAAATCCAAGCAAGCAAAAGAACAATCTACCATAAGAGTTAGAAAACTAGAAGAAACAAACTATATCATAAGAAGCTAAAATGTTAAGATCAAAATGTTATACTTTCAGAAGAGACATAACAATTCATATAATGATGAACAAAATAATGTCGTTTGAAGAAGTCAAAACATTCGCAGGATACTTTCTCTTCCAATAGGTTGAACCCCAACCCGAAGGGCCCCCCACAGCATTTGGGATGAACCACAGAGACTAAATCCCTCACTTTGAGAAGTTGCTCACTGTGCACAAGGAACCCCCCTCACTTATTCCCCCTCACTTTGAGAAGTTGCTCCCACACTGCCGCTGGTGAGACTCGATCCCTGGTCATTCTTCCAAAGTTTCACCTCTATGACCAATTGAGCTACCCATGCGGGCTCATAGGATACTTTCTCAACAAGAGATGTTGAATACAGAGAAATGAAGAATTCCTCCAATTAAACACACTTATAGAGTTTTTATGTGTTCAAATTGAAATATTCTCCAAATTGAAAATATGGAAACAAAATTTCACATTTTCAACATTGATATTGAAGTTGGAAAATAGCTACAATTTCTTTTTCAAGAAGGAAAAACAATTCACTATCCATCACATGCACATAACACTCATGTAAAATTGTTCTTAATTATCTTACTAAAGAAAGAGATTGTTAGAAAGTTTTTAAGCACCTACAATGATTGAAGACATCACATAATTTCTCATTCGTGGACCATAAAAAACTCCGTTTTTAATATATTAAAAGTACATTATTTGTGTACTGAATGTACATTATACAAAATAATGTACTTTCAATACTCAAATAATTTATTTTCTCTAAATACAAGGTACATTTTTAATATACTAAAAGTACATTATTCGTGTATTCAATGTACATTATTTAATAGTATACAAAATAATGTACTTTCAGTACTCAAACAATATATTTTCAAATAATGTACTTTTTATTTATGTTCCACACAATTATTTGAACTATGATCCACATATTAATGATTGATATATTTCATTGGCCCAAGAATTAATTTCACCATTTAAGGAGTCAAAGTGGAAGCCCACATGTTTAATGCAATCAAATTATCCAAATCCTTAACTTTCGGATAACATTGACACATCTCTCTCTCTCTCTCTCTCTATATATATATATATATATATATATATATATATATATATATATATATATATATATATATATATAGGGACGCACTCAGGTGCGAATAAGTGCCCAGGAAGGAAATGCGAACGAATCAGCGCGTGACACGTGTCCAGATCTAATAACTTAAAAAAAAAATGCGGTGGCATTTTCGTAAATAATTGAACATCGAAGTGCAAGTAAAATCTCTTATAAGTGCACCTATTTTCGCCTATAAGTGCATGTAATTTTGCCTTGTTAGCATTCACTTTCCGCAACCATTCATGCACTTGGGTGTGCTTATAACTATATGTGCAACTATTTATAACTATAGGTGCAACTACTTATAACTATATGTGCACCTACTTTCACCTATAAGTGCATGTAATTTTGTCTTGTTAACATTCATTGATCTGAGTTCAGCGGGTAGTAATACTCTTGAAAACCACTCGCAAACATTCATACACCTAGATGCAACCACTTATACCTATGTGTGCAACTACTTAGAACTATAGGTGCAACTACTTAGAACTATAAGTGCAACTAAGTATTGATGCTCAGTGTAAATTTTTACTTGCACCTATAATACATTTTACATGCACTTGTAATACATTTTACTTGCACTTCAATGTTCAATTATTTACGAAAATGCCACCGTATTTTTTTAAAAAATCAGTGTTTCTCATCCATTAGATCTGGACACGTGGACGAACAGAATCCATTCTTATTTCGCGCCTGGGCAAGCCTATATATATATATATATATATATATATATATATATATATATATATATATATATATATATATATAAGCAAAATGACGACCACAAAATTTTTTCATCCAAAGTGTGAAAGCAATAATAATAATAATAATGATAATAATAATAATAATAATAATAATAATAATAATAATGCTATTACCTTTTTTTACATTATTTTCCTCACTACTATATAATACTTACTAATAATAATAATAGTACACAAAATAAGTACTCCATAATTCTGACAATCCTAAACTTATAATAATAAACAAAATAAGTACTTACCTTAATAATACTAATTATTCTTATTAAACTCTCTCCATAATTCTGACAATCCTAAACTTTGCCTAATAATTATTTATTATTTAATAATAATAATAATGGTAATGCTATTACCTTATTTACTTTATTTTACATACTACTATATAATACTTACCAATAATAATAATAATACACAAAATAAGTACGCCATAATTCTGACAATCCTAAACTTTGTCTTATAATTATTTAATTATTTAATAATAATAATTACTTACCAATAATAACAATAATAAACAAAATAATTACTTACCTTAATAATACAAATTATTCTTATTAAACCCTCTCCATAATCTTGATAATCCTAAACTTTGTCTAATAATTATTTATTAATACTAATTACTTAGCAATAATAATAATAATAATAATAATAATAATAATAATAATAATAAATACTTACCTTAATAATACTAATTATTCTTATTAAACCCTCTCCATAATTTTGACAATACTAAACTTTATCTAATAATTATTTATTAATATTAATATTAATATTAATAGTAATAGTAATAGTAATAGTAATAGTAATAGTAATAGTAATATTAATAGTAATATTAATATTAATAGTAATATTAATATTAATAGTAATAGTAATAGTAATAGTAATAGTAATAGTAATAGTAATAGTAATAGTAATAGTAATAGTAATAGTAATAGTAATAGTAATAGTAATAGTAATAGTAATAGTAATAGTAATAGTAATAATAATAGTAATAATTGGTCAAATGAGACTAGCAATATGAATGCATTTATTGTATTCACATTTATTGGTAAAGTTTTATATTAAATCATTACTTCCGCAATCTTATCAGTTTGCTTATTCACCAACTGTTCGGAGCTTCAGACTAGCTTGGCCTCTCGTTAGACCTCAATCTTATCCTATGTTGGGCTAGCCGTGGACCAGTATAGTACCATTATGGCCACTTTTATTTATTGTTCCATTTATTTAGTGCCTAGATCAGCGAATTCACTTGCTCATTCTTTAGCTTCAACCGCCTACTCACAGGCTAGTTCGATGTTTTGAGACTCTGTCCCTCCTGAATCTATTGCTTATTTGCTTCATTAATATACACCTTTATGGTTGCTTTAAAAAAATCATTACTTCCTAATTTAATTTCACTTCTATTACATTATTATTATTATTATTACTATTATTATTATTATTATTATTATTATTATTATTATTATTATTATTATTATTATTATATTAAATATTAAATTATATATATTATTACGCCCTAATATATATTTAAATAAAACAACTAACAAATAGCCCATCACGACAACCCTAAAGCCACCCCTGGCCGAACTCACCGACGAAAACCACCCAGCAAAAAACCAACTCCGCCGAAGACAACACACCCCAAAAACACACATACAATATCCCCAAAAGAGGCAATCCGAAACCGAGCAGATCTCGATTACAAAAGAAATCACCAGACCGTGCCCTCATACCCCTCACAAACACTGAAACAGACTACGAATTTTTTTTTTTTAAAAAAAAAACCCTGCAAAAGCCACTAAACCGCCGACAATTCCAACCCTACCCCCCCTCCCCCCCCCCCCGCCGAGCACACAATCTACATACCCACTCCCCCCGAAAACACACCCGCCGGCGGAGAAAACATACCACAGCTTGAAGATACAGAAACCTACAATTCTTAAAACAAATAAAACACCAAAAAAAGAACAACAATTGATCGAGTGGATACCTGGTGTAGAACTTGAAGATTTCCCTCTCAATCGTTTAGACGCCCTAGAGCTTGAACCCACCATGAGAAACACAAAGAGAGACCGTCGTAAACCCTGCTATCGGACGGACAATCCAAAGCGATTGAACAGACGGTGAGACCAAACGGGTAGCAGAAGAGTTCTCTCGGGGATCGAAACAGCGAAGTGTAAAACAAAACGATGAGAATGGTAAACTGGCGAAAGATACCTAATAACAATAAATATATACCAAAAAATCCGCAAATCTAAATAATTAACAAAAATAAAATAACGCACAAAAGACAATAGAGCCCCTTCCCCATTCAAAAGCACACGGATCTAAAATACAATATGCCAATCTGTAACATTAATAAAATCTAAATAAATGGTAGAGATTAGTGCTCATTAACTCACCTAATTAGGGGGTGCACTGGATTCAACAAATATATATATATATATATATATATATATATATATATATATATATATATATATATATATATATATATATATATATATAGGGGTAATCGCACTTTTGGTCCCTCAATTAGTGCCCATTCTGCAATGTCATCCTTAGTTCCCAATTTGAACACATTTGGTCCCTCAATTATTCAACCATTAAGCAGATTTGGTCCTTCTGTCTATATGGCCGTTTAATGCCGTTTAAAATATGGGTAAAAGTGGAATTTCACATAGCATTGTTTATAATAAGTAGGGGAAATCGCACTTTTGGTCTCTCAATTAGTGCCTAATCTGCATTGTCATCCTTAGTTCCCAATTTGAACACAATTGGTCCCTCAATTATTTGACCATTAAGCAGATTTGGTCCTTCTGTGAGACCATCAGTTTAACTCCGTTTAAATCAGGGGTATAATTGAAATTTCACATAGCCTTGAATATAATAAGCTAATTTTTTCCCCTTTCTCTGCCCGGTTGTTATTTTCGCTGCCGTAGATGCTCCGCCACCGTCGAGAAATGTCTCGGCATCCACCATTTGCAAGTCCACTCCCTACCCATCTTACTGCCAAATTGTTCTCCCCAGCAACAACTCTTCTTCCAATGTCTACGACTATGGTGATTGCTATAATCTGCAAGCGCACATAGTCAATCACAGTATAAATTCCTGGAGTATTCCAGGGTCGATCCCACGAAGAACACTATTAACTGTTATCTTTAATAATCAAATTGTTGATAAGGGAAATCTCAAATAAATAGAATTAATTTGATTAAAAAGAATATTTATGAATTTAATGAAAAGAAAATTCCAATTAAGAGAAGACTAGGGATTTGGGTTCACCTATTAGATAATTAGCAAACTCTCCTAAATATTAATTCTTGTAATTATAGTGATGATTGCTCCAATTATATTCTAATACTCCGTCGAGCTACTAGGTTGTATCCAATTAACTGTGATCATCTGTCGATATCTCACTAACATTAATTGAACCTATTAAGTAACAATCAATTATCACCACAAATACCTAAAGCTATGTCTAGTTTAGGTCAATTGTGTTTATCTTACGAGTTCTAGGTTCATAATTCACCTGTCAGTTCTTCTTATTAACCCTAATATTAGTATTATGCAATGGCCAGTCACACAATTCAAAATTAAAATACATAAAATAAATATAATCAAGCTCAATTAGCTAATTGAAATTAAAAGAATCAACACATGAAGAATAGTCAATTAATCTAATTTAGGCTAATCCAAATCCCTAATTAAAGTTCTAGCCAGTAATCATAATTAAATGCATAAACAATTCAAGGAATATTATTCTGAAAATTTAAACAAGAAATAAAGTAGAGAAGGCAAATAATTCAAGCCTAAGAGATGATAACTGTGATTGAAGCTCGGAAATCTCTTGTTGAAGCTGCAATCGAATCTCTTCTCTCTTTTTTCCTGTTCCGTTTCGTCTCTGCCGTCTCCCAAAAGATCTATCACCAAATCCCTAAACCCTTTTGACCTTCTCTCTTTAATTTCCTCTACTACCGTTAAAGAAAGCAAAACCACCCTTTAACCTAATTAACCTTTTTTCCTTTACTGCTGCGCAAATCCTTCCCGAAAAAAAAAAAAAAACAAAACAAAGTTAAAAATAAAATAATTATAAACTAATGACATAATAACTCAATTAAACTTAAATATTAAAACACTTATTAAAAATAGAATGAATAAAACTAACAAATAAATTTAGTAATATAGATAAAATAAAACTCTTCTTTATATATTAATAAATGTAACATTAGCCTAATATTTATTAAAACCCATATAAATTAGTCTAAACTAGTAACATATACTAAATATAATATTTATAATATAATTAACCCTAAAACATAATTTATTTATGCAAATCACTAACTAAAATTACTCTAAATAATGTCTAGAAATTAAGCTTATCATATGGCCGATTCTCCGTCTGCAAATCCTTATCCTTGCGCGCACGTTTCTGTCATTAATCTAGAAGTACCTTCGCCGCAATTCCAAGTCGTTAACCACCACCGCCGTTCGAGCTCTCAAGGATTGCGAGTTCCTCGCCGGTTTAAACATGGATTATCTCTCTAGTTCTTTCAAGACTGTCAACGGGACTTCCCGGTATCTCCCGGTGTTGGAAGTCGACGACGTGCAAACATTGCTCAGCGCCATTCTCACCAACACGCAGACGTATATAGACAGCCTGCAAGCGACGTCGTCGGCTTGGAGTGTGACACCCCAAAAATCCACACTCCAAACCATGAATTAATTGAGTAATTAATTCTATTTCTTTTGAGGAATTGATTCCTAAAATCCTGATTTTTGATACTCAAAGACTAGTATTTGACTAGTCAATCTTTAAGTGGTGTTGTACCTTGTGCTTTGAGAGGAGTTCCCTTGTTCCTTACACTTTCTAAGAGTTAGTAAGAGTATCTTTGTCTTTTCACCAAGAGCTAGTTTTGTAACCTAAACCTAGAAGACTTCTTCATTTCATCCCTTACATTTCCTAGAAAATATCTCTACCTTCTCTCTAGAATAGAAGAGTAGCTTGTTCTTCAAGCCAAAAGAAGCCTTTGTCAAGATTCCAAGCTTTGCTTCCAAGATTCAATCTTTCCTCTATTTTGGCATCTAGAAGGGTAAGATATAAGCTTGTCTAGTCTTTTTGGTTCCATCTTAGTTGTCTTTTTCTTAAAGGTTGGATCTTTATGATCTTTTGGTTTGATCTTGAAGTGGGTTTGGCTAGTGAGCTTAGTGGAGAGCTTGTTGTGGTGTAAAAAGAGTCTTTTGGTCTTCAAGAGGTAACCCATGCTCTACAAAACCTATTTTGCTTACCTATATATGATTTCTTGGCTTCTATTTGTGTTTTGCTATGAAATGTGAGAGTTTATGCATTTATCTTGTGATATTGCATATCTAGAGCTTGTGTTTAGGATTCTTTTGTGCCATTGCTTGGCATTTTCCTTGGTTTAAGTCATTTTGTTGTGTTTGGTGAGATTTGGCATGTGTTGGACTTGAAGTTGTGTTTGAAGGAGAAAATCCCCGAAGGGATTTGTTGTGGTACAGGGACGTACCCGCGGGCGGAACGGCGGGCGGGGCACCACCCGCCGGCCTACCCGCGGGAACGTGTTGCCTTGTGGGTGTTGTACCCGCGGGCGGGACCACGGGTGGGGCACTACCCGTGGGTCCACCCGCGGGGAACACGATGGTGTTGAGATGGGATTTGTTCCCCGTGATTTGTTTGCCTCGGTCTTTGATCTTTTGGCCTCCCAATGTTCTTTTATGGAACTATTTGAGCGTCTTCTTGATGTTTCGTAGGTCTAGAGCTATATGGTAGGTATCCATGTAGGATCTTTGGTGTTGTGAATCGTGCTAAGTGTTCAACATTGTGTTTCATTGAACCGTGTGGTGTCTTGTGTGTTCCTTGGAACTATCTTGAGTTTCCTCGTTGTTGAGCTTGCTAGTTATTATCTTAATGCTAGCGTCGTTGTTGTCGTTGGGTGGTGACCCGTCTCTTGATTGAGTGTGTTTCATACCTCTTTTGCAATCCGTTGCTTGATTCGTGTGAGTGGTGGTGCGTGTGTGGCTCTACTTGGATTGCACGATTAGTGGTATGGGACACTAGTCACCAAGGTATTGCAGCGGTCCTCGTGGTGGCCGTGACGTGATTATGGAGTTGTGGCTGAGTCACGTGTTTTGGGGATAACGTTGTGTTATCCAGGCATGTGTTGCCGTGAATTGGTGGGTTTTCGTTGGTGGTCTGTAGGTGGGGGACGACGGTCCCGGCGGAATAAGGTTGGACTTGGCTGTACAGGGGTTTTCTTGAGGTAATGGTTGGCTTTGAAGGTACAAGGTTGGGGGTAGCCATAAGGTTGGAATAGGGCATAAGGAAGGCATATCAACTCGTGATGGGTGATGTCACGAGGGCTTGTGAAGCCGTTGTTGTGTGATCTTCTCTCGTGACGTGTGTAGTCACGGAGTCTTGTGGTGTTTTGGCATGTGTTACCGTCGGGTGAGTCTTTATCCTTGTGTGTGGTTAACCTTTGTGGTTGGGACGTGTTCCCGGTGTTATCCTTGTGAGTGGTGAGTCTTGTGTTGTCTTTTGATCTTGGCTTTTGACTTATATATATGTATTCCGTTTCGAAAATGGTTTTCATATTATATATCTACCTATTTATGATACTTAACGGTATTGGTGGGTTGCCAACATTATTCGCTGACCGGGCGTCACCCCGATGTTTATCTTCGTATCTTTCAGGTGATGCGTAGTCGAGCGCGATGTCTAGAGCCGGTAACTTAGCACCTGTATCTTTAGACAGTGTTGTTGAGGCCCGTGTGCCAATGTCTTTAGATTGTTCTAGTTTGTTGTTTTTGGGATAGTGATACACTTGCAGATTGTCGCCGTAGCGTATGCCAAGTGTGGTATACGTGGCATAACACCCCGTTTTGGATTCCTTTTATCCAGTTATCTTTCTATCTTCCGCTGTGCTAGTGTTTTGTTGTTAATCTGCATGTGTTAAGACTTGTTTTTAGGTCTTGTTTTTGGGGGGTGTTACATGGAGCGTTAGGAATGGGATCGTGGCGCCGCTGACGAACGACACGCGGATGTTTAGTGTTTCTCTGGCTCTGTTCACTAAAGGGTGGGTGCCGAGGAAGAAGAAGGCCGCCGGTGCCGGAGCTTGGCGTCCGACCAAGAAACAGCTTGGGTTCTGGAACGGGCGTTTGCCTCGGAAGATGTCGGAACAGATGAAGGCGATTTTCGAGCGAGTTACCCGGAGAAAGTTCTTGCAAACTCAGGAAGATAACCAGGTTCTGGTGACTGACATTGTGGTTGTGAGTCAAGATGGGAGTGGAAGTTTTACCACCATTAATGACGACGTCGTCGCTGCTCCCAACAACACTCTGTACCGACGGCGGCTACTTCCTCGTATACGTGATTGCCAGCGTGTACGAGGAATACGTCTCCATTGCCAAGAACAAGAAATACTTGATGATGATCGGCGACGGCATTAACCAGACCATCATCACCAGAAATCACAGCTATGTTGATGGCTAGACTACTTTCAATTCTTACTCATGTGAAATTTCAATTATACCCCTGATTTAAATGGAGTTAAACTGATGGTCTCACAGAAGGACCAAATCTGCTTAACGGTCAAATAATTGAGGGACCAATTATGTTCAAATTGGGAACTAAGGATGTCATTGCAGATTGGGCACTAATTGAGGGACCAAAAGTGCGATTTCCGCTACTTATTATAAACAATGCCATGTGAAATTCCACTTTTACCCATGCTTTAAACGCTGTTAAACAGCCATACAGACAGAAGGACCAAATCTACTTAATGGTCGAATAATTAAGGGACCAAATGTGTTCAAATTGAGAACTAAGAATGACATTGCAGAATGAGCACTAATTGAGGGACCAAAAGTGCGATTACCCCTATATATATATATATATATATATATATATATATATATATATATATATATATATATATATATATATATATATATATATATATATCCCAATGATCATCATTATCTTTCTAAACCTACTTACCATTCTAACTCCTACTCCTAATATATAAGCATATACGTACACACAGATTTCCCAATATATATACTAATCAACATCTTCCTAATCTCTTCATCGATTTCTGTTTTTGTTCTTCGTTTGTTCCTCATCGTTCTCTACGCGCGCGCGTGCGCGCACACACACAGAGCTGATGGTGAGTCCGGCGGTGCTGTTGCGCAGACGGTGGTGGTGTTGACCAACAGTGTAGTCGGATAAGGTAACGATGGCGTATGTGTTGATGTTGAAGGTGATGATGACGGTGAGTTTTTAATGATGTAGTAATACGTATTCTGTGATAAATTAAAAATGATAGGATAATTTTGGATTATGATGAGCAATTGGTTCAGAATGGTGTAGATGATGATGACCAATTATGTTTACAGGTGAACAACAAAACCTGCAAATGAAAAATGAGAGGGACATTAAATGCAGAGCACACCATGAAGTCTCTGGGCTACTTTGGCTTCTTCAGATTGTCTCCACACTGAAACCACTATATCCTGTCTGTGTCTCTCTATAACAAAGTTCTAGACATTTTTTTTAATAAGTATTTCTAAATAATTTAAGAAATATACCTAGCTAATACAAAATTAATATATAACTACATAAGTATATCGCCACAATGCAAATATAATAGTATTAAAAAATATATAAAATAAAATAAAACAAATCACAACTTCAACATGGTTCTTAACTTGTTTAGGAATGAATTCAATTGTATTATTGATTGTCATCCTATATAATCTCATAAATAGTTAACAATTAACTCACTTAATTAAGTCGTGACACTTTATTAAATATTTAGCAGTAAGAACAATTAAACAATAAGAACACTTATAATAGGATTAACAACAATGTTTATATTTGAATCATAATTTAGAATGCGATTTTGGAGGTGGATCGGAGGGTTAGGGTTTGATAATTATATATACTTGGAATTATATTGTACATATAAAAATATATTAGGTATAAACATAATATATATACTAACTTAATATTACAAATAATATATATATATATATATATATATATATATATATATATATATATATATGTGTGTGTGTGTGTGTGTGTATGTGTGTGTGTGTGTGTGTGTGTGTGTGTGTGTGTGTGTGTAAATAGGCTAGGCATGTAGGCCTGAAGACCGAGCCTGGTATAAATAGGCTTGGCCTGTTTAGTTTAATAGACTTCAAAATGGGCCCAAGCCTGGCCTTTTTACTAAACAAGTCAGGCCTATATAGGCCTTAAATAGGCCGGGCCGGGCCTTAGGCCCCTACGAAGGGGCCTGACCTATTCCCAACCCTACTGTGCCACCACCATTGTGTCTGTTATTGTTTTAGCCATAATCAAAGAATTTGCACGTAATGGCCCCAACTTTTGTTGTACTCAATGCCATAAAAGCCTACAATACTATGTGGGCAATAAGAGTACGGTTGATTCGACTGTACGAGGTCAAGAACAATCGATCGAGGAGCTTATACCACGACAATCTTAGAATCTGTTTTAGAAGATGTTTAGGTATTATTTATTCTTATTTACTGTTAAATGTTTAATTTACTTTTTTTTTCCAGATATTGTATTTTTAAAATTTTGAATGGTATTTTGCATCATTCACGAAATTATACCATCATTGATAATAATGATTACGGTCAACTAATAAATTTGTAATGGTATTTTGCATCCAGTACATGCATTCTTACATTATCATGCTCAGTTTTTTTTACTTGTGATTAAAAATTTTTGTAATTGTATTATTTATCATATTTAGTGTTCAATGTTTAATTAAACTTTTTCCCATTTATTGTATTTTTAAAATCTTTATATCCAATATATGCATTCAAACATTATCCCAATATATGTATTCTGTAGATAATCATGCTTATTTTTAAAATTTTTATAAATAACTTTTGTGTTATAAATAATCATGTAATAAATAACTTTTGTGTTATTCCATTCCTAAATTGCTGTAATTTAGGAAATAAAGATTGGAGTTATATGTATTTGATTTTATTACTTTTTTTTTATTACCGTAACCAATATTATTTTAATTTGTTCCATTTTTAAAATTTTTAATGGACTTAGTGTAACATGTACAATATGCTTATTTTTAAAAATTTTAAAGGTATTTTGCATCATTTATGAAACTATAAAATTATTGATAATAATGATTATGGTCAATAATAAATTTGTAATGATATTTTGTATCTGGTACATGCATTCTTACATTATCATGCTTAGTTTTGTTAACCCGTGATTGAACAATTCTGTAATGGTACTTTATTTATATTGTACGAAACAAACAGAAACTGTATCATCATTCAAACAATTGTTTTTATTTATTTATTTATTCAAAATTTGTAATTAATTAATATATCATGGTACACGTATACACTTGACATTCAAACAACAACATGTTGACAAATTCAAGTGTATCCTCAATGAGGGCTCTTTATATGTGATTAGAAACTTATTGTCTCGAACAACTCTATTCTTGAAAAAACCTGTATTTAGTCATGAACAATTATATGTTCTAGTTTCAAGGGTCACAGGTCACTACTCCAAATGGTTTGAAAATATTGATTTGTGATAGTGATAGGAACAAAACAACTCGGACCTATGCTTCGAGTGATAGTTTAACTGCAGAAAATGGAGATCAAGAAGAGAAATGTCACCATACATCCATTAATATATTCTTCACTCCTTATACATTTACATAGGTGGCCATATATACAAGATCACATAAACCACCCATTAACCCAACTGCTAGAAAAGTGTAATACATGCCCATGAAATGCCTATATTAGTGGTTATCACACTATATAATAATAATAATAATAATAGAAACTATGGCTATATTAGTGGCTATCCCACTATATAATAATAACTAGTATTTTTTATGCGCGATGCGCAAAAAATATGTGCCCAATATTAGTATTTTATATTAAGCTTTTTTATATTTAAATTATTATAAATAATAATAATAATAATGTAAAACATGTTTATACATTTGATATTTATATGGTAGGAAATAACTAACATATAACTCCAATATATAATGTATATATATTATTATTATTGAAGAAGATAATAAAATATATGGTGGATGCATGTGCATGGTAACAATGGTGGAAAAGATAACGGAAGTTATAACGGTAGGGGTATGTTTGTCCAAAATATTGCATTGTAAAGTACAACTCTTATTGCATAATGTATAAAAAAACTTAACGGAAAAAACAAACATAAATGAAGTACAACATTTATCCACACTTATTATGTTTTTAGATAATAATAATATAAGAACCCACAATTGTATCAGTTTTATTATATAAAATTTACATATTTAGAAAAAATAATATTAAAAGTTCTATTCAACACAAAAAAATTAAAACAAATTAGAAAATATTAAAGAAAATAAACAAATAAAAATTGTTATTAGTTTAATCAAAAAAATGGCAAGCATATTTTCAAAAAAAAAAAAAAAATGGCAAGCATGATATGTAAAATAAGACAGTTGGAGTACTATATTATTTTCCATTTAGCTGAAAGAGAGTATAAGACTATCTAAAATTGAGAGAAATATGATAGCTAAATATACATTAATAAGGAGTAAGTGATGAAGAGAAATGAGATTTAAGAAATAATATAGAGCAATTGGCATGTAGTGACCTCTTTGTGTACTTTATTAGGTTGAGAAAGTATGTTTGAACAGATGCTAGAGTTAGTACTATTCAAAAAAAAAAAAAATAGAGCAATTACGGTAATATACAACAAAAATTGACTAATAAATTGATAGGCCTATTTGAATTATTTTTTACTCATTCTACACTTTCAATATATGTATTCTCTATATTAATACAAACACACAAACTAAAAAAAGATTTAAATTACATCGGTGTAGGGGTAAATGGCTCAAATAGGTAGTAGAAGTGGGCTTGAAACGCAAAAGTAGTAGAGAGCCGGCGATGAAAAATAAAAGCAGTGGAGAGTCTGCGATGGTGGATCAATTCAACGAAGAGTTGAAATGGAATATCAAAGCAATAGAGAGTCGGCGCTGGAAAATTTAAGAAGCAGAAAATCTGTGATTAAAGATCGAAGCAGAATGAATCGGCGATGGAAATTTGAAGCAAAGGAGAGTTGACAGTAGAAAATTGAAGCAATGGAGAGCCGATGATGGACGATCGAAGCAACAATGAGTCTTCGATGGAAAATAAACACAATAGAGACCCGACGATAGAAAATCGGAGCGACGGAGAGTCGCCGATGGAAAATCAAAGCGCCGGAGTTTCGCCGATTGAAAATTAAAGCTGTGATTAGTTGGTGATGGAAGGCGTTGATTTGACGATAGAGTGAAGCAAATAGACGTCCGGTGGTGAGCTGATGGCACGTTCTGGTTGAGGATAGAGCAACAGACAGTAAGGTATGAAATTTAGGAAATAGCTTAAAATAGAAAGTGAAATGCCCAAATAGGTAGAGACTTAGTGTTTCGGGCTATGGGTCACACAAACAATAGTTGAAATAGGAGGAAATTCTTTTATTGGTGTATTAGATTAGGCACTGGAAGATCGAAGAAGTGTGAATCTGTGATGAAAGATTGAAGAAGTAGAGAATCGACGATGAGACGGCTGCACGGTCATCGCACGGAAGGGGTGCATCATGAGTTGGCAGTACGACCGCAGTTTAGATTTAGCGATGGTGGATCAAAGCAGCGAAGATTTAAAAAGGAGGATCTAATTGAAGCAATAGAGAGCTGGCAATGGAAGATCGAAGAAGCAGAGAATTTGTGATAAAAGATCGAAGAATTAGAGAATCGGCAATGAAACAACTGCACCGTCGTCGTCGCACGGGAGGGGTGCATCATGACACGACAGCACGATCCTCGCACAGGATGAGTCGGTTGGACTTGATCAAGATTCTATATCTATATATAAAAGAAATTCTAGAAGAGTAAAGAAAAACTTGTGTCTTTAAAATTCCCAACAAATTAAATTAGCCACTAATGAATTAGATACAACAGCCATACATGCCGAAATGCCCCACCCCTATCAGAGTTCTGTCCCATACTTCCAAAACATCACGGCCAGTTGCAAGCGTGGCAGCTTTGATGCCATCCGTGATTTTCACAGTTTTTGTTATTGCCCCGGCGATTAGCGTGTAGTTCAACCCAGGCTCTTCAAGGAGTTGAACCCGATTTGGTCTTGTTTACTAGTGCCCGAATGCTAATCTTGCGGAGTTAGTCCATAGAGATTGTATAGAGTGTCTATTCGCCCATGGCAACTAATTTGGTTATTTTGTTTTCTGGGGCTTCACCCTTCCCTTTGTTAAAAAAAATTTAAGTAAATAAAATGACTACAAATTCTTTAATTCAAGTTTTTTCTTATCGGGTGGTGCCTTTAATGTGTTTTACCTCTTTTAAAGTGGGTATATATATATATATATATATATATATATATATATATATATATATATATATATATTTCACAATTGTAATATTATCTTTTGTAGGCCCATTATGAATGGTCCGTATGATCCTAGATACAAGGATTTTGGCTTACCAATTGATCCTTACCTCAAAGCCTTGGTATTGAATCCAAGTTTCTTAAGTAGTAATAATTTTATTCGTATATTTTTAAATTACCCCGATGTAAAGGTAAAAGGCTCAACCAGGTGGTAAGAAGCAGAGAATCTGTGATGAAAGATCGAAGAAGTAAAGAATCGGCAATAATGAGACGGCCGCACGGTCGTTGCATGAGAGGAATCCGCTACACTAATCAAGATTCTATTGAACAACAATGGCATGTATGTATGTTTACCTTCTATTGGGAGTAGGAGACCTTCTCTTGATCACCTTCTTATTGGCAGCCAATGGATTCATCTTCTAAAACTATCATAAAATAAATAATAAATAATAAATAAAAAAGCAAATTTTCAGAAGCCATACACAAATAATCAACTTTTATCTATATATCAATCAAACCTTTCATTTGATAATCATAAGATTACAAGTTAATCAGATAAGTATTTATTTTTTTGAGATGCAAAGATAAGTATTATTTGGTTCATACAATAAATATTAAGAAAACTTCCTAAAATAACATGTCAATATGTTGAGAGTTTGGATGGATATTTTAAGTTGAAGAGTAATATTATATTGGTGAACATCATTAAAATTTAAAAATTTTGATTAAAATTATTACAATATGCAAAGGTTTGATTTTTAAATTTTGTTCATTTTTTTTTTTTTTTACAGTAATGTATATATGGGAAAAATATAGTATTAGTCTCTAGTTATAGTGATTAATTAGTGCTTTCAATCCATAGTTGTTACTATTGATTTTTCTTTGGTAGAAAACTTGTTGAGGAAAAAAAAAATCAAATTGTAAACTATGCTCAAGTTTAGTAAGAATTATAGAAAAGTTCATGTTTGAACTCCCAAAAACATTTAGTGTTAGAGATGCTGTAAAAGTCAGAAGCTAAGAGACTAATATTAAGAAGATTACTTATTATCATAAGAACATCAAATCATAAGGTTATCAAAAGAGAAGCTTAGTTAGAAGAATTTTCAAATTAAAAGAGGAGTCTAATAAGAAGTGTATGCAAAACAAAATATACAGACATTCAGAAATGAAGCCTTAGCAAAATGCTTCACTTTGGACATAATTCTCACACTGCTGCCGCCAAGGTTTGAACCCTGGTCTCTCCTCCCAAATATAGCCCAGTGCCCACTGAACCATTGAGCTAAGCCCGTGCGGGCTTATTGGATACTTTCTCAACAAGTGATGTTGAATACAGAGAAATGAAGAATTCCTCCAATTAAACACACTTAATAGAGTTTTTATATGTGTTCAAATTGAAATATTCTCCAAATTGAAAGGATGGAAACAAAATTTCACATTTTCAACATTGATATTAAAGTTGTAAAATAGCCACAATTTCTTTTTCAAGAAGGAAAAACAATTCACTATCCATCACGTGCACATAGCACTCATGTAATTGTTCTTAATTATCTTACTAAAGAAAGAGATTGTTAGAAAGTTTTTAAGCACCTACAATAATTGAAGACATCACATATATAATTTCTCATTGGAGAACATCAATTCTAGCACTAACGAAAGTAAAGATATGACCTATTTAATGTGTCTAGTTCGGTTAAGGAGAATTAACTCAAGTTATATACAAATCAATTATTCATAATATTAAATTTAGTTTTAGTATATAAAATTTACATATTTAGAAACAATAATATTAAAATTCTATCAAACACATAAAAAGACAAATTTGAAAAATTATTAAAAAATCCTAAAGAAAATAAGCAAATAGAAAAGAGTTCGTTTATTTAACTGATAAATAGTAAACATGACATGTAAAATAAGACATTGGGCAAGGAGTACTATATTTTTCATTTAGAGAAAGATGGTTGAGAGATGAGACTATCTAAAATTGAGAGAAATATGATAGCTATATATACAATTAATAAAGAATGAGTGATCAAGAGAAATGAGATTTGAGAAAATATATAGGGCAATTTGTGTAATAAGCAACAAAAATTGTCTAATTAATTGAGAGGCCTATTTCAATTATGTTTTACTCATTCTACACTTTCAATACATTTATTCTCTATACTATTACAAACACAAACTACAAAAAGATTTAAATTACCTCGATGAAGGGGTAAAAGGCTCAAACATGTAGTAGGAATGGGCTGCAAAAGTAGTAGAGAGTCGGAGATGAAAATTGAAGCAGTAGAGAGTCAGTGATGGTGTATCAAAGCAGCGAAGAGTTGAAATGGAAGATCAAAACAAATAGAGAGCCGCCTGTGGAAGATTGAAGAAGTAGAGAATATGTGATGAAAGATCGAAGCAAAATTGAATCGGCGATGGAAATTTGAAGCAAAGGAGAGTCGACGGTAGAAAATTGAAGCAATAGAGAGCTGATGATGGACGATGGAAGCAACAATGAGTCTTCGATGGAAAATTAATACAATAGAGACTCGACGATAGAAAATCAGAGCGACAAAGAGTCGCCTATGGAAAATTGGAGCGATATAGAGTTGTTGAAGGAAAATCGGAGCGACGGAGAGTCGCCGATGGAAAATCAAAGCACCAGAGTATCACCGATTGAAAATGAAAGTTGTGATGAGTCGGTGATGGAAGGCGTCGATTTGACGATGGAGTGGAGCAAATAGCCGTCCGGTGGGTGTGAGTGATAATAATTTTATTTGTATATTTTTAAATTACCTCGATGTAGGGGTAAAAGGCTCAAACATGTAGTAAGAAGCATAGAATTTGTGATGAAAGATTGAAGAAGTAGAGAATCGGCAATATTGAGACAGCCGCACGATCGTCGCACGGGAAGAGTCCGTTGCACCTGATCAAGATTCTATATATATAAAGAAAATTCTAGATGGAGAAAGAAAAGCTTGTGTATTTAAAATTGAGAATGGATTTGCCTTGATTTGTTTAGCATACTGCACCACAATAGATTAACAAATTCCCTACAAATTAGCCACTAATGAATTACAATAGCCATGCACATTAAAACAATTTTCCTAATCTGATCTACTAGTTTTGCCCAAATCATCCACTAACTAGCTACTTCATACTTTGTTTATCAACTAATACTATAATTATAACATTGAAGCATGCAGCACTAAGAAACGAGGGCTGGCGGAGGAGGGAGCTGTGATCGAGCAATTGACTGCTGGAGACGGTCCACGGCTCATGCCCCAAAAGCTCTCTCCTTCCTCGTTAAACACCTTGACGGCATACTTAATATGACGTCATACATACCACAATAGTACAAATTGCCATCACATCACTCCTTTCCATAATACTACATCAGATATCCAAAGATGGAAAATATGATAAGCTAGAGAATTTACACTCTACGTACAAGCCGCAGTCGTGGTAATCGTGGGAGAAGATTCTCTCAAACACTGGGGTATGTCGAGCAAATACACATGATAAGAAACTGTTTTTTTTTTTTTTAAAAAAAAAAATTAATTTAAAACTATTTTTGCACTAAGTAGTGTCCATACGAGTAGCTTATAATATTATATTTTATTATATTTTTCAAAAAATAAAATTGGCTGCAACTAATGCAAATTGCTAAGGGCATCCTGTGAAGTTTTTGGATCGGTTTATGAGGTGCCAATTCAAGTAGGAGAGAGAAGATGAAAAGAGAAGAAAGAAAAAAAATTAAAAATAAAATAAATAGGGTGCGGCCGCGTGCACTGCACGCGCACGGCTGGGCGCTATGTTGTCTTCCACGCGAGATTCTTCTGACTGCTATTCAATTTGGTGGGGCCTATGATCAGTGACAAAAAAAACCCCTCCTTGCAGGAGGTCCTCACTTGTTCTCTCTTCACTCTCTCACCGCCACATCACTCAAATTTCCTCAAACACTACACTAAAATCTACTAATGTGGATGACATAATGAGGAGAGGCCAGTAGGAAATATGCAATCCCAACTTCAATCTCCCAACGCTCCAAACATAGCTTCACCAGCATGGCGTCCCGGTCAATCATTGTAAGTTCAACATCTATTTAACATATTATGATAGATTTTTTTAACCTTTTAAGTTAAATTGATATATGCATGTTATAACATATATAATAACATTATTTAATAACTTGTTTTTGTTTAAATTTATGGATTGTAACATGTTTATTAAACATGTTATGTTCATGTCAAAGAGATATTTTGCGATATATATGTCTCAACACAACATGAATGCATGTAAATTAATAATTTAATATGACATGACCTACTTTAAATAAGTTAATCAGGATAATAGATTAAGGAACATTTGGTTTAAGTTATGTGTTCAAAATCTCATATTAGTCTAGTTTAATTTTATTTGTAAAAGTGCGAGATCCTAAAAAGTTGAGATTTTTAAGAATGATTTTGTTATTAGTATTATATTAATATATTAATATTAATTTATTTTCACATTATTTGATATCACATTCCGTTCCTTTCAATGACTACAAGTTCTTTAATTCAAGTTTTTTATTTCCGGTGGTGCATATAATGTGCTTTACCTCTTTTAAAATGCGTATGTATATATTTCACAATTGTAAAATTATCTTGTGTAGGCCCGTTATGAATGGTCCATATAATTCTAGATACAAGGATTTTGGCTTACCAACTTGTGTAGGCCCATTAGGTTGCAGTGAAAAACCATAAGCAATATATTTACAATTTAAAATAGGTAAGTCACTTGATTTAGGCCTAATATATTGCAGTTAAAAAACCATCATCTAAGTATTTGCTAAAAAATTAGACTTGAAAATAGACTTCAAAATATGATTTGGCATCAGAAATATTTCTTCATCATTTGCCAAAAACTTGAAAAAAAATGTTAGTCACTCATAATAAATGGACAATATAGGTAACCAATGACAAAAAAGTGAAAATAATAAGCAATTTTTAAGCTACTTGCTTGATTCGATTAAAGGAATAATAAGCAATTAGCTTAATTGGCAAATAATCAAATAACTTAGGTTTTTAGGTTACTAATTGCTTGATTAGGGCAGCGGGCTCCTCCCGTGCGACGATCGTGCGGCCGTCTCATTATTCCCGATTCTCTACTTCTTCGATCAACCTCTCTACTACTTTTATGTTTCAGGCCCACTTCTACAACCGCAGTTGCAGCGTTCCAACAACTCAACAAAGCAAGTAACTGTAACGACAAACTCAAACGCTACCCTAAATCCCTAAATCCTAATCTAGCAGCAGAGAACAAACATAGACACAGTCACACAGAGCGATAGACAATTTCCCTAGGTAATTGAAGAAATTTTAATATTAAATTTGAGTTATTGACTATTGAGGCTACTAATTCTTTAATATGAGTAGTAATTTAATTATTAAAATATTTAATTTGGTTATTTATTTGTATTTTTTTTAATTTTTGACGACTTCTAGACAGTGTAATTTTGTGAATTGATGCATAGACGAAAACTCAACTAGTGTGCTACTGATTCTTCAATTCTTTTTTTATCATACAAATTTTCAAGTTCTTCAATTTTCTTGACAGGTAATTAAAATTACGTATTGTTTCATAATTCTTGTTTATGTTTTATTTACATGACTTAATAATTCTGATTTCAGAATAATATATTCAAGAATTCGTTTCTTGATAATTATTTATTGATAGAGTTTCTAAATAAATTTTTATTTTTTTCATAGGATTTTATGTCTTCTAGAAAATATTTATGTGGGTTTGAGAAGCATAAAAAGAAAAAAAGAATTGAGCAACTAACTCAATCTCACAAGGGAGCTCTTGAAAATTCATTACAAAAAAAAAAAAAAAAAAAAAAAACTCAAATAGATGAGCAAAAAGATGATGCAAAAAAAAACTGTTAGATGTTAATCTTCATATAAAAGATCAAGATGATTGTGAGATTGGAAAATATTTAAATGATATTGTGCACAACGATGATATGTATCACTGTGACAATAAAAATAATTTAATAAGAATGTTGATAGTTGTTTAGATGATGTTAGTCACAGTGATAAACCAAATGATTCGCTTTTATTTGACATATATTACCCAAGAAATTGGGATGTCTTTGATTCTAAATTAATAGATATTCTTGTGAAAAATGGTACTAAAAGAGATTTATCAATAAATAAAGATCATAAAGATAAATTCTTTAGAAGATTTTCATATGCATTTTACACAAGATATTTGCCACTTTTTAAATGAAATTTTAGATGTATTTTTTATACAATATTTATTATTTCAAATTTTGACACAACTTTTTAAAAACCTATTATTTATATATAGAAATTACTTGATAAAGGGGACCCAAATTAAGATATTGCACAGGACCCCAATTTTTATTGGAACGGCCCTGACTACCTCTTTGAGCCTTTTACCCCTACATCGAGGTAATTTTAAAATATGCAAATAAAATGCACCAATAGCTGGGTCTGACGATGTTTCAAGCTCTAGAAATACACCATTACCAGCATATATTGTTGCAGTTGAGAAAAGACAACTGCCATAAGAATGGTGATTTAGGAGTAAAAATGAGGCTAATTCCTTGAACTCTGCTTGAAACTAGGGAGAAGATAGTCGAATATGGAAAATTGAAGTAATGGAGAGTTGATGACGAATGACTAAAGCAGCGATAAGTTGTCGATGGAAGACTAACGCAAGAAATCGAGACTCGACGACCAAAAATCAGAGTGAGACTCGGCGACAAAAGATCAGAGCGAGACTCGACTATAAATAACTAGAGCGAGACTCGACGATGAAAAATCTGAGCGAGACTCGGTGACGAAAAATCCGAGCCAGACTCAGCGACAAAAAATCAGAGCGAGACTCGACGACAAAAAATCAGAGCGAGACTCAGTTACAAAATTAAACGCAAAAGTAGAAGAGAGTCAGCAGTGGAAGATCAAAGAAGCAGAGAATTTGTGATGAATGATCGAAGAAATAGAGAATCGACGATGAGATGACCGCACGACCGTCGCACGGGAGGGGTGCATCATGAGACGGCAGCACGACCGCTGACACAGCTCATAGTACTTGAGACTGGTGTCTTCGGAGATCTCAGAATCTATGTTTAGGTTGTTGACAACAACGTTGAAATCCTCCAAGTTTTTCACTTGTGAAAACTCAACCACATTCATAGGCTGGGGGCTGTTATCTCTATCACAGCCAGATAATAAGTGGTCTGATGTAGAGACTTCTATCTCCAAATTCTCACCTTCATGCTGTATTCTGGTTAACTGATCTGCAGCATCTTCAATTCTCAAACATTTTCCTCAATATCATCACCTTCTTTCTGTAGTAAACCCTTTGGAATAACAGAAAGTAAAAATTTATGCATGGTTCAGTCCTAATGAATATTACTAAATTAAATGTAGCAAATTAAAAGAAACTAACAAGGAAAACATATATACTAGTTGCAATTGGCTTTGGAATAACAGAAAGTAAAAATTTATGCATGGTTCAGTCCTAATGAATATTACTAAATTAAATGTAGCAAATTAAAAGAAACTAACAAGGAAAACATATATACTAGTTGCAATTGGCTGTGCATAATGACTTAAATCCAGAAGGCTGATAGCCCCCACAATATTTGTTGAGTCATTTGCCCCAACAATGTACACCTAAAACAAGGAAAAGGAGTAAAAATGAGGCTAATTCCTTGAAGCTAGGCGGAAGATAAGCTAGGCTCAGCTCAAACAGGTAGTAGAAGTGGGACCGAAACAAAAAAGTAGTAGAGAGTCAGATCGAAGAAGTAGAGAATCCACAATAATGAGACGGCCGCACGATCGTTGCACGGGAGGAGCCCGCTGCCTTAATCAAGATTCTATATATATATATATATATATATATATATATATATATATATATATATATATATAAAGGAAATTCTAGAAGAGGAAAGAAAAACTTTATATTTAAAATTGAGAATATAATGGATTCGCCTTGATTTCTTTAGCCTACTACACCAGCTATTGAATTCAGTACTAATTAGCCACAAATGAATTACAATAGCCATACACATTGAAGCAATTTTCCTAATCTACTAGTTTTGCTCAAATCATCTGCTAACAACTTCATACATACTTGGTTTATCAACTAATACAATAATTATAACATTCAAGCTGCAGCACTAAGAAACGAGCCGGAAGCTCTCTCCTTCCTCGTTAAACACCATGACGGCTACTAGCTTTAAACTCAACACAGACGGGGGGGGGGGGGGGGTGCAAATTAAAGCCAACACGAGCATGCATGGCCAGTGCTGGTGGTTTGGTTCGTGATCACAACGGCTCGATCGTGGGTCGTGGGTTTCATCACAAAGATCGAGATAACTAGCAGTTTTATATATGGCGTTACTCTGGGGATTGAGGGATGTGCTCTGTCTTGCTTTAAGAATCATTATCAAAACAGACTCTGAAGCTATGGTCAATGCGGTGAAGAGTGACGGTTGTGCCAGACCTGAAGCTGAGACCCTTATTCAGGACTGCGAAAATATTCGGGAACAAATTGAGGACTGGGATTATATTGTTAGATATACAATAGTCTAACTATATGTACCATAGTATACGAGAAACCTAACCTCGTATGATAGCGGAAGCGTAGCCGTGTTGATCTCCAGCCATAGTTGATGTTCCTGTTGTGTTGCCTCTTAACGGTAGACCGTCAGCCATGTTTTGTCTCAGACCTGACTCAGAACCCTAGATGGTGTATCGGTATCTACTGAGCGGTCTGAGTACCGTAACTGAATGTGCTATCTAATCCATAATCCTGTATCCCATCAATCCAGGATTATATTAGGCACAGAGTTTGGTTGACTAACAACTACTAGTTATTAAGTCCAACCAGACCACTTAATAAGCTAGTCAACTTGCACCACTTAATTAAGGCCCTAATATATAATATATAATATATATTATTAGGGAAAATCTTACATTCTCCCACTTGGTGCAAGTACTAGCACAACCTTCATCAAAGAACAAAACACACGAATCATAGTGATATGTCCTCTATTTAATCAGAGTAGTATCCATTATGGTCACATGCATTTTAATTCTCCAACTTAGGTCCTTAATGAACAAACCCTATGTTTATTCTCGGTACCTTAAGGGATGTTTCTCAAAATACATTATGTGCACAACTGAAGGAGAAAACGCATCCAAATTGTACAAAAGAGTACACTGTATGATCTCTAAAACTTTATAAGCATGCCTTAAGTAGAGATCTCTTAATGTTAGCATAATGCTAACTATATTCCATGACTTCTTTATAAGTTAACTTTAAGTACTATCTCTAACAGCTAAGAGCTTGGAGTTGACACGTCTGTCACTCCCACTCATCAAAATAGCCAAAAGATAGTCAAGTCACAGAAGCATTCCAATAACTTAGACAATAAACCAAAGGTCTAAGTCCATAAATTTGGAATCTTAATCATACACCATAACTTCCCAAATAACTTCAATGTTCACTTTAAATAATTGGAATATAGATTTCATTAATTAATCTTAACAAAATGAATTTACAGATTATATAAAACATAAGCTACGAGAGTTCTCCTAACAGACAGAGAAGCTCAAGTCAACCTATTCTAAGCCACATAATATAATCATATAATATAAATAAATAACACTGACTAACACACCCCCTCAAGCACAAGGTTGGTGCGCGACAACATTGAGCTTGTCACGAAGTTGAGTGAACCGTGGTCCTGTCAGCGGCTTGGTGAAGATGTCTGCTAGCTGATCTTTAGTTGATACAAAATTGACGACAAAGTCTCCTGAGGCAACCTTGTCCCGAACAAAGTGATAATCAATCTCGACATGCTTTGTCCGCGCATGAAAGACAGGGTTTGCACACAAATAAGTCGCTCCAAGATTATCACACCACAAGGTGGCCGGATGAGAAGAATGCAGTCCAAGCTCCTTCAGTAAAGAAACAACACATGTCACTTCTGCGGACACATCGGCTAGGGCTTTGTACTCTGCTTCGGTGGACGAACGGGCAACCGTACGCTGCTTTCTGGATAGCCATGAAATTAAGTTGGACCCGAGAAAAACAGCATAACCACTCGTGCTTTTCCGGTCAATCGGACAACCTGCCCAGTCAGAGTCGGAGAATGCCTGGATAGTCGTGGATGCGGACGGAGCAATGCGTAAGCCATAGTCTATAGTGCCCTTGATATAACGTAACACTCATTTAGCCAAACTCCAGTGGTCGTCTGTAGGTGCATGCATAAACTGACATAAACGATTCACCGAGTAGGACAAGTCTGGCCTCGTAATCGTTAAATACTGGAGTGCCCCCACAATGCGCCTGTATTGAGTGGGGTTCTCGTAGGGAGAGGCATCCGAAGATACTGACATCGTGACAGCTGCTGGTGTGGTAAGCGGCTTACAGTCAAGCATCCCGGCACAATTGAGTAGATCCGTCATGTACCGCCTCTGAGACAAAATCAAGCCTCCATTTACTGCGACGGTTTCTATCCCTAAGAAGAATCCCGGTTTGCCAAGATCACGGATCTTGAATGCGGTGGCAAGTCGTTGCAGTAAGGTGTGCATCAACGTCTCATTATTGCCCATCATGATGATATCATCTACATAGACAAGTAGATATACCCGAGATGTATCGGCAGTGTAGTGAAATAAAGAGACATCAGTCTTTGAGGACTTGAACCCTGCAAGAATCAAGAAATCATGTAATCTCTTAAACCAGGCCCTCGGGGCCTGTTTCAGCCCGTATAAAGAGCGCTGCAAGTGACACACATGACCCGGGTATGTCGGATCTTCATATCCTGGTGGCTGCTTCATGTAAACAGTCTCAGCTAGATGCCCATTCAAAAAGGCATTATGGACATCCAGCTGACGCATTGTCCAGCTGGAGGAGATAGCGAGAGAAAACAGCAGCCGAACAGTAGTCTGCTTTACCACCGGGCTATAAGTGTCGAAAAAATCCTCGCCAGCCACCTGGTTAAAGCCTTTGGCCACTAGGCGAGCCTTATAGCGTTCAACCGTGCCATCTGCCCTGCGTTTGGTGCGGAACACCCACTTACAACCGATGATGTTCATGTGTGGGGCTGGTGGGACCAAACGCCAGGTGCTGTTGTGAAGCAGGGCGTTGAACTCTTGATCCATGGCATCACGCCACTTGGGGTGCCCTATAGCCTGGGAATAACATGTAGGATCAGTAGTTACATTAAGGACCTGAAAAGGCTCATTCGTGCCCCTTGTCTGATGCCGAAGACGCATAGTGTGACCTCGCTCTTGAGGCTCAGTGCGTTGACGTTTAGCCCTGCACCGAGGTGGCCTGGTGATGGCTAAAGGACCAGGTTCACAGGCTAACGGCATAGGTTCAGACTCTGTGGGCTCCGAGGTGACACTCGGATGTGGGACCATCGGGGCAAGTCTCGGGACTATGGGCCCAGAGGCCCACGGTATAGGCTCCGGAGTAGCAGACAGGGCGGGGGTCCCACTGGAGAAAGGGAACACCGCCTCGTCGAACCGGACATGACGACAGATATAAACTTTCCCCGTTGTACGATCCATGCATCGATATCCCCTAAAGGACGGGGGGTATCCAAGAAAGACACAGGGTGCTGAGCGATATTCTATCTTATGGCAATTGTAAGGCCGCAGATAAGGATAGCACAGGCACCCGAAAACTCGAAGAAACGTGTATGGTGGAGACACTTTGTGTAGATGTGAGTAAGGACTTTCATAATTTAGCACGGGTGTCGGGAGATAATTAATTAGACATGTTGCGGTTTCAAACGCAAAGTCCCAATACTCCATTGGTACGGACCCTTCGGCGAGTAAAGCAAGGCCCGTTTCGACTATATGTCGGTTACGGCGCTCAACTCGGCCGTTCTGTTCATGTGTATAAGCACATGACTTACGATGATTAATACCCAGTGTTTGGAAACGTGTATGTAACTTTTGATATTCACCCCCCAGATCTGATTATATACTTTTGATAGAGCGCGAAAACTGTCGCTCTACCATCACACGAAACAATTCAAATATTTTATAAACGTCTGATTTTACCCGTAACGGATAAAACCAGCAGAAACGGGAATGGTCGTCTACAAACAAAAGGAAATAACGGTAACCAGTACTCGAGACTACAGGAGCCGGGCCCCATACATCTGTGAATATTAAATCTAATACATTCATACTAGTGTGCGTGACATTATCTAATTTGAAACGACACGATTTGCCGAGATGACAAGACTCGCACGACTTAAATGATTTTTTTGTTATTGGTAGAAACTGGACAGCTCTTTAGAATTCGGTCTTGGACAACACCATGCGGATGTCCTAGTCTGCGGTGCCATATTTCAGGCGTAGCCCGGGAACTGACAAAGGCAATGTGGGAGTGAGAGAGCGGAAGCTTGTACAATCCCCCGGAGGTTGGCCCTTTAAGCAGAGTGACCCTGGTTTTGGAATCCTTCACAACAAAAAAATCACTGTGAAATTCAAAGTAAACCCCGTTTTCTTTTGTAAATCTATTAACTGACAATAATGGAACGGATAAAGTGGGGACATGCAACACATTGGACAAACTAAGATTTTTGGACTCGGAAGGGATCGATGCATGCCCGACACGAGAGATTGTCAAACCTGCGCCGTTCCCGACTCGTAGGACATCGGGCCCGGTGTATTCATCTGAGCGCGTCAACATGCTCGCATCCGGCGTGGCGTGGGCGGTGGCGCCTGTGTCCGGAAACCAGCCATCCGACGAGGCTGCCGACGGCGTCACAGGAGGTTCGCCAGTGGTGGCTACATGTGCTTCGGCCGGAGGTTGTGTTGTGTATCATTTATAACAATACACTGCCGTATGTCCCTGAGCACGGCAAATTTGACACTTGGGAGTCCCGCGCCCATTCCGGTTGCCTCGGCCCCGATTGTTCCGCCCATTGCCGCCGCGCCCTCCCCGCCACTGCTGGCCGTTGCCGGACTGCCCGCCGGTCGATCCTCGGCCTCGCCCAACATGCATGGCAGTCGGCCCTACACTGTTTTCACCACCAATGGCGTAGTCATCGGAGATGATAAACTCCTGGGCTTGGAGGAAATCTGCTAACTGCGGAAGGGAAACAGCAGCGTTGGTGGCAGTCAATGAAGCTGCCATAATTCTCAGATCTTGCCGCAAACCCCGCATCACATACAACATTTGCTCGGAGGAGGAGAGAGGTCTACCGGCCTGAGCCAACGCCTCCGCGATCACCTCGGCACGGCCCAGATACTCAACGGTCGACGAACCGCCTTGCCTCAGCGACTGGAATTGTCTAAGAAGGCTTAGACAACGTGCCTGCGTGGAAGAGCTTAGAGCCGTGTTGATGGACGTCCATAGTGCCGCGGCAGTCTCTCGTCCGATCGCAAGGTGCAGCACCTCGTCGGACATGGAGGAGATCAACATCGAGAGGATAGATTGATCTTGGAGAATCCAGGCCTTGTACGCTGGATTGGGAGAGACGCCGGACGCCGGCGTTGCACCTGAGCCGGAGTCGCCAGCCGCGGTCGCGGCAATCGTGGCCGGTGGGCACTGCGTGGAACCATCCACGTATCCCAGCAGGTCTTGTCCTCTCAAGAAGGGGATTAATTGAGTCCTCCAAAAGAGGAAGTTCCTGCTGTTGAGCTTGATGGATACGTGATGATGGGCGCTGGTCAGTTGATTGGAAGTCGCCGGTGAAGGTGAGCCACCAGCGGAAACCGTTCGCTCGGATGATTGCGACATGATTTCGGGAAGAGGTTGTTTGTGATGCGAATTGGGAGGGTAAGGTGGAGAGAGAAACGAAGAGATCGTTACCTATCTGATACCAAGGTGGGAGGGTAAGGTGAACTGAACATAATGAGTCTTACTTATATGTCCCACAAAATTGTTTTGAGCCTTACAACCGAAATGGTCCAGGATCAATTTTGAAGAAACTAAAGACTCTATTAATCACTGAAGAATTTATTAAATGTCAGTGCACCACAAATTAAATGTTTTTGTTCTAATAAATTCCTTGGTTACAACATTTTCATAAATATGTTGCACAGCCAAATGTTCAATAATTTGAACTTATGAATTTATATAAACAAATACAAGATTAATACTTGTGGAATATTTTGGACTTATTGTGTAACATACAACCCAATTTGGAATGTATGAATACAACAATTAAATCCAAAAACTTTAGTGGAGTATCTTAATGATCTTTTTCTAAATGATCACTCCCACTGATTAAAACATTCTTCAATGAAATTAATAAAATGAACTTAATAATATACATACTCATAATTGATTTATTGACCAACTAACAAATGATGACATAATTCCCCACCATTAGTTGGACATACTAAATAATCAATTTTTGGTTCCAATTAAAGTCCAACGAAATAATGAAGATATATTTCCCCACCATAGTTGGACATACTAAAAAAAAACAAAATACATCTTTCAAAACCAAGATAGAATTTGGCTCAAAAGATACATTTTATCATTATTGAAATTCAAGAGGTATGTCAAATCACGTAACTTACTACAGTTAGTCCGAAGAACCGAGCAAGATTCGTGGATTAATTAATAGAAGTGACTAAATTTTGGGAAGTGACTGAATACATGTTTTGCCAATGCAAACCATGAAACTTAGAATTATAATTGAGCTAAATTTATAAATTCTAAGAATTGTGATAAAATTATTATCTAATGGGTGGTGGGATTTATTGACATAAAACTTGCCTTTGGGCTAAAGTTTTAATTCTATTAAATCCAATTAAGAAACCCTTATGATAATATTTTATCTCAATTACTAAATAGAAGAAGAATCTAGAGACATAAAACTTGCCTGTGGGCTAAAGATTTACTCAATTAGATCCAACTGAAAAATTTATTTATGATAAAACCATTATCAAATGAGTTGAAGAATCAAATGACATAAAACTTGCCTGTAGGCTAAAGTTTTAGTCAATAAAATTCATTACTATCATTATGATAAAAAAACTTAAGAGATCATGTTCCTTTTCTTAATCCCTGTGGGCAAATTAAGAAATATGACCTAAATTTACATCATAAAATTAAACTTCATGATAGAATTGGAAATTATTTACAAATAACCATAAAGTAAATAAATTGATTTATTTCTATCGTCACTGATAAAACTACTAAACTACATTCCGATACATAATTGCCTGTGGGCTAAATTATGACCGTAGTCCAGTATTTCATCCTAATTAATTATACAAATATAACGAAATTGCCTGTGGGCTAAATTTCATCATATTACATACAATTAATCACAAATGATATGTCCAAAACTTTATGTGATCAAAATAAACCGATTAATATATAATTTTAACAGATTAAGGATGCTGTGGCTACTCCCAAACCAAATTAAAATTATAAGATCACTAGACAATTATCAAATCCTCGCCTAAACTTTATGTGATTAAAACTTAATAATCTTAGGTAGCTGAATATGCTGTAGCATTTCCTTAATTAACCAAGATTGAAAACTCAAGATATTTCAGTAAATTAAAGATGCTTTGGCTATTCTTTAATAAACCGAAATAAAATCACATTGACAAGAAATACTTAAAATTTTGACAAACAGATTATACCAGATTGTGATGGGAAAATCTAAATATACTCCAAGGAAAGGCGGTTAGAGACTAAGTCTCACTGAAAACCAATTCCTTAAGTAGAGTATCAATTTAAGGAGACTAATGACACAAGATGTTCTTAAGTCATGGCCATTAAAACTAGTATGTCTCCCCGATTCATATATACTTAATGTATAACTGTTTGGGGGTATGAACCTAAAACTGTAGGGTATATACCGGAAAACTGTAGGGTTCACCTATGATTAAAGCTTAAATGGTGAAATAAATTAGCGGACTAAACGTGCTTAAATTCAGGCACTACCGCAACTAAAGTTTATGCATAAGTCCAACTTAAATAGGAACTAATATAATTTCATCCCAAAATATGCATTGCTAAAGGCATAATAAAATTGCATAATTTAAAACATAATATTATGCTTAGGACGGATATGCATAAAATTAAACATTAAACTCATATATTCCAAATAAATTGCATAACTTAAAGCAATTTACAATATGAGATTTTAAAGTATAAACTTAATATTCAAACACCGATGAGTTCAAACCAAAAGAGACCCAGCATTTTGAATAATAATGTACTGAATATATACTTTAAAAATTTTTTAAACTGTAAGCCCATGACAAAATGTTTTAATGCATAAAGATCAAATTTATGAGAAATAACTGAATTTACAAATTCAAACAATATCACACCAAAAGGATATGCTATAATTTGTAAATCAAAATCTCACAAACTCTAATTGCATAATTAAACTTGATATTATGCATTTAATATGATCGAATGCATAAAACAATCTAAAGAGTATGAACTAACTAAATGATATGAATTTAAACCAAATATTCATTTATTCATACTTAAACCAAATATGGGCAATCATAACTAAAATCATAATTCCAAGAACTAAATGAATTATGGAATTAATGGCAATAGTCAATTGCCAAGAAAATATGTTTTCCAAGATTACTAAATTGATTCAAAATCACTCTCCATAACTCAGTTAATAATATTATTATTATTATTAATGGCAAAATTGCAAATAACCAAAATAGCAATAAATAGCCATAATAATATTATCACATTATGTAGGAGACTAAATATGGAAAAACAATGGTTAAAACCGCTAACCTTTATTAACGTTTTCGAAAATTTTGAAAACTTAATAAAATTTGAAATCCGAAAAATATTAGTGTCAAGAAAAATATTTTCTTAACTGGAATATTGTCACATAAATTTATTTGAAAACAGTTCAAGGTGCATAACTGAATACCATAACAATATTAATGTCATCATTAATTAATTAATTATTAATAGCAATAATTAACATTATAATCACTATTAACATTAGTAACGACAAACTAAAGTAGGGTAATGCACTTTTAATGTTTTCATTTTTCTAAAGATAAAATATGTGACTAGTCCAAATTAGCGGTTAACCGTAACTCTAGCACTAATTATCAATAATAACCGTAAAAGATAATTAATGGCTAACCTTAATGATGCAAACCGCATCTCCCCATTGCGCTAACAACGATGATGATCCACAAGAGAATAAAAACTCCAGAATTCTCCCATCGTCACTGTCGGTGTCAGTAGCCTCGATGCAGCGTCCAATGGTACATTTAAAAATTTATTGGTAGGACTTAATTACCAACATTAATAGTCATGTAAAATGAAGTGGTAATCATGCCAATGTACCAAATATAGCATATTACCATGAAATGACAATTATTATGAAAAGTAATAAAATGAGATTAGTCCATAAACTTAATAACAGTAATTAATAATGCCAATTAATAATAACTACAATAAAGGCAAAACTGTAATTAAGGGATGCCAAATACTAATCTCAATTTACCACATAATAATTAACCATGACTATTATGATACTTAGGGAGACTGAAGTTAAGGTAATAACCAAATTACCATTATACAAACAATATACCAACTATATTGCTTTTGCCATAAAATTAAAGACTTAATATTATTATTAAGGCCCTGAAAAACTACTGATAGATTAAAAATTTAATCAACTTAAACAATAGTTATAGTTCTTAATGGCCAAAATAACAATTAAATCCTTAATGTCTCAAAACAGGCCAAGACAATAATTATAGCACTTAATCACTCAAATTAGGCTCATAAACCTCAATGGCCCAAGTGACTTATAACATGGATGGAAAAATGGTCTAATACTGAAATATACCCCAAAACTTAATATTATTACCAACGATGAATACTAAAATATAGTAGTTAGTAATAATTAAAACTTAATAAACATGTTATAAGGAGCTATAATTATTATTAAAATATCAATCAAAATGGTGGGATCCATACTTTAATGACCCAAGATAGGTCTCAAATAGCTTGTTCAAAATTAAATAGGTTCTAAAGTCCCAGAGACACATAAAACAAAATGTGCTCAAAATTAAGAGGAAACCAAACAAGATGGTTTAGTAGGTCATAATGCCTAAAATTGACCTACTGATCCAAAATTGAATGATATTTAAAAATGAATTTATGAGTTAATAATATGTTAAATCCGACCTTAATGCATGCTATTATGAATGTATAACAATAACAATAATTTATGAATATATGTAGCATGCTTGAATTTGCATATTAACATTATTAATTCATAAATTCTAAATAAATTGCGATAATTCAGGCAATTTAATTTACACCTTAATATTAAATTAAAATTCAAATAGCAAATTAAAACTTAATATTTTGCTCCAAAGTGAATGATAATTTAATATATAGTCTATGAATTAAAAGAGTTCATTTGGGGAATAAACTAAAGACCCAAATGAAATAAGAGAATCATGGAAGAAAAATTAAATAGGCCCAAAATCCAAAATAGACCTAATATCAGAATAAATGGTCCAGGTCTAACCACGGCCCAAGCTTTTACCTCCCATCAGCTTCATCTCCTTAATCACAAATAACCTACCTGCGGCGCCGTTGAGAGAAGGAAAGAATAGAAGCAGCAGCAAGCAAGCCATTCGCTCAGATTGCATTCCCCCCAACAACTAACGCCTCCCAGAAAAACTGAGTGGCAACGCAGACCAACCGCAGACGACCACATGTTCTGGACGAGGAATGGCGACGGAGACGGGAGAACACACCGGCAACATCCTTAATGCCGGTGAGGGGAAAAAACCGACGGAAGGGAAAAACAAATAAAAACAGAAGAACTGAATTTTTTTTTTATATATTAAATTTTCCACCGTCTCTCCATCCATCCACCGTCGCCCGCCTCATTGATAAAACATGGCAGTAGGAGATGAACATGCTTAATGTTGATTCAGTAGTTCAAACAATCATAGATAATTCTACCAGTACAAAAATCAATTACAAATAATCTATCCAAATTCCAAAATATACCTAACAGATTGCTTAATTATATCAAAACCAAATTGACATATTCTGTATGCATATTTTGAAGACTTAAAAGATTATGATTGAAAGTTGGGCAGCAAAATATATACAATACTCGGTGTATATAACAATAAATTAAACGTCGTTGATTAAGGCAAAATAACCAACCAGGCAGAGATTATAAAGGCTCTGATACCAAATGTTAGATATACAATAGTCTAACTATATGTACCATAATATACGAGAAACCTAACCTCGTATGATAGCGGAAGCGTAGCCGTGTTGATCTCCAGCCATAGTTGATGTTCCTGTTGTGTTGCCTCTTAACGGTAGACCGTCAGCCATGTTTTGTCTCAGACCTGACTCAGAACCCTAGATGGTGTATCGGTATCTACTGAGCGGTCTCAGTACCGTAACTGAATGTGCTATCTAATTCATAATCCTGTATCCCATCAATCCAGGATTATATTAGGCACAGAGTTTGGTTGACTAACAACTACTAGTTATTAAGTCCAACCAGACCACTTAATAAGCCTAGTCAACTTGCACCACTTAATTAAGGCCCTAATATATAATATATAATATATATTATTAGGGAAAATCTTACATATATTTCATCCATACCCTCACTGAAGGCAATCAGTGTGCTGATTTTCTGGGTAACTTGGGGCAAAACAGTGACTAGGGTACGTACTGAGATTGGAACGTGATGCGAGAGGGGTTGCCACAAGATGCATTTTTTAATTTTTAAGGACTTCGGTCCCTCTGTTACACCTAAAGGAGTGAGTGATCAAGAGAAATGAAATTTGAGAAATGATACAGTGCAATTAGGGTAATAAACAACAAAAATTAACTAATTAATTGAGAGGCCTATTTGAATTATTTTTTTCTCATTCTACATTTTCAATATATTTATTTTCTATATTATTACAAACACACAAACTACAAATAGATTTAAATTACCTTGGTGTAGGGGTAAAAGCAGGGGCGGAGCTAGGATTAAATAGTGCGGGGGGCCAACTACGGTTGAAATACTAAATCAAATACATTGATATCCAGTTAACATATTTTTAAATAATCATTTCATTACAAATTTAATAAAGTTTAGAATAAATCATTTATAATTGAATCTATATTAAATTATTTTGCAATATGCTTTTCAATGCACATTGCTTTGTACGAATGACAGAATGAAAACATTCACGTATGTTTTAAAAGATTATTGATTATTTCTTGAAAAACCCTAGCTCTTCACAACATAACATAATATCAATTGTTTTCTCAAATACATATACTACACAATTGTTACATTATTATGCATTTTAAATTAAATACAAAATTTATAACATAACCACAAATTTACATAATTAACCAAACAAATGCACCTTGATATCCATTATTTAGAATTAAAAAAAAAAAACTATTTAAGATAAACAATAGAATATAAAACAAAAATTAACTAAACAAGTAGTTAGAAACAAAAATATAAATATAAATAAAAAACAAAAATTAACTTGAAAAATATGCATAAATTTTATTAATAACAAATTATCTTGTTATAGCGTATATGTCGCTATATGTATGGTTCTAGAGAGAGAAACTAGTAAGTAGGTTAAATGAAGTTTAATTTGAATGTGAGTCAACAATATAAAAAAGACATAATTTGAAATGGGAGAGAACTAAAAAAGTTGAGAAGATGAAGAATTTTATAACTTAACCAGTAAAATTAATTTAAGTGGAGGGGGACCAAATATTTTGAAGTAACAACAAAATTTTAAAATTCTATATAATATTTTAAAAAAAATTAATACATATATAATATTTTTAAAAAATTGGGGTGGGGAGGGGGGCCAAGGCCCCCCAAGGCATTAACTTGCCTCCGTCCCTGGGTAAAAGCTCAAACAGGTAGTAAAAGTGGGCTCGAAACACAAAAGTAGTAGAGAGCGGGCGATGAAAAATTTAAGTAGTGTTGAGTCAACGATGGTTGATCAAAGCAACAAAGAGTTGAAAATTAAAGGAAGATCGAAGCATTAGAGAGCTGACGGTGGAAGATCGAAGCATTAGAGAGCCTGACGGTGGAAGATCGAAGAAGGGGAGAATCTGTGATGAAGGATCAGAGAATCTACAATAAGACGGCCGCACGGGAGGAGTGCATCATGAGACAGACAGCAGCATTCATAGCATGGGATGAGTCCGCTTGAAATACAATGATCTGACCATTTTCTTTTCCATTTTAGTCAATTATGGATCATTTTTATTTTCAGTCAATTATTAATATCCATTTCATTTTCTAATTAACCTGTTGGTCCCGAAAGGGTGGCGAGAAGTCTAGAGGGGGGGGGGGGGGGGTGAATAGACTTCTCTAACTTTTCCAACTTCTTCTGCAAACAACACTTTGGTAACTTCAACTCTAAGTAACAAGCATAAACAAGTATAACAACTTAGAGTGTGCACAGCGGAAAATGTAACGGCAAAGTGTTATGCTTTAATTGTGTCGTGCTCAAAGAGAGATTCTATACATGCATCACGTTAGAAACACTTAATATAGATGTAGGATGATGTATATAAAATTTCACTTGCATGCAAACGAGGGAACTATCAAACCCAGACAGATAAAGATACGCAATAAACCGTAACGGGTTAGTTCACAGATAATATAAGCATGCACGAAATTAAATGAGCAGTAAGTAAATAGAGAGAGAGATTTATAGTGGTTCAGAGGTGGTGTAATCCTCCTAGTCCACTCTTCTCCTTTCACTTCAATGAGGAAATTCACTATTCTTCGATCACCCAGATACAATAGTGAATAAGTGTCCAACAACACTTCTCCGAGTGCTTCGCACAAAGCTACACTCCACCAAGGTTTTTCGCAAGCTCCTCTTGTTACACCGCCTTCCCGAGTACTTCGCACCAAGCTGTACTCCTACACCACGAGAACTACGCACAAAGCTACGCTCTCACCGGGTTTTCACAAGCTCCCCTTGTTACTCTGCCCGTTACAACCGAGTGCTACGCACAAAGCTACACTCCAACTGGGTTTTTCACTCTCTCCAGTTACTCTACCCCTTTTCTACACTCAGTAGAAGATTTACAATGAAATACAAAGATTTCTTCTCTCAGACTTGAATTCTATCTTATATAGCTCAATATACCACTTGATGATTGTAGAATTCGTTTTTGTAAATCCGTAAATCTCTGCTTGTCTTCAAGTCTGCTTGGGAATTTTATAGCCAATGAAAGCTATTTGCCCGTTGATCAACTTTCGATCTCGATCGTCCATTTTGAATTGTAGTTGATCAAATAATTTTGCCAACTTGGTCTGCAAAGTCATTTCGCCGTCTGTCAAAAGATTTGAATAAATTTTTCGTTGCTCATCTTTAATCTGACAAAGCTTTTCCTTGGAATGGGTAGCCTCCAAATTTGAATTTCTCTGGCATGACTTTTGTTGAATTATTGATTATTGATATGATGTGCCAAGTTGATCAAATAATTTAATATCATGTTCCATTGTATATCATGGACCAATATCATGTTTTCATAAAATTGCTTTAGGTGGGAATCAAAATGTAGACCTTTTGCTTTGCTTGGCAAATCTTTTTCCATCTCAACTAGGTAACCAATTAATACAATCTGAGACTTAAATTCTTTTGTCTTGTCTCTTCCACGTGTTCTCCACTGGCCATACCACACTGTGACGTCATCACCCGATAGTAGTGACATCATCATCCGATAATTTTAACTATCATGATATAAAATTGTTCTTTCATGATAGTAAATTTTCTTTGTGACATCATCTCCTGATATTGCTACTTCACGATAGCAATTCATCTTTACACTAAAATTGCTTCCAATAAGAATCAAATGATGGATCATCTCGCATTAAGCATGCTTCAACAAGTTTTCTACCATCTCATCCATCTCAACCTTTGGTGACTTGATGCTTCATAAATGTGTTAAGCTATGATCCCGCTTTCATTTATTCTTCCTCCAAACTGCTTTCACGTAGACTTCATGTAGGCTTCATGGCAGTGGTGCACTATACTTTGTGAACCAGAACTGACTCAAATAAAATAAAATTGGGGTCTACAAAATACATTTGGCTCATCAAAACTTATACAATATATTCCTAACATAACCTAATTTCAATTTTTTTTCATTTTTAATTGTAAAATTTATGCTATTAAAAATTTTGTGGTGATAAGTAATTTCTATTCTTACAAAAAATGCACTCATCGTTTTATGTTGTAATTCAACTATACTACTTTGATTAAAGATTAATTAATTACCATAATTAAATTTATCATTGTTTAGTATTACCATAATAATATTTTCATAATTAATTAGTCTATATTCTGCTACATTGCAGTATTTTGACCGTGAGGTACCATAATAATATTACCACAATTAATTATTCTATATTCTGTTACATTATGCAATATTAGAAAATAATCTTTATCAAATAAAATATAATTAAATTGATAAATTATACTTAAGGTAAATATTACAGATTATTTGCTTATATATCAGTGGAGGCGCTATTGACTTTTCGTGCTTCAGCAGGTTGAGAAAGTAGCTATCAACATATACAACAGTGTAATAGAGTTAATAGTATTCAAAAAAAAAATTTATGGATTATTTGCTTATATATAAACCTTTATTGAATTATAGATTTTTAAATTACCTCGATGTAGGGGTAAAAGGCTCAAACAGGTAGTAAGAAGCATAGAATTTGTGATGAAAGATTGAAAAAGTAGAGAATCGGCAATAATGAAACGACCGCACGATCGTCGCACGGGAGGAGTCCGCTGCACCTGATCAAGATTCTCTCTCTCTCTCTCTCTATATATATATATATATATATATATATATATATATATATATATATATATATATATATAAAGGAAATTATAGAAGAGGATAGAAAAACTTGTGTATTTAAAATTGAGAATGAATTTGCCTTTATTTCTTTAGTATACTACACCAGCTATTGCAATAGATTAACAAATTCCCCACAAATGAATTACAATAGCCATACACATTAAAACAATTTTCCTAATCTGATCTACTAGTTTTGCCCAAATCATCCGCTAACTAGCTACTTCATACATTACTTGGTTTATCAACTAATACAATAATTATAACATTCAAGCATGCAGCACTAAGAAACTCTGGACCATGCATTCAAGAGATGTGATCGAGCGGTTGACTGCTGGAAACGGTCCACGGCTCATGCCCAGGAAGCTCTCTCCTTCCTCGTGAAACACCATGACGGCATGATAACTAAACCAAGATGGATTAATAATTGTATTATTTTATTCACTTAAGGGGGCCGAGTTGACTATTTTTCTTTGAAAAAACAAAATCAAATGCCACATGAACTAATAAATTGCACATATTTTGTACTCCACGGTCCATATAAACTGCGACTCATGGTGGCATTTAATAATAAAATATTCAAACCCCACATAAATTTCATACCACAATTCACATAAACTGTACCCATTTTATACTCTACAAATTGTCAAATCAATCTTTTATCTAAAAATAATGAACACACCTTAATGGCATACTTAATATGACGTCATACATACCACAATAGTACAAATTGCCATCATATCACTCCTTTCCATAATACTACATCAGATGTCCAAACATAGAAAATAGGATAAGCCAGCGAATTTACACTCTACAAGCTGCAGTCGTGGTAATCGTGGGAGAAGATTCTTATCCTGCCGCGCAACAACTCCACTTCCAGAGATTGTTAGAAAGTTTAATTTTTAAGCACCTACACTAATTGAAGACATCACCTACTTTCTCTTTCGAGAACTTCTAGCTCTAAGGAAAGTAAAGATACTTCATTTGTCTCATTTCATATGTCTAGTCGGTTAACAAGGATTAATTGAAGTTATTTACAAATCAATTGTTCATAATATTAAATTTAGTTTTAGTATATAAAATTAACATATTTAGAAACAATAATATTAAAAGTAATGTTAAACACACACAAAAAAAAATTATTTGGAAATACAAAAAGAAAATAATCTAACAAAAAATGTTGATTTAACCAATAAATAATAAGTATGATATTTAAAATAAGATAATGTGAGTACTATACCTTCCATTTAGAAGAAAGAGAGTTGAGAGATGAGACTATCCAAAATTGAGAGAAATAGGAGAGTTATATATATACAATTAATAAGGAGTGAGTGATCAAGAGAAATGAGATTTGAGAAATGATATAGAGCAATTAGGGTAATAACTAATAAACAACAAAAATTAACTAATTAATTGAGAGGCCTATTTGAATTATTTTTTACTCATTCTACACTTTTAATATATTTATTCTCTATATTATTACAAACACACAAACTACAAAAAGATTTAAATTACCTTGGTGTAGGGGTAAATGGCTCAAACAGGTAGTAGAAGTGGGCTTGAAAAGTAGCGGAGAGGTAGTCGGCGATGGAAAATTGAAGCAATGGAGACTAAACGATGGTAGATCAAAGCACCGAAGAGTAGAGAAATGGAAGATCGCAGCAACGGAGAATAGGCAATTAATGATCGAAGAAACAAAGAGTCTGTGACGGATGAATAAAGATTCGAAGTAGTAGAGAATCGGCGATGGAAATTTCATGCAACGGATGGATAGTCGAATATGGAAAATTGAAGTAATGAGAGTTGAAGACCGATGACTAAAGCAGCAATGACTTGTCAATGGAAGACTAACGCAAGAAATCGAGACTCGACAACCAAAAATCAGAGCGAGACTCGATGACAAAAAATCAGAGCGAGACTCGAAGATGAAAAATCAGAGTGATACTCGGTGACGAAAAATCAGAGCGAGACTCGATGATGAAAAATCAGAGCGAGACTCGGCGACGAAAAATCAGAGTGAGACTTAGTTACAAAATTAAACGCAAAAGTAGTAGAGAGCCGGCGATAAAAAATTGAAGCAGTGGAGAGTTAGCAATGGTGGATCAAAGCAACAAAGAGTTGAAAAGGAAGATCAAAGCAATAGAGAGCTAGCGGTGGAAGATCAAAGAAGCAGAGAATTTGTGATGAAAGATCGAAGAAATAGAGAATCGATGACGGAAATTTGAAGCAAAGGAGAGTTGACGGTAGAAAATTGAAGCAATGGAGAGTCAATGATAGATGATCGAAGCAACAATGAGTCTTTGATGGAAGATCAACACAACGGAGACCCAACGATGGAAAATCGGAGCGACAGAGAGCCGCCGATGAAAAATCGGAGAGACAGATGCATCATGAGACGGCCGCACGATCATTGCACGGGAGAGGTGCGTCATGAGACGGCCGCACGACCGTCGCACGGGAGGAGTCCTATGCACATGATCAAAATTCTATATATATATATATATATATATATATATATATATATATATATATATATATATATATATATATATATATATAAAGTAAATTCTAGAATACGAAAGAAAAACTTGTGTATTTAAAATTCAGAATGAATTTGCCTTGCTTTCTTTAGCATACTACACCAAAAATGTGTAAAGTAGTATGTCATTACCTTCTTTTCAAAATCCTATTTGAAAAGAATGTAATTGGACTACCTTTTTTTTTTGTTGCTTTGACCAAAAATGCCACAAACTTTTCACATTCTTTTTTTAAAAGTTTTCTTTGACTATTTTGCCTTTGCTTCTTTTTATAATTCCAAATGTATCCTTTATTTGTTTTGTATGTAATTTTTTATTTTTTATTTTGTTAAATACTTATATTTAAAGTTCGTATTATTAAATATATATACCATAGTAAATATCTCATTGAGATGATCGAAAAAAGACTAATATTGAATATATATTAATTAAAATTTCAAATATAGCAAACATAACTAGAACATAATAAAAATTAAAATACATTTGACATAATATTGATATTAGAAAATACAACACAATTTTCAAAATATTGTGAAATTCATTTTTTAAAAATAATTAATGTTTTATAAAAAATTAACTAATGTTAATAAAAATTATTATTTATATCACTAGTTATATTTTATATTAAACTAATTGAGTTTGAACTAAATTATATTAAACTAATTAAATTCGAACTAATAATTGAGAAATCAAATTATTTTAGTATAGAAATTTTGTGTTTTGATGTAAATGGGTTGGAGATGCTCGAACAACACCTAGTATTCTGGTGGAATTTCTGCCAAGTACTGATATGCATCTGGAAACAACTCTTGTATAGTCTTCATTGCCAAGTCGAAGTCTCTTTGCTTTACAGAACTACCTGCCCCCCAAACCAACGACTTCAGCCTCTTGTCCCGGCAGGAGACAGAAGCTTTCTTCGTCGGACGAAGGCATATTTATTTTTTTATTTATTGGTAATTTTATTTATTTATTTAAACAAATATCTTTAACTTTATTATTTACTTAATTTTATTAAAATATTTTTTTTTAAAAAAAAATAACCTGATATCCACTATTTTAACAATAAATAGGTAAACAAGTTACTTCTGGTTCAATTCATAAATAGGTCACAAATACATAAAATATTAATCGTATTTTTACATTGCAGCAGTGATCACTAATTTAAATATTTCGACATTGTAGTAGTTGTCACTAGTACCGCTACTTTGTCTTATATCTGTAATGTGATGGTAACTGCTACCAACATCACCATACTGTATACCACTACTTTTGGGGCTGTTAGCGAACAGAGCTTTCAGTAAACTACTAATGTTCGTGTTCGGTAAGCGTTCGTGAATTGGTAGGACATGTTCGGCAAGAGTATGGTTTATAGATTATGTACACTTTGCGTCGATGAGAAGAATACTGAAGCTCTGCCCCAAGATGTGAGTTTTTCCTTTTCTTTCTCTTTTATCTTCCTCTGTACAGGTTTGACAGTGAAAATGGATAGTTAGGGAATATAGTTATATAGACCTCGAATTGTAAGAGAATCCAAAATTTTGTATTGTTTATGATATTTATTTATTTGTTGAGATTCAATGTGATTGTATTTTGATTATGTCTGGATTTTTTAATGTTTAGTGGTTATTTTATTCTTTAGAATACATTTTTGGAATAAGGGTCAAATAGGCCATCCAACTGCACACCAACATGCAATTAGGCCACCCAACTCAAAAAAGTTACAATTAGGTCCCTGAACTACCCAAATTCATGCAATTTCACCAAAAATGACTTATTTACCTGTTGATACGCTGACATGTCAGTTACCAAATTAAAAAATAATTTTTTAGCTTTTATTTTAATAATTTTAAATAAAAAATTATTTTAAAAATTTAAACAAAAAAAGAAGAAGAAGAAGAAGAAGAAGAAGAAGAAGAAGAAGAAGATGCCGGAGACGAAGCGGTCTCCGGCCAGCCATGGAGAACTCTTCGTCTCCATGGCTGGCCGGAGACGAAGGGCTCCCTTCGTCTCCTGGCTGGCCGGAGACGAGGGCTCCCTTTGTCTCGTGGCTGGCCGGAGACGAAGTGGGCCCTTCGTCTCCGACTGCTTTTTTTTTTTTTTTTTTTTTTTTTTTTTAAATTTTAAAATAATTTATTATTTAAAATTATTAAAATAAAAGATTAAAAATTATTTTTAATTCTATAACCGACACAACAGGTAAACAAGTCATTTTTGGTGAAATTGTCAGGGACCTAATTGTAGCTTTTTTTGAGTTCGGTGGCCTAATTGCATTTTAGTGTGTAGTTGGATGACCTATTTGACCCTTATTCCTATGCATTAATTTGTGTACGTAGTTCAGGAACCTAATTGTAGCTTTTTTGAGTTGGGTGGCCTAATTACATTTTGTAGCTTTTTTGAATTGGGTGGCCTAATTACATTTTAGTGTGTAGTTGGATGGCCTATTTGACCCTTATTCCTACATTTTATGTTCATATTTTTGTTTTGAAAGCTACTAACTCTATTACATTGTAGTATCTGTTCGAACATACTTTCTCAACCTATTGAAGCACAAAGAGTCAACAACGCCTCCACTGAGGCTCGATCTCATGACCTCCCATATGGAAGAAGTCACTACATGCCATCTGAAAACAAGGTGCTTGACAATGTTCATAGTTAATAGAGTTGGTTTGAAAATCATTATGAATAGATAGTTTAATTTTTTGTTATTAGTTTTGTATATTTTTGGGTGGATTTGGTGATTTTGGAAATAAAATTCTGTACAGATTTTGGACAAATATTACGTAATATTCAAAATTCGAATAAAATATTTTATATATATATATATATATATATATATATATATATATATATATATATATATATATATATATATATATAATGAAATGGTCTCCACGATACCCACCATTACGTGGGTGCCGTAGAAATCAATTATTAAAAAAATATAAAAGACTTTCTGCGGAACCCTAAGCGTAGAGGGTGCCGCGGAAAGTCTATATTTAAATAAAAAAAAAAACTTTTACGCTTTCCTCTACACCCTGTACGGGTGTAGCGAAAATCTAGGGGTTTTAGTTTAGAGTGTCTGTTCGCCCGTGGCAACTAATTTGGTTATTTTGTTTTCTGGGGCTTTGCCCTTCCCTTTGTTCAAATAAATAAATAAATAAATAAAATGACTACAAGTTCTTTAATTCAAGTTTTTTTATTATCCGATGGTGCCTTTAATGTGTTTTACCTCTTTTAAAGTGCGAGTGCATATATTTCGCAATTGTAAAATTAACTTGTGTAGGCCTATTATGAATGGTCCGTATGATCATAGATAAGGATTTTGGCTTACCAATTGATCCTTACCTCAGAGCCTTGGTATTAAATCCAAGTTTCTTAAGTGGTAATAATTTTATTTGTATATTTTTAAATTACGTCGATGTAGGGGTAAAAGGCTCAAATAGGTAGTAGAAGTGGGTTTGAAACACAAAAGTAGTAGAGATTAGCGTCAACGATGAAAAATTGAAGCAGTGGAGAGTTAGCGATGGTGGATCAAAGCAACGAAGAGTTGAAAAGGAAGATCGAAGCAATAGAGAGCCGGCACTGGAAGATGGAAGAAGCAGAGAATCTTTGATGAAAGATCGAAGAGGTATAGAATCGGCGATTAGATGGCCGCACGATCGTCGCACAGAAGGGGTGCATCATAAGAAGGCAACACGACCGCAGTGGAGAGTTAGTGATGGTGGGTCAAAGCAAAGAAGAGTTGAAAAGGAAAATCAAAGCAATAGAGAGCTGGCAATGGAAAATCGAAGAAGCAAAGAATTTGTGATGAAAGATAGAAAAAGTAAAGAATCGGCAATGAGACAGCCGCACGGTCGTCGCACGGTAAGGGTTCATCATGAGACAGCACACAATCGTAGCACGGGATGAGTCCGTTGTACTTGATCAAGATTCTATATCTATATATAAAAGAAATTCTAGAAGAGGAAAGAAAAACTTGTGTCTTTAAAATTCCCAACAAATTAGCCACTAGTGAATTATATACAACAGCCATACATTAAGCAACACTACAGAAGAAGGGTTTTCAAAATTGTGACAATTTCATTAATTATTTTATGGTAATATATTTCAATATTGGAAGAGAACAAATATTATAATTAATATAATTAATGAAATTATTATGGTAATTGTCGCAATATTTGGTAATTATAATTAATATAATTAATGAAATTGCAAAATATAATATTTCTTCAGTGCAATTTCATTAATTTATAATTAATAAAATATGAAATATAATTAAGAAAATGAAATTATAAAATTAACAAAATATGTGTTCATAAATATTTAGAAATATTTTTAAATACATACATACATATACTTATTCACTATATTAATCATACAAAATTTAAATGGTAATTTTTTAATTTCTAAATGTAATTTTTTAATTATAAATCTATCAATATAAATTATAATTAATAAATTTATATTATATAATTTTTCTATATACATTTTAATAGATAATATGTTTATATACAATGTATTATACAATCAAATAAGGAAATGCGTCCAATTAGATTTTAAACTTATACAAAATTTAAAATTTTTACATTTTTTTTTATTGATTTCTATGTATATAGTTCTCTTAGTTATTATTCATATTCTAAGAATTATAATATATATGAAATACAATTAGGAATAAATCAACTTAATTATGTGAATTTTATCTATAAGTTTATCTAAATATGTATATGATTAGAGACGATGATATTAATCATACAAAATTTTAATTTTAATTTCGTATGCTATGAAAATATATACTTCACTAAATATATAAAAGTCTAACTATATTACGGAGTATAATATTGTACAGTTTAATATTTTTTCAATTTTTTCTATTTTTTAAAAATTTAAATTCATAATAACAAAAAAATTTCGGTGCATCGCACGGATATAATACTAGTACATTTATATAATAAGGACTGAGTGATCAAGAGAAATGAGATTTGAGAAATGATATAGATCAATAAGGGTAATAAACAACAAAAATTGACTAATTAATTTAAAGGTGTATTTGAATTATTTTAAACTCATTCTACTCATCCAATATATTTATTCTCTATATTATTACAAACACACAAACTATAAAAAGATTTAAATTATCTCAGTGTAGGGGTAAAAGGCTCAAATAGGTAGTAGAAGTGGGCTTGAAACGCAAAAGTAGTAGAGAGCCGGCGATGAAAAATTGAAGCAATGGAGAGTCTGCGATGGTGGATCAAAGCAATGAAGACTTGAAATGGAAGATCAAAGCAATAGAGAGCCGGTGGTGGAAGATTGAAGAAGCAAAGAATCTGTGATGAAAGATCAAAGCAGTAGAGAATCAATGATGGAAATTTGAAGCAAAGGAGAGTCGACGGTAGAAAAGTGAAACACTGGAGAGTCAATGATGGATGATCGAAGCAACAATGAGTCTTTGATGGAAGATCAACACAACGGAGACCCAACGATGGAAAATTGGAGCGACAGAGAGCTGCCAATAGAAAATCGAAGGGTTGGATGCATCATGAGACGGCCACACGATCGTCGCACGGGAGGAGTCCGATACACATGATCAAGATTATATATATATATATATATATATATATATATATATATATATATATATATATATATATATATATATATATATATATATATAAAGTAAATTCTAGAATAGGAAAGAAAAACTTGTGTATTTAAAATTCAGAATTAATTTGTCTTGATTTCGTTAGCATACTATACCAAGCTATTTATAGTCCAATCTATATCTATATATCTATCTATATCTATATATCTATATATCTATATATCTATATATATATATATATAAAAGTAAAATCCTCCTAACAAATTTTCCCCCCAAAACTTTTGTAGTAAAACTTATTTGGTAAGTAAATGCCAAATGGAAAATAAATAAATAATAATAATAATAATAATAATAATGTTATTACCTTAAATAAATAAATTATTATACTTTCCCTTAAATAAATAAATTATTATACTTTCCTTTTGAATTAGTATTTTCTACCTATAAATACAATGGCTTCTTCAATCAAAGAATCTCAGACTCATCTCTCTGCTTTCTTTTTGTATGAATTTTCTACATTTTTCTAACTATATTCTCACGTACTTCAATATGTTTTGCAGTTTATTTCATCTGGAAGGAGGCTCTGCTTCACCAAAAGGAAATTGAGGAGGAAGAGCATTTGTAACAGAACCCTATTGGTTTAGTTTTTATGGAAGATTGTAGAGATGCGATCGAGGATGATAAAGACGGTAATTTTGATAATTTTGTAAGATTTTCTGAAACTTAGAGTTAGTATGTTGACTTCGAGATTTGTATATGCCATTCAAGTTTCTATGTTTTTTTTTTCTTTTACCAAGCAGAGTTCATTTTACAGCATTTTTATAATTAATATATATATATATATATATATATATATATATATATATATATATATATATATATATATATATATATATATATATATATATATATATATATATATATATATATATATATCACAACTTGAGTAGAGTGTTTGTTTAACTTATTAAAAATCTCGCTATATTTAATTTTTTCTAAATTTTTGTAAAACACAAAAATAATGATTATTTAAAAAGAAGAAATAAATAACAAATACAATTTCAGATTTTGTGTTACTTCATTCACATATTAGTATAAATAAATAAAAAAGCAATAAAATAAAATACAAAGGAAATATAAATTTTTAACCAAAAATTTAATTAGAAAAACCTCCCAAAAAAATCCACGTTGTATTGAACCAAAATAAAAAAATACTGGCAATGACACAATCATAAGGATCAAAGGGAACAATGGAAGACCCAGAAATCCAGACATCATTGATTTACCGAACGGTGATGAGAGACTCAGAAATAGGAATATCATTATGAATGAAAACGGAGATTTTCTTGACACCCGAATTTAGTTTAAGGAGAAGTTTACTCTTGAGTACAAATGTCTACTCAATGGATTTTGTATGGTCATATAGAGTGTATTTATACACCATGGATGAGTTCAAAATAGCACAATATTGAAATTATAAAATGGTAAGAGATCTCAAAAAAGGTAAAACTTTTAAATTTTCAGTTAATACAAAAAATTTTATAATTGCCGAAAATATATATCTTTAACTTTAGACAAAAATTAAAAACGAAATCATAAACAATTTTAATAATTGACTATTTCATTTCTATGTTTCTTGAAAAATGATGGGCATGAAGAGGCTGACTCATCGTGAAATATAGTAATTAATGAATTACCATTAAAATTAGTATAGTAATGAAAGAATTATCATTTGTATGTTGACATTTTCCCCCGTTTATTACCATTCAAATGTTTGATACCAAAAATTATACTATATAAACACAAAATATGCATATATGGTAAATATGCAATATATATATATATATATATATATATATATATATATATATATATATATATATATATATATATATATATATATATATATGCCCCTAAGTTTTGAGGATAAACTTGGTTAGGAGGATTTTACTTTTAATTATATATAGATATATAGATATAGATTATTATCATAATTTTTCTTTCCTTCTTTTGTGTTATTATTATGGTAATTTTATGGTAATGTATTTAAATATTGAAAGAAAACAAATGTTATAATTAATGAAATTATTGTGGTAATTGCCACAATATTAGGTAATTATAATTAATATAATTAATGAAATTGAGAAATATATGATTTCTTCCGTAGACATATTTGTGACAATTTCACTAAATTATAATTAATAAAATATGAAATATAATTAAAGAAATGAAATTATAAAATTAACAAAATATGAATATTTATAATTTTTAAAATATACATACATATACTCTTTAAATTTCTAAATATAATTTTTTAAGTATAAATCTATCAATATAAATTATAATTAATGAAATTATATTATAGGACTTTCCTATATACATATTAATAAATATTATGTGTATATACAAAATATTATACAATCATATAAGGATATGCGTCCGATTAGAATATTTATTTATTCATACAAAATTTAGAATTTACATTTTTTTTTATTGATTTCTAAGTACAATTCTCTTAGTTTTTATTATTCATATTTTTAAATTTCATATATAGATATGAAATACAATTTGGAATAAATCAACTTAATTATATGAATTTTTTCTATAAATTTATCTAAATATGTACATGATTAGAGAATATATTAACCATAAAAAATTTAAATTTAAATTTTGTATGTTATGAAATAGATACTTGACTAAATATATAAAAGTCCAACTATATTATTATATTGTACATTTTAACATCTTTTTATTTTTTCTATTTTTATTTTAAATTCATAATAACAAAAATAAAATTCCGTGCAATGCATGGATAAAACACTATATTTAAAAAATACAATTTGATAAATATCATAAATTAATTAGTAAAATATCATTTATGTTTATAATAATTAAATAAAAAATAAATAATTTAAATATGTGAACCAATAATAATAATAATAATAATAATAATAATAATAATAATAATAATAATAATAATAATAATAATAATAATTGGTAATATTATTGTTCAATATAATATTTTAAAAAA